>NC_080023.1:88737142-89041428 GCF_030020395.1 Manis pentadactyla
TGCTTTTCAGAATTTTCTGGTATATCCTTGCATGTTTTCTTCTTTAAAAACTTTTTGTTAAAATTTTATGTCCCCGTGGTTTAAACAGCTAAATAGTTCTACAGGATTTAAGAAAAATAGTAGTTCCCACTTCTCCTGTCTGTTCCTATGTGCTCCTCACCACAATCAATCATTTTCACATCGTTTAGTTAAGTATTTTGGCATTTATCTTCATGACTCTAAAAACACGTTTGGTTTTCCCTTTTTAGGTATTATGTATTGACAAGAATTCAGTCTCTTCCCTAACCCATCTCCACTAGACATAAACACACACACCCCCTTCCCATCTCTCTATTCTCCCTATGTAGTTATGTTGTAATTTGGTCTAGATAATAATCAGTGCTTGAATTACTATATTTGGGTAAATTTCTTTTCAGAGCTAAACCTTGGAATAAACTGATTATTTGTGATTATTTGTTTTTCTAGGAGTTAACTATTGCCTTTTATTCTTTTTTTTATTTTCTTTGTTTTCTTTGTACTAACCACTAATGCCTAACTCATGGCCAGTCGTCTCCAAGACAACCAGATACATTATATGTGCTATCAATTTCATCTCCCTGAAAAAGCTTCTCCCAGAGTCTTCTGACCTGTTGAGTTGGGACCAATGCCACTGGGCATCACTGTCTTTAGGAACATCTCATCACCCCGGAGATACTATTTCAGTAGAGAACATCCTTCAGTTGTTTCCTCTGTGCATCTCAGATTGCATAGAAAGTAAACTTTTAAGAAATTTTATATCCAAAATACCTTTGTTTTATCTTCATACTTGATTTACAGTTTGATTGTGTATAGATTCTAAATCAAAAATCATTCATCTTCAGAATTTAAAGGTAATGCTTCATCATTTTCTGGCTTTTAGAATTGTTACAAGAAATCTGAAGCTTTTTCTGATTCCTAAGCATTTGTTTGTACCTGTTTGTTTATATTTTTCTCTGAAGGATTGTAGGATCTTTCTTTGTCCCCCAAAACCTGAAGTTTCGTGAATTCCAAGGTGTGAATCCATTTCATCCATTGCACTGGGTACTCAGTGCATTCTTTTAACCTGCTAACTCATGTCCTTTTCTTGACATATTTCACTGACGATTTCCTCCCCATATGTGCTCTGAGCTCTCTTTCTGGGATCCATTTTTCCAATATTGAACCTCCAAATCAGTCCTCAAATTTTCTTGTGTTTTTCTTCTGTTTTCTATCCCTTTGTATTTTTGCTTTTCTCTCTGAAATTTCCTGGACACTTTCTCCAATACCTGTGAATTTTTATTTCTACTATCATCCTTTCAGTTTCCCAAGACTTCTCAGTCCTCCAAATGATCTCTCTTATATATATAGCACACTAAGAAATAGGCTGTTCCTTAAACAGATTTGCAACTAGTATTTCTTATTCTAATCCCCACCTCCTCTCTCTCCACTTCCATAGGTTCTCAGAGACTCTAATTAATAAACCGTCAGAGGAATGATTAAAATTATTGCTTCTCCATGTTACTGGTTCTCTCTGGTCTGCTGTACTATTCATTCATCTCCTATATAGCTCCTAAAATTTGTTAATAGTGCTGTACTCATTTTCACAGCTATGTTCTTTTTATGGAAAATGCTTTATTATTTGCCAAGGAATATACAACTTCTCCTAAAGTTGACTTAACAGGTTTTAAAAGAAAATTAAATTGAAAAAAATTCAATAATAGTATACCTGTTTTGTGGCTACTGCAAATAATTAAATTTAGGATGCTTGTGGTCATAAAACAGAGGAAATTCAAAGCAATAAAATCATACCCGATTGTTTTTCCTTCCTCCCATTTTCTTCCTCTAATTAAGAAATATAGATGTACCTCAGTGTTGAATACCTGACTTTTTCTGTTTTCCACTATAATTTTTAAATTGTGTGAATATCATTTTCTGTTTCCTTATATTTGATCTGAAGCTCTTTCTCCAGCAAAACTGGATGCTGCTAAAACAAAGCCAGCTGTGTTTGCTTGACTTTGTAAAGTCCCAATAATAGTTTGTAATAAGATTAGTGTAGCTACTTACTGTACTAAATACTTGCCAAAGTATTCATGAAAAGACAGAGGAAGATGAAACAGAATTAACAAATTAATAGCTACCTTAGTTTTCAGTCAGGTATGTGTAAGGCATTGTTATGCATTTGGGTACTTTCTGTGGGGGAGGCACGTGAGGATTGCCTGCTTGGCTGAGCGGGGTTACAGCACACACAGGACTCGTCCACCTCCACAGTTATCAGAATTTAATCACACTGGGAGGGATTAGATGGGGTGAGCTTCGTGGCACTGAATGCCTGGTATGTCATTCTCTTGTAACACATCCTCTATCTCTCTTGCCATATTGCTTGTCTGTGTGATGCAGATACCAGAACATCATTGCTCATCGCTTGGGCAACTGTCTAAGGTGGATGTCTGAAAACAAAAGTGGGAGATTTCTCATTATTGAAAAACCTTTTTCAAAAACATTTGCATTCATGATGCTTTTAAGAGAAACATTTTTAATTGTTATTATTGTCATTTGAAACATAAAAGGGGAAGAATAGATCTTTGATGTTAAAGAGTGATGATTCCAGAGAGGAAGTGCTATGGTGAAAATAAAATAAGGAGATGTGACAGAGTGACTGGTGTGTGTGTTTGTGTGTGTGTGTGTGTATACATGTGTGCATGTATATGTGACAATAAGTGTTTCTTAATTCTCATTTATCAAATGAAGAGCTCAGTTAGATGGCCCATAAAGGTGCCTTCAGATCATTTCTAATGTTGCAACTTTTCTAATTTCGTTCAACATTTTTTAGATCCATTTCACTGTTCCCATTATGTGGTCTGTTGTCTATCCATGTTAGTGCTTAAAAAATAATCAATGAAGAATGAAATTATCTGCCTGCCAGAATTTGAGAAGAGTGCCTATAGTCTCTATTAAATAAAAACCTAAAGGAAAACAAATTAGTTCATCTGTCCACCAGAAGAGACTCAAAGCATGATTACCACCCATTTTCCATTTATGGTATATTTTTATTTGCCTCTTCACATGAAAAGACTTTCAGAAACTACTGCCTTGTGGCTGAAAAAATGAATGCATTGGGTTGGACAATGGCATGACCAAGCTTGTAGCTTTTTCACCTGAATGCTTACTTTTGTGTAGCTGTCTGAAGATACGTTGGCTGAGAATTCACCATGGAAAGCCATTGTGTGATAGCAATGATGAGTGAAAGTAATGGCATCTATTTTGAGAGATGTTACTTTATTATAAATCTCTTTGAGGGGCTATGGACCCCTGAAATAATATAAATGCAGCTTCTCAATTTGGTAGAAAAGAAAATGTTTTCTTTTTAATAGACAAGTCATCTGTTTAGATTATTTTAAATGAGTTTATTTTCTTCACTAATAATCACAAAAATAGCAAGAAAATGCATTTTTCTTGGTTGTCATGGAAAAATACATTGCAAAGTTGTCTCTCACTATTATAAAGCCTGTTATTAAAAAACTGTAAGTGGAACATACATGAAAATCATGCTTTGAGTCCCTCTTGGTGGACAAATGACAAATATATTCCTTTGCTTTCTCTTAGGTTATGTTTAGTAGTAGGATTGCTTCCTTCTGTCATTCATTGCTCTTGCTTTCATTAAAAATTGTATGTGGCCAAATAGAGGGAAGAAAGGGGGGAAATTTTAAAAAATCACAAAAAATGAAAAGGAATTAATAAGATAAATATTTGCAAAACTGATATTATTTACCTCTACTGTAGAGGCAAACCAAACTTACTGGACATGGGCTCCTTGATGATCAAACCAATTCAGCGTGTGATGAAATACCCACTATTATTGTGTGAACTTCGAAATTCCACCCCTCCCTCTCATCCAGACTTTAGAACACTGGAGGATGCCTTTGCTGCGGTGAAAGACATTAACGTAAATATTAATGAACTGAAAAGACGGAAAGATTTAGGTAAGAAGAGATATGATGAGTTGAACGTTTCCAAGATTGGAGTCTTCTGTTTATGCTTCTGAAAATTGGAATGTCTAAGCAGTTACAGCAGTTGCAGTGAACATGATCATTTGATTTCTGGGGTTAAAGGCTAGGGAGGAAAGTGGGATTTCTCCTTGCCTGCTGATTTCAGGAGAAGATCATGAGGTCAAAAAAATGACAATTTATTATCAAGCAGCCCTAAACTCACCCTCTTTTGACCACCACATATCTGATGACATATCGGGGGCTGACGATCCCTGTCGTATTGATTGCTCCTGTCATCAGCAGTGTGAGGGGCAGGAAGGAGACATGGCATGGCATGTAAGGTAGCTGGCAGGGTGGGAAGCCTGAGTCCGGAGCAGTGGGAAGGGGCAGATCCAGGTGAGGGGCCCATCACGTTCGTCTGGTTCTGGCCCACCAAGAGTGGAGATGTTTTGTTAATAATTGCTCCACAGAAGGAAGCAAATATATTTCTTTCTCAAATTAACAAATTATTGATAAGCATTTGTTAGCTGAGATGTAAAATTCATGTCTAAAGTAGGATGGAAATTTCAAAACAGGAGGCACCATTACATGGTTCCTACCAACCCAGATGTCACAATGCCTCAGAAATGGTGTGGGCCCTCCCTCAGTGTGACTTGTGTCCACGAGTGCTTAATTGGCTTTGTACTTCCAGCATTAAATCTCAATTCAACATTAAAGCGATGATAGGACTTTGGAGATAATTCATCTAACCATTTCATTTATTTTTATGGTTCTTATTTTCTAATTTTTTATTTCAGAAAATGGTATGTATTTGTATTAATTAATTAAAATTATGAAGGGCATAGAGTAAAAAATGAAAGCTGTAGAGTAGAAGACACCATAAACAAAATGGAAAGACAGCCCACAGATAAAGGATTACTATCTGGAATATAAAATTACTGATACTAATAATAACATTCTAATACAAAAAAAAAGATTAGTAATAAAAGTAAGCAATTAACAGAAAGACCAATGTTTTTAAATGTTAAGTTTCACCAATACTCAGGGCAATGCACATTAAAATCACAGTGACATACCATTTGCAACCTATCATATTGGCAAAGATATTTTTAATGGATACTGTCAAGTGCTAAATGTCCATCTGCAGGTGAGAATGTAAATTGGAATCACCACACTGGAGAACAATTTGACAATGTCCAGCAAAGCTGAAGGTACATACATCCGAGACCCAGAAAATCAATTTCTAGATATTTGACAAATTTTCGCCCATTTCATCATAGAGAGGTACACTAGTAACTAGCATTGTTTGTAAGAAAAAAAAAGAAAAGAAAATGGCCTACATATTTATTCCATAATTGGTAAACTCTATTCCATACTATGATACCATAAGAACATAGAAATTAATTAAGGTACATATATCAGTTGGATGAATCTTATCTTAAAAACAGTGTTGAGTTTTTTAAAAAGTAAATTAGTGATAGGAGAATATAAGTATTATGGTATCACTTTTATAAAGACTGAAAACACTCAAAATAATAATTGTATGACACACATACATGGTAAAGGCATAAAGATAGATACAGATATAATAAACCCCATCATTTAGGATCATAATTCCCTTTAGGGATCAAATACGGGGATTAGAGAAGCTTCAAATGTTATGTGATTTTTTTAAATAAAAAGATTGGAAACAAGGAAAAATGTTAAAATTTGACAAAACTGGGAGATGGGCAATAGTTGTTACATTATTCTTTTTACTTTTTTGTTTGTTTGCTTATATTATTTCAATGTTTTAGAGAGGAAAAATTTTCTACTCCCATAATTTCAGTATGCAGAGATAACATTTTAAGTGTTCTTCAGACTTTCTAATTTTTAAAATTTTTCTTTCTTCTCTCTCATGCTCTCTTCTCCTTTCCTTCCTTCCAGCAACATATGTGTACTACAGTTTCCTGGATTTTTAAAAAATCGTATGTCATGAATATTCTTCCAGTTAATATGGTCTTCTTTTTAATAGTTCCATAATTTTCCATTTATGAGTGTGTCATAATTTATTAGACCATTCCTCATGGATAAACTTTTAGATTGTTTCTAACATTTTGCTATTAGAAAAAAATGCAATAGCAAACAAAAATGTCCTATGCTTGATTATGGGAAGCCGATTTCTCTACATGGACTTCCTGGTCATATACTATGAATATTTCCATGTTTATAAGATTCTGCTAAACTATTCTCTACAAAAACTTTGTTGGTTTAAGAATAATTGCCCATCTCTCCACACCCTTACCAAAATTGAATGTTAAGAATATTTAACATTTTGAACAACGTGATAAGTGAAAATGATTTTAAAGATAAAGTAAAGCTCAGAGAGATGATTCAACTTACCTAAAGTGTCTGAGCTAGTGAACAGCCACTCTAGGATCTGAAGTCCCCCTTGGATATAGTTGTCTTTGCATTAGGTAGGCCTTGGTGCTTCATTCTAGAGACCTCAGATAAAAAAAAAATGAGCATCTGAGAAGAGAGAAAGAGCTTTTTTTCCAGTATCAGAGGTTTCTTTAATGTGGGAGTGTCTTGCCTGAGGGTTTCTGCCCCAGGCAAGTTCACTATGGATTCGGTGAGACAGAAGTGACAATGAAACATTCTTTATACCTGGCTTTATTCTCAAGGTGGTAGGTCGAGCACTAGAATCATGTCTGCATCCAGCAGTCTGCAGACTCCTAATACACCTCTGTCTCTGCCTCTGCCTAGAGCACTGGGAAGAGCTCTTTACATAGTGACTCAGTCAATAAATGCTTATTGCCTACGAGTGTGGAAGCGTTCTTACATCATTGAGTAGTTTAGGGTCAGGTGATGATCTCTGGGAAGATCCTGAGGGCGTGGGAAGTTCCAGTTTCCCCACAGGGTGGTAAATGAAACTTGGGCTTTAAGGAGCTCAAGCCCTTTGACAGCTGAGTTTCTGATGGTCAGAGGCTAGCTGGAGCTCCAGCTGGGCAGTGGGGTTGAAGCATATTGGATCTGCAACAGAGGGCCCGGAATCAGATCGATTTTTATCTTAAATACAAAGATTGATCTTGAATATTTTGGATGAAACACACTTTCTATGCCGTGCAGATTCAGGTTTGTTATTGCATCCTTCTATTTCAGTTCTAAAGTACAAGAAGAATGATGAGGATGAATCACTTAAAGATAAATTGTCTAAACTAAATATTCACTCAATTAGCAAGAAATCCAAAAGAGTGACAAATCATCTAAAGATTCTGACCAGAGGAGAATCACAGGTAATTATTCTTCTTGGGCCTCATAAGTTTCCTGGTGCACATGAATGCTGATATTTTTGTGAGGATTTGTTTTGTTGTCAGAGCTGTTTCTAGAATACTGAGAATCAAGGTAATTGTCTGACACTGTTTATTTCACTCTCTCCTTTGTGGGAAATGGAGGGGAGGCGGTTTTGACAGTATCAGCTATGGTGCTTCCATTCAGGAAATAGAAAGGGGGAGATAAGGACCTGAGGATGGGGCTCAACAGGGACTTCCCCAGGAGCCTGACTCTCACCATCAACTGGCACAGAAGCTCACCCAAGGCAACGCTCTCCATTCATCCCTATCTTATTTCTGCTTTTTAAAAATTTTGCTTCCTTTAGGGCTCCCTTGGTGTTCCTCTTATCTTTATTTTACCTATTTAAAAAAAGTGTTAAGGTGCCTAACAGTGATTTCTTTCTCCCCTTTCTCCCTGTCCCCTGTGGGGATTGTTTTTATACTGTAATTATATTATGTGGGAATTGTTTATGTCAGCTGTTTAGCCTGTTTTGAATCACTTGCATCTGGGTGAGAGTAACCTAACAAGTTTGCTGTAAGACAGACTTCAGGGTTCCACCTGGTTCAAGGGTGGAACGTAGAAGCCTGTATTTTTACAAAAACTCCCGGTGTTTTGGAGCTAAATGACCTTGAAGTAAGTGACCGATGGAACATACTTTGAGAATCACAAGGTAGCAGGTTCATGGTCTGGAGGTATTAATACAGTGGGCTTCTAACCAAAAGTAGGCAGGACAGTTCTTAAGACACTGGACAGTACCTTTTTTTCTTCTCTTTTGCCTGATTTCATCCCTTATTATGTTAGCATCTCTAGCTGAGGTTTTTAATTTTAACCAGAGGCAACTGTAAGGTGGTTCAGCACCAGTTTCAGATAGTTCATCCTCTTCTACCTTATTCTTCAGCTGCTGTGGACTTTCTTCCTTTTTCTATTAAGTCTTTTCAGCTTTCTGACCACTAAGCTAGAAGAGGCCTCTTCCTCCCTGAATACCTAACAAACTTACTGAGTGTGTCCCAATTTTGACACTGTTCATATTTGCAGGAGTCAGCACAGGGCAGAAATTAAGTAATAGTCTTTGCAGTCATCCAGATCTGGGTTTGAACCTCACTTCTGCCACTTAATAAATATTTGTCTTTGGACACCTAAGTTAAATTTACTGTAACTGTCTTGTCAATGAGTTTCAGCCCAGACCCCTCTGCCCACACAGCCATCCTCTGGGCCTCTGTCCTCTGCTTTGCTCTCCTGCAGCCTTGCAGCTGTGCCACCTTGTCACTCAGAGCACTGGGTTGGGTGGAGCTCTTTATATAGAGTCAATAACAACTTATTGCCCACCCATGTGTAGTGAGCTAGCTGACCAGGGCCAGGTGAGAATCCTGGCCACAGGAACCTTCACTTTATTCACAGTAACCATCTGTAAATTGGAAATTATACTAGGGCCTAATACATGGAGTGTTGTGAAGATATATATATATATATCTAGCTCTCAATATATAGTGATTATCACCATCATCATCATTTTATATCATTACTTGTATTGTGATTTACCTTTTAATGTGCAGACTTATTTCCCATGTGGACATAACTCAATGCATAGTATATTAATCAGATCTCTTACTTTCTGCATTTTATGATGTTTTGACATCTTAAAAAAGACTGTTGGCTGAGGAGAGATGCCCCTCCCAGAGCTAGCCTGTTCTTAGACAAGGGCTCAGCCGGGATCATTTCTGTCATTCAAACTAACCAATCCCTTGTTGTACCCCCACCCACCTCTTTATCTAACTCACACACCTAGCAGTGTCCCTCTGCCCTAAATCATACCAGAAAACCAGAGAACACCCCTGTAGCCCAAAACCCAAGGGAATTATTCGACTAGGCCAATTCTAAACTGTTTACCCTATCTTAGTTGTTTTCTTGTTTACCCACAAAAAAAACCTTCAATAAAGGCTCTGGCCTAAACTTTCTCCTTGTTCCTATCATCTGACCAGAACCTATTGATTCCTGTGTGGTACAGAATGATCCCCTCTCTAGGACTTGTAAGTATAATAAACTTCCAAGACTTCTCATTTCCACCTGTGTCTGCACTGCCTTTAAAAACCATACCATAGCCAATATGGACATTCTTAGAACACAGGGCTTCTGTCAATATGAAACTTACTTCTTTATATTCTTCTAGGAGCTCACTGGGTCCATTTGTCTTGCCTGAGGGTTTCAGCCCCAAGCAAGTTCACTATGGATTCCGTGAGACTGAGAAATGACAACAGAACATTCTTGGGGTAAAAGGTTTATACCTGGCTTTATTCTCATGGTGGTAGGTCAAGCACTAGAATCAAGTCAGCCTCCCGCAGTCTGCAGGTCCATAATCCACCTTTAACTGCCTCCACCCAGAGCACTGGGCAGAAGTCTTTACATAGTGACTCAGTCAATAATAGCATATTGCCTACAGGTGTAGGAGCAGTAGCCTAGCAGTAGGCCAGTTACATCATCAAGTAGTGTAGGGTCAGGTGAGGATCCTGGCCATAGGAATTTCCATTTTCTTCACACCATTGCATAAAGGAAGCAACTCCCAGCCCCTGCTCTCAATGTGGAACTGTGACGTAGTATGTTTGGTGAATGATGGTGGGTGGTCATAGATCAGAGAGAGGAAAATCAAAACATTTCAACTAAAGACAACAGTAATTAAACTGAATTGGGAATACATTTGAAAGAATGTATGTGTAAATGTCATGCAAACAATTCCCCTACTCTTTGGGATGTTGCTTATGACTCAGGACAATTCTACTGAGGAATAACAGCCAGGTTTTAATTCTGGGGAGGCTTTTTTAGAAGCTGTTACATTCTTTAACATTTATCATCAGCTTATGATATTTTCAATTGTGAACTGAAAGTGAATTGTAGTTAGTGGCTAGAAGGGATATTAATTAGATTTTCCCCTTAATCTTTTGAGAGGATGTCCTGTCAGCAATGAAGCATTTCACTGTTAATCAGAAAATCAGCTGCATAGGCTGGACTGCAGAAGAGATAAATCTCAAATCAATCAATTTTGTACTTGTCAGCAGCTCAAGTGAAATATTTAGTGGAGTTAGGGCATAAAAGTATTACCCAAGAGGAAGATTCCATTCAATTCATCACACATGCATTGAACTATTATGTACTAGACCCTGTGTTAGAGATTCAGAAAGAGGTTGTTAATTCAGACTACTTTGGTTTGAATACTGATCCTACCTATTAACTTGGGTAGGTTTCCTTAACTTTCTATATTAATTAGGGCAAAGGCCAAGCTTCTGTCACAAAGAGATTCCAAACATAGTAGCTTCAGTCAGATACTCATTTACTTCTCTCTTTTTTATAGTCCTCAGATGTGAGAGACAGGCTCTTCTGCACAATCTCCTTGAGCAACGCAATTCTCCCCAGTTGTGTGCTGTGTTTTTCCCCAAACACATTGTCTTCATCTATCTGACTGAAGCTGGGTCACTGCCATGTCTTCATTCAAGTCCTAAGGACAATTACGAGGCCAAGATTCGGAAATGAAACACATCACTTTTGCTTATATCCTATTTGCCCAAACCCAGTTACAAGGGCAGAACCAACTGCCAGGGGGTCCAGAGGGCAGTCTCTAGAAAGGCAGCTATGTCTTTGACTTACACTAGAGATGTGGGTTCTATCAGTGCAGGATGACGGGGGAACGTTAACAATCTGCCACACCTCCCCAGACTTCCTTTTCTTCATCTCTAAAATGGGATTAATTGTGGCACCTACCCCATAGGATTATATAAGAATTAAAATGAGAAATGGAAGACAGGTTTTAACACAGTCTGGAACATGATTAGTGTTTCATGAATGTTAGCTATTATTATTATTAAGACAAAAATACTTAATCTCAAATGCTTGCAATCCATCAGTGGAAAGAATCACCTAAATAATTAACTAGTGTTGTGAGAGCACCTAAGAGGGAGCAATTAATTTTCTACAGTGGAGAGAATAGGAATTTGAGGGAGGATTCATAGAACCAGTGACAGTTGAATAAGTCCTTAAAATAACAATAAACAGGATTTTTAAATGCAGAAAAGAGCAGCATATTCCAGCAAAATAAGGCAGCATAAGAAGGGCTTGGCTATAAAGAAGAACTGGGCAATATTTCTCATAGTGTGATCCTTGAACCTCTCTCTCACTTTAGAATCCTCTGGGTCTCAGCCAAGATACATAAAATAAAATAGCTGCTGATGGATCCTTGAAAACTACTTTAAAAAATCTGAAATCTGTCCCAGCATATTGTTATGTACATCAAACTGAGTTAAGGCATAAAGATCCCAAGGCAGAGGGTGTTGAATCTTTTGTGGATTACAAAGAACTATGCTACCTATTTAATCAACAGCTTTCTAGATAAACAATATTAAGGGGTTTAAAAATAAAATGTCACCATTTTCTATGCATTCATTTCGAAGGTCAGCCATCTTAAATTAACAAATATATGACCCAAGAGCAGCTATGGTTATTACCAAGCTGAAGAATACACACTATATTCCTTAAAATATTTGCATGTTCACACAGATTTTGCAGGTGTGAGGCTGATTCTGATTTTCTTCTGTAGACATTTTAATTGTCAAGAAAAACTCCTCACCATTAGTAGCGATAGTAAGTGTGGGTTCCTAGAAATTGCCACAAGCATATAAAAAGCATATTTTCCTGAATGCTAACAGGTACTTGTAAGATAACAAAAAATCCTCAGCACATGTGACCACTATCTTAACTCTGCTGAGTTTTCCTAACAGAAGGACTATTTTTGCTAAAATCACATATCATCTTTGAAATCTGAATTGATAAAGCATTACCCCATTTCTCCAGCCAAGAACCTAAGACTATTTTCTAAATAACCACTGTGAAGTAAAGTGGGATGAGTCATATCAGCAAAACAATAAATTCCAGTTAATAGATCAAATTTTTATTTAATTTTAATTTTATTTTTATTAATTATTTTGTAAACCCACTCATGTAATATTATTTAAGAGTATATGCATAATATATGCCATTAAAAACTGTTGAGAAAAGTGTTACATCCTACAGCTACCATGACATAGGTGAAGCTATGTGAAAACTGAATGCAAATTAAGCTACTGCAATTGAGCATCAATTGTGCTGTGTTGTGTCCTGGTCCACAGAAAGTGCTGTATTAATATAGTCAACATATTCTGAAAAGTTTTCATCTTAATGAGATATTTTTGTAATGTGGTGGGGCAATACAGTTCATGTGTTTTTTTTTAAATGCCAGATTCACTTGAGTTATGAAAATAGATAATTTCATCTGTTTTTTAGGTGAAAGACAATACCTTCAATAGAGAAGAAAAGCTATTTAGATCTTTAGAAAAGACTGTGAGACATTGTGTGAAGAACATATCATTCTGTCTTCAACACATACAGGTAGGTGAGACACAACGTTTTCAATATTTCTACAAGGCATTCAATGTCTCTGGTTGTCATGAAGAGTAAATATGTGAATGTTCATTCATTTCCATGATGACACCCACTGTACTGAGTTTGGAAGGCTGCAAACTGCTGCTGAAGGAAGCCAATAGAAACATTTAGGTTTTGTTCTTCATTCTTTTACCTGCTCCATCCTTCCCCAAATCCAAATCACCAGACGGTGGAGCATTTGCTTATATAATTGTCCCATGGAGCTGGACCATCAAGATGCTTTCTCCATAATAAAGATGAGTTTATTAATGGAAGGTGGAAGATTTCTCTATTTATTTGTTTGATTATAACAACAGAATTCTTTCCAGTCCCTAAAACAACACACTTGCAAATTTAAAAGAAGGACTTAAAGAAAAAAGAATAGGGAGACATGAAGTGAAATTAGAGAAGTTAAAAAGCAAGAAGTGCATAAAATAAAAGCTATGAAAAACAAAAAAACCTATATATGGGTCTCAACTTTACCTATAGGTTACCCAGCAACCAAACCAGAAAAGTCACACAATCCTAAAACAAACCAAGCACCTCGATTTATTTTTATCACCAGTGCTTCATAATGTTCCTCTGACAGTGCTGAATGAAATTCATAGGTGATTCAACTTAGGCAGGGAGGTGTGTAGAAAAAAAATCAATATAAACGAAAATAAATTCTCACAAAATAATAGCTACGCTATGTAAATGGCCCCACACAACTATACT
The DNA here is from genome assembly GCF_030020395.1 of Manis pentadactyla. Taxonomy (NCBI): domain Eukaryota; kingdom Metazoa; phylum Chordata; class Mammalia; order Pholidota; family Manidae; genus Manis; species Manis pentadactyla. Next base: position 88,750,597 of record NC_080023.1, read on the forward strand.
GGAAGACAAAACACCCCCACAAATTTCCAATCCCCCAAGAGATTTTCCTACCCTCATTGAGAACCACTGACTTAAAACAAAAGGAGCACAATACATGATTCTATTCAGTAGAAAGAACAATCAGAAGTTTCTTCTAATGTATCTCATAAAAAAAGATACAGTGTCCTTAACATCCTGACAATGGTCATGACTATGAGACATAGAAAGTCAGTAGAATTATATGCAAGTCAGGTAATAGTGGCCCTCTTCCCATTTTCCAGTTTTTCTCTTGCATATGTGTTTTTGGAAACAGATGTCTGAATGCTTAAATATCGCACCAATATCGCACCAACAGAGGACTGAGTTGACAGGTACAATGATTTGGAGACAAGGCTTTGTAACCAACAAGCTACATTCTTTTCTTACTTATTAACTGATGCAAAACCTTATTTTACAATCAGGTTTGCTAATCTCTTCCTAAAGTGCTGCCTTTTGTGAAAAGAAAACAGAAACCATTATAACAGCGGGAGGGCAGTGGAAACCTTGTCCTTGATAGACATTTCAAGGAGTAAATACCTCTAGGAAACATCTACAGCAAGTCTTCTATTTCCACTAATTGATTCAATAAAAATGTAAGCATCTTCTCCTCAAGAGAACAATAAGTTCACTAAGGAAAACTGAAGACATAGATCAAAGTGGAGTGCTTTTTTAAAATAAGGGATCTGTAAGAATTAAATACTGAAGAAGCACCAGTGAGGAAACTTAAGATGGACTCCACTTAATAAAAGGGGGTAATACAGAGCAGGGGATGGGTAAGGAAATTATTACAATTGATTGATACAAGCAACCTGACACAGAGTATTTATAAAATACTTTTTCTTTTCTTCATTTTTTTCTTTTTATCTCTCAGTGTTAGAGGAGGATTATGAGGATGAAGCGTACCTTTGGGATATGTTTAAGCATACTGACTTTCAGAACTTTGCCTGTTTTGTGACTCTGTTCTTGGGTTTCAGGACGCCCTGCCCATAGCTCTGCAGAGTGTAATGGAACTGCAGAAGATTTCACGCAACAAAGATGAGCAGGAGAAAGGCTTTTCAGAGGCCCCAACTAATGTTCCAAATCCCTGTGATGACTTTGTAAGTTATTTATATTCACAAATAAATGCAAAATTTAAAAGCAGGGTTAAAAGAAAGCTGTTTTTCATTTATTTTCCTGGGGTGAGAAATAAAACATGCATTAAAGTAAATACTACTGTCAAAATTAGATTTAAACAGATTTATTTTATCATTAAAATTTTTTAAGTGGATTAGTGAGACTATTACTACAATCAAAATTTAAGAAGATCTCAGACCATGTTTCTACGGGTAATCAGAGTCCATGCAGCTTTTAAAATCACCATTTAGTTAAAGTTGGTTCTGTGGTAAAATACTTGATAAAATATTTGATTTCTAAGAGTTCTGTAAAATATACAGAATCATAAAACATAGCTTGGGAATCATAAAAACATGTTTGAGCCAAGAAAATAGTTGGGTGGTGTGGGTAAAATTGCAGTATTTCCAGAATCTCTCACCTGGCCTTAATGCATCCCCATATCAATAGGCATTTCCAAGGAGTGGAGAGAAGTAGTCCACCTCCGTATCAATAGGTAATTATGTTGGGGAGCAAGGGCATATCTGGACCAGAGAGATTGGGTGGGGTCTTTGCAGCCAGATAAAGAGAGACACAGGTGAGCAGAAGTGGACAACTGCTTGTAAGCAATAAACAGGTTTCTCTGACTTTATTTCTCCCTTTGACTGATTTCAGTTTCAAAGGTAATTTGCCCCAGGCTGGGAACTATTTCCCCTGGAGTTACAGGTGGTACATTAGTGTGAGTAATACTAAATACTAAATTTAATTCAACATATTATATTCCATGTATCCTTATTTCATAGTACTATTTCACCTGTTATATAGAAGATAGAATAGACTCCAGCATCTTGAAAATACTTGAAAGTGGCTTTTTTGTGTTGGCATTACTGGCATTTTGGGTCAGATAAATCATTTACTTGCCCTTATATCAGAGGGCGTTTAGCATTCCTGGCCTGCTAGGCTCTATATCTCAGTTATGTCCCCTCACCATTTCAAGTCATGATGTCCAATGAATATCCACGCATATATCTGAATCCTAGGAATTGATACAGCCCTTCCCCTACTCTCTCCTATAGAAAAAAAATACAGAGATGCACTTTGCTTTCCTGACACTGGGGAATGGAAAGTCAGGATGACATTTGAACTAAGATGATAGATTAGATGAGAGAAAGAAGTTTTTATGACATGCTTTAAATGGAAAAAGTGCGGCTAGTTCTTCATGCATTTTTCTGGGCTTAACTACAGAGAGCACATTTTAGAAATGTCCTTAAGGATTTGCTCTTCAATTGAATTCCAATTCATTAATTAAGTTGATAAATATTTATTGAGCACCATGTAAGAACATGGTATACAGCTTGTCCCTCATCAAGCATGTTCCAGAATTTGATGGAAAGGAGAAAGGTGTCCTTCCCTGCCTTGCATAAAAAACCACAAAATGATAAATTGATATAGATTAAAATAATTACCAGAAAGCTTAATATAAAAATAAGTTCTTTATGAAGAAAGTATACAGGACTTAAAAAATATTACTAAGAACTCAAAAATCTATTTAAAGGCAGAGCAGTTGTCATTATCTAACCATGAGAGATACTTATTTAGACACTTTATATAGAACAAAACATTAAAATAAAATCTGGTTCTTATTTGTTCAAACCATAATTCCTATGCACCAGTGAATTAGTTTATGTCTGTGGATCATAAGATGGATATATATATATATATATACACATATTTATATTGAAATTCTATTGTAGTAAGATTACCTGTAGAGTCCAGGCAAGTCACAAACACAGTAATTTATCCTAGAATAGTAAAGAGATTCTTTGCTTAGTCAAAGGACTCATTAAATTGTCTGCAGGTGTACATTGATTATTTTATAAGCTAGACATCGAATTTAAGCTGTATAGGCTATTGCTGGTGGCAATAAAAGATTGGTTTCCCCTGTCTTCTAGATTTCCCATGAGTTCAGACAAAGTTACCAGAGGCTGTTTAAGTTAATTAATACAAACTGATGTTTAGATGCTGATTCCCTAGGACATCTTTTGGGGTACAAAAGAGAAACCTACTTCCAAATTACCACAACATAATCATGTAACCTGAGCATATATGATAAAGGGTAAAGTTGGGCAGTCAGAAAACATAGGATACTAATGCACTTCAGATCATAAGGGGAGGAAGGAGAAATAAAAGAAATTAAATTCAGGTGTTGGCATGGGGGTTGGGCATTAATATGAGTTTATTTTCAATGACTCAGACCTAAAAAAGTAACAATTTAAGATACCGAATCAGTATCAGCTTATTCCTGCAATGTATTTAAAGAGGAAGCAGTAACTCCATTGTCATTTTTATCACAGGAGCAAAATACCTGCAATAATGAGGTATTATCTGTATAGAACATATAATTCCACCACCAGAAATGAGCTACCAGGGTAGCCAGGGAATTGGGGCAGATACGGGAGAAATAAGATACAGTCTTTTCTAAGTCACTCTCTCCCTTTTATTGCCTGCAAAAGGAAGGGATGACATGGTGAATCATTGGCACAGTCTTTTTTTTTCTTAATTAATTTTATTATTTTGGTGTCATTAATATACAATTACATGAAGAACATTATGTTTACTAGGCTCCCCTGTTCACCAAGTCCCCCCCACATACCCATTCAGAGTCACTGTCCATCAGCATAGTAAGATGCTGTAAAATCACTACTTGTCTTTGTGTTGCACAGCCCTCCCCATGCCCTCCCCACACTATACATGCTAATCGTAATGCCCCCTTTCTTTTTCCCCACCCTTGTCCCTCCCTTCCCACCCATCCTCCCCAGTCCCTTTCCCTTTGGTAACTATTAGTCCATTCATGGGTTCTGTGATTCTGCTGCTGTTTTGTTCCTTCAGTTTTCCTTTGTTCTTATACTCCACATATGAGTGAAGTCATTTGGTACTTGTCTTTCTCTGCCTGGCTTATTTCACTGAGCATAATACCCTCTAGCTCCATCCATGTTATTGCAAATGGTAGGATCTGTTTTTTTCTTATGGCTGAGTAATAATTCCATTGTGTATATGTACCACATCTTCTTTATCCATTCATCTACTGATGGACATTTAGGTTGCTTCCATATCTTAGCTATTGTAAATAGTGCAGTGGTAAACATAGGGGTGCATCTGTCTTTTTCAAACTGGAGTGCTGCATTCTTAGGGTAAATTCCTAGAAGTGGAATTCCTGGGTCAAATGGTAAGTCTATTTTGAGCATTTTGAGGAACCTCCATACTGCTTTCCACAATGGTTGAACTAATTTACATTCCCACCAGCAGTGTAGGAGGGTTCCCCTTTCTCCACAACCTCACCAACATTTGTTGTTGTTTGTCTTTTTGATGATGGTGATCCTTACTGGTGTGAGGTGATATCTCATTGTGGTTTTAATTTGCATTTCTCTGATGACAAGCTATGTGGAGCATCTTTTCATGTGTCTGTTGGCCTTCTGAATTTCTTCTTTAGAGAACTGTCTATTCAGGTCCTCTGCCCATTTTGTAATTGGATTATTTGCTTTTTGTTTGTGGAGGTGCATGAGCTCTTTATATATTTTGGATGTCAACCCCTTATCGGATCTGTCATTTAAGAATATATTCTCCCATACTGTAGGGTACCTTTTTGTTCTATTGATGGTATCCTTTGCTGTACAGAAGCTTTTAGCTTGATAAAGTCCCACTTGTTCATTTTTGCTTTTGTTTCCCTTGCCCAGGGAGATATGTTCATGAAGAAGTCACTCATGTTTATGTCTATGAGATTTTTCCTATATTTTTTTCTAAGAGTTTTATGGTTTCATGACTTACATTCAGGTCCTTGATCCATTTCTAATTTACTTTTGTGTATGGGGTTAGACAGTGATCCAGTTTCATTCTCTTACATCTAGCTGTCCAGTTTTGCCAGCACCATCTATTGAAGAGACTGTCATTTCCCCATTGTATGTCCATGGCTCCTTTATCATATATTAATCGACCATATATGTTTGGGTTAATGTCTGGCATCTCTATTCTGTTCCACTGGTCTGTGGCTCTGTTCTTGTGCCAGTAACAAATTGTCTTGATTACTGTGGCTTTGTACTAGAGATTGAAGTTGGGGAGCAAGATCCCCCCACTTTATTCTTCCTTCTCAGGATTGCTTTGGCTATTTGGGGTCTTTGGTGTTTCCATATGAATTTTTGAACTATTTGTTCCAGTTCATTGAAGAATGCTGTTGGTAATTTGATAGGGATTGCATCGAATCTGTATATTGCTTTGGGCAGGATGGCCATTTTGACAATATTAATTCTTCCTAGCCAGGAGCATGGGATGAGTTTCCATTTGTTAGTGTCCTCTTTAATTTCTCTTAAGAGTGTCTTATAGTTTTCAGGGTATAGGTCTTTCACTTCCTTGGTTAGGTTTATTCCTAGGTATTTTATTCTTTTTGATGCTATTGTAAATGGAATTGTTTTCCTGATTTCTCTTTCTATTAGTTCATTGTTAGTGTATAGGAAAACCACAGATTTCTGTGTGTTAATTTCGTATCCTTGAACTTTGCTGAATTCCGATATTAGTTCTAGTAGTTTTGGAGTGGAATCTTTAGGGATTTTTATGTACAATATCATGTCATCTGCAAATAGTGACAGTTTAACTTCTTCTTTACCAATCTGGATTCCTTGTATTTCTTTGTTTGGTCTGATTGCCGTGGCTAGGACCTCCAGTACTATGTTGAATAACAGTGGGGAGAGTGGGCATCCCTGTCTTGTTCCCGATTTCAAAGGAAAAGCTTTCAGCTTCTTGCGGTACAGTATGATGTTAGCTTTGGGTTTATCATATATGGCCTTTATTATGTTGAGGTACTTGCCCTCTATGCCCATTTTGTTGAGAGTTTTTATCATGAATGGATATTGAATTTTGTCAGCATCTATGGAGATGATCATGTGGTTTTTATTTTTCTTTTTGTTGATGTGGTGGATGACGTTGATTGATTTTCGAATGTTGTACCATCCTTGCATCCCTGGGATGAATCCCACTTGGTCGTGGTGTATGATCCTTTTGATGTATTTTTGAATTCGGTTTGCTAATATTTTGTTGAGTATTTTTGCATATACGTTCATCAGGGATATTGGTCTGTAGTTTTCTTTTTTGGTGGGGTCTTTGCCTGGTTTTGATATTAGGGTGATGTTGGCTTCATAGAATGAGTTTGGGAGTATTCCCTTCTCCTCTATTTTTTGGAAAACTTTAAGGAGAATGGGTATTATGTCTTCTCTGTATGTCTGATAAAATTCCGAGGTAAATCCATCTGGCCCAGGGGTTTTGTTTTTGTGTAGTTTTTTGATTACCGCTTCAATTTCATTGATGGTAATTGGTCTGTTTAGATTTTCTGTTTCTTTCTGAGTCAGTCTTGGAAGGTTGTACTTTTCTAGGAAGTTGTCCATTTCTCCTAGGTTTTCCAGCTTGTTGGCATATAGGTTTTCATAGTACACTCTAATAATTATTTGTATTTCTGTGGGGTCCGCGTGATTTTTTCTTTCTCGTTTCTGATTCTGTTGATGTGTGTTGACTCTCTTTTACTCTTGGTAAGTCTGGCTAGAGGCTTATCTATTTTGTTCATTTTCTCGAAGAACCAGCTCTTGGTTTCATTGATTTTTTTCTATTGTTTTATTCTTTTCAATTTTATTTATTTCTTCTTTGATCTTTATTATGTCCCGCTGTCTGCTGACCTTAGGCCTCATTTGTTCTTCTTTTTCCAATTTTGATAGTTGTGACATTAGACTATTAATTTGGGATCGTTCTTCCTTCTTTAAATTTGCCTGGATTGCTATATACTTTCCTCTTAAGACTGCTTTTGCTGCGTCCCACAGAAGTTGGGGCTTTGTGTTGTTGTTGTCATTTGTTTCCATATATTGCTGGATCTCCATTTTAATTTGGTCATTGATCCATTGATTATTTAGGAGCATGTTGTTAAGCCTCCATATGTTTGTGAGCCTTTTTGCTTTCTTTGTACAATTTATTTCTAGTTTTATACCTTTGTGGTCTGAAAAGTTGGTTGGTAGGATTTCAATCTTTTGGAATTTACTGAGGTTCTTTTTGTGGCCTAGTATGTGGTCTATTCTGGAGAATGTTCCATGTGCACTTGAGAAGAATGTGTGTCCTGTTGCTTTTGGATGTAGAGTTCTATAGATGTCTATTAGGTCCATCTGTTCTAGTGTGTTGTTCAGTGCCTCTGTGTCCTTATTTATTTTCTGTCTGGTGGATCTGTCCTTTGGAGTGAGCGGTGTGTTAAAGTCTCCCAAAATGAACGCATACATTCTATTTCCTCCTTTAATTCTGTTAGTATTTGTTTCACATATATTGGTGCTCCTGTATTGGGTGCATATATGTTTATAATGGTTATATCCTCTTGTTGGACTGAGCCCTTTATCATTATGTAGTGTCCTTCTTTATCTCTTGTTACTTTCTTTGTTTTGAAGTCTATTTTGTCTGATACTAGTATTGCACTTTTTTCTCTCTGTTGTTTGCGTGAAATATCTTTTTCCATCCCTTGACTTTTAATCTGTGCATGTCTTTGGGTTTGAGGTGAGTTTCTTGTAAGCAGCATATAGATGGGTCTTGCTTTTTTATCCATTCTGTTACTCTGTGTCTTTTGATTGGTGCATTCAGTCCATTTACATTTAGGGTGATTATTGAAAGATATGTACTTATTGCCATTGCAGGCTTTAGATTCGTGGTTACCAAAGGTTCAAGGTTAGCTTCTTTACTACCTTACTGTCTATCTTAACTCGCTTATTGAGCTATTATAAACACAGTCTGATGTTTATTTCTCTCCCTTCTTATTCCTCCTCCTCCATTCTTCATATGTTGAGTGTTTTGTTCTGTGCTCTTTTTAAGAGTGCTCCCATCTACAGCAGTCCCTCTAAAATACCCTGTAGAGGTGGTTTGTGGGAGGCAAATTTCCTCAATGTTAGCTTGTCTGGGAATTGTTTAATCCCTCCTTCATATTTAAATGATAATCGTGCTGGATACAGTATCCTTGGTTCAAGGCCCTTCTGTTTCATTGCATTGAATATATCATGCCATTCTCTTCCGGCCTGTTAGGTTTCTGTTGAGAAGTCTGATGATAGCCTGATGGGTTTTCCTTTGTAGGTGACCTTTTTTTTTGTCTCTGGCTGCCTTTATTACTCTGTCCTTGTCCTTGTTCTTTGCCATTTTAATTATTATGTGTCTTGGTGTTGTCCTCTTTGGGTCTAGTCTGTTGGGAGTTCTTTGTGCCTCTGTAGTCTGAGCAACTATTTTCTCCCCCAGTTTGGGGAAGTTCTCAGCAGTTATTTCTTCAAAGACACTTTCTATCACTTTCTCTCTCTTCTTCTTCTTCTGGTACCCCTATAATGCAGATATTGTTCCTTTTGGATTGGTCACACAGTTCTCTTAATATTGTTTCATTCCTTGAGATCCTTTTATCTCTCTCTGCATCAGCTTCTATGCATTCCTGTTCTCTGGTTTCTATTCCATCAATGGCCTCTTGCATCTTATCCATTCTGCTTATAAATCCTTCCAGAGATTGTTTCATTTCTGTAATCTCCCTCCGGACTTCATCCCTTAGCTCTTGTATATTTCTCTGCATCTCCATCAACATGTTTATGATTTTTATTTTGAATTCTCTTTCAGGAAGACTGGTTAGGACTATGTCCTTCTCAGGGGTTGTGATTTTGGTCTGTATCAAATTTTTCTGCCTTTTCATGGCGATAGAGATAGTTTGCGGAGCTGGCACAAGTGATGGCTGGGAGAACATCCCTTCTTGTTGGTTTATGGCCTTCTTCTCCTGGGAGAACAGTGACCTCTAGTGGCTTGTGCTGGGCAGCTGCACGGAGATGGGACTTCTGATTCTTGCCGGCTGCTATGGAGTTTAGCTCCATGTTTGCTGTGGGCATGGCCTGCCTCTGGCTGCTGCTCCAATATGGCAGAGGCCCGTTGGAGATGAAACGGCCGGAAGGCTTTTTATCTCCATGAGGGGCCTCCGTGCTCCCTGCTGCCCAGGGGATTAGAGTGCCCAGAGTTCCCCAGGATTTCCAGGCGCTGGGCTAAGTGTCTCTGGATGCTTCTGTCCAGCTGTGGGGTCCCTGTCCCTTTAAGACTTCCAAGAAGCACTTGCTTTTCTTTGTTCCTGGGGTGCCAGCTGCAGGGACCTGCTCACAGGTCTTACTGTCCTGTTTCCCTAGTATCCAGGACCCCACGCACACACTGTGTCTGCGCTCTGGTGCAGATGGCTGGGGCTGGGTGTTTAGCAGTCCTGGGCTCCCTCTCCCTCTCCGCTCCGACTCCTCTCCTCCCCCTGGGAGGGGCGTTCGGGTCCTACCGGGCTGGGGCTTGTATCTTACCCCCTTCGTGAGGCGCTGGGTTCTTGCAGGTGTGGATGTGGTCTGGATGTTGTCCTGTGTCTTCTGGTCTCTATTTTAGGAATAGTTGTATTTGTTGTATTTTCAAAAATATAAGTGGTTTGGGGAGTAGATTTCTGCTGCTCTACTTATGCCGCCATCTTGGCTCCCTCTCTCCATTTGCACAGTCTTAACGTTCAAAGACTGGAGACTGCTCCCCACCCTGAGTCCTGGAGTAGCTCCAGTGGTGCTGGGATAAGAAAGCAGGGGGAGGGGAAAGTGTTGAAGCAGATGACCCCAAGGGTAGAGCCACTGGCTGTAAGAGAAAGGTGGGATGTATTTAGGTTGGCAAGTTTTAACATTGTGGTCTTCCTGCTCATGCTTCAGGTCCCATGTTAGAGTCTAGAGTCCCTGTTTGAAGTCCTTGAACAGGTTTCTCTAGACAAAATGATGTTGCATCCTCTTAAACTTGGCTAGATTCTTTTCTGTTTTCCTCTGTAAAAGTGCTGATAGACAGCACTGGTCATTCCTCTGCAACTGGATTGTTCTTCTCTTTTGGCAGGCAGCCCACTTACAGAGGTTCGTCCTGACGCCCCTGTCAGCCCTGCTGTCATTATTCCCAGGGCCTCAAAAGCTCATCCAGAAACGCTATGACAAGCTGCTGGACTACAACAGCCACCTAAGACGGGCAGCGGGAGATGAGTCCGACTTGGCTAAAAAGGAATATGAGGCCCTCAATGCCCAGCTTGTGGAGGAGCTCCAGGTGTTCAACCAGGCCGCTCGGAAGATTCTGTCCAACTGCCTGAGCAGTTTCCTCACCCTCCTCAGAGACCTGATGCTCGTGGCACAGCGGCTTTATTCCACAGAGGGGTCGGTAAGCACAGCCCCAGCCCCGGGCTACCTTGGCCTACAGGACCTCTGAGAATCCAGGCTCGTGGTAAACAGCCCTGGGCAGAGTGTGCACTCCGAGTGCGTGAGTGTGCCCGTGGGTCAGTAACTCCCTCTCATTTAGCCTCCCATTAGGATATGATTTTATAATTATTTTCTTAAAGAGAAAGAAATATATTTAAAACCTAATATCAATTTTAAAGAAATAGGTTGGTTTCTTTGCCCATCACTTCGATTAGCTCTCATTCAGCTGGTTTGATATTTAATGGACATTTGGAGGAAAATTAATTGTCCCTACTTTATTTTTAATATGTATTTAATTAACTTTTAACTTATCCTTTGACGTAAGGTGAGTTGAATAAACAGGTGTTACACTTATGTGGTTTGAAAGGCTAAACTTTTTAAAATTTGTAAGCAGTCTCATACAAACTCCTGTTTGCCATCCACCCCTCCCCCACCTCACCCCCATTGTTATTAGTTTATTTCTATCCATTTAGGGCTTCATGCCATTAAACATAAATGCAAATATATTTATCTCCATACATATATATATATTTTTTCCAACACAAAACTAGAATATTACAGCACTTTCTGCATCTTGCTAGTAACATCCTGGGGATGCATCTACGTCAGTACATGAGAGCTTCCTCATTTCTTTTACAGCTTTATGCTCATCTATGGCATAGCTGTACAGTAGTGAATATAAGCCCCCTATTATTTGGTTATGCAACTGACCCCACATCAATTTTGGAACATAGTCATCATTCCCAAAAGAAGCTCTGTACCAAGTGACTCCACATTTCCCTCCAGTCTCCCCAGCCCTAGGCAACCACCAATCCTCTTTCAGTCTCTACAGATTTGCCCATTTCATATACATAGAATTAAAAATATGTTATTCTTAGTGACTGGCTTCTTTCATTGAATATAATGTTTTCAAGTCACCAATAACATTCCATTGAATGGTTGTGCCACATTTTATTTATTCATTCATCAATTGATGGACATTTGAGTTATTTCCACTTTTTGGCTATTATGAAAAATGCTGCTATTAACAAGTTGTTAGTGGACCATATTTTCATTTCTCTTGACTAGATACCTGGGAATGGAATTGGTGGAACACATGATAAGTCTATGTTTAACCTTTTGAAAAACTGCCAGCCTATTTTCCCAAGTGTCTGCACTATTTTACGCTTTCAACAGGAATGATCGAAGATTCCAATTTTCTTACATCATGTCTTTTTTAGCATAGCCATCCTTATGGGTATGAAGTGAGATCTCATTGTGGTTTTGATTCTCTAATCAGTCCCATATTTTTAAACTTTTACAATTTAATTATAACTTATATACAGTAAGGTGCATCAGTCTGAAGTGTACACCTCAATGAATATTTACATGTATATACATCTGTGTAACCACCACCCAAATCTAGATATAAGCTCTTTCTAGTTCCACTTGAGTCACGCAAGACTACTCTCAGGCTGTAGTCCCTCAAAGCTAACCATTTTTCTGATCTGTACTATTACTACAGACTGTTTTACCTGGTTTGTATTTCATATAAATGGAATCATGATATGTATACTTTTGTGTATTAATCCATCCCTGTTGATGGATATTTGCACTATTTTCAGTCTTTTCCTATTACAAACAATGCCAGTCATTTGAGATGCAACTTTAGGGGAGATTTCCAGAAGTGGGAATCACTGGGTCAAAGGGTAAATGTGTATGTAATTTTGCCAGTATGGCCAGATTCCCTACTAAATGTTGTACCATTTTGGATTCCTACCTCCAACATCTGAGGAAGCTGGTTTCCTTTGATTTTTGCCCATATGATGACAGCTTTCAAGTGTAATTTTAATTTGTGATTTTCCAGTTATTAGTAGGATTGATTGAGAATCTTCCCACGTTTGACAGCTATTTCTATTTCTCTTCCCCTGAGCTAGCTGTTCAGGTCTTTTTGCTCCTCTACTGGGTTACTGGTCTTTTTTTTCTCAATTTCTTGAAGCAATATGTACACTAGGAGATGAGCTTTTTGTTTGAGACATAAATGAGAATTTTTTTTTCCAGTTTACCATTTGTATTTGGACTTGTTTGCGGTATTTTTATTTTGTCATGAAGAACTTTGTATTTTTTTAATGTAGTCAAATTTATTAATCTTTCATTTTATGATTTCTAGATTTTGAGTTATATTTAGAAAGGACTTCCGTGCTTCGAGGCTCCAAATGAATTCACCCATGTTCCCTCTAGTATATTTATGGTTCCTATTTTTTATCTCAATTTCTGATCTATATAGATTTTACCCTGATTCATAATATGAAATATGGATGCAATTTTTTTCCTAATTGCTATCCAGTTGCCCCAACACTATTTATTAAAAAGTTACTTGCTGTTGTTCTTAATATTTTCTCAATGGAAGTCACTCAATTTTCAATTTCTTTAGATAATTTCATTCTGAGGCTTATGAAGAGAGTCTTTGTGTGTCCTAAGTGGTCACGGAGGAAGGCAGGTTTGTAAGTTCACAGTAAAGTTGAGGTTTGGCAGGAATTAACAAATCCTGCAAAGAAAAGATATGTTCCTTTAGTTATCTTTGATTCCCACGTTGAATCATAGAATTTCTAAAGATGTCTTCAGTTTCTCTTTTGTATTATCTAAGTATCTTTCACATTATAGTCCATAATAGAACAGAAGCAAAGAATACCTAGTTTTTGAGAAATTACTAATGCCCTAAAGTAGAAAGCATTTTGGAGAAATTTATCCTCAATAAACTGATTTCATTATATATTTTATATGTTTTTTATGTATCTTTAAATTTTTTTATTTTGAGATAATTATAGATTCATGCGCAGTTATAAGAAATAATACAGAGACACCATATACCCTTCACAGAATTTTTGCAATGGTAACATCTAGTTTAACTGTATATTTCTGAAAGACAGAATTGAATAGTGGTTGGAGAACAGACTCTGACGCCAGAATGACTTGTTCTGAATCCACTCATCACTATACTACCTTGGGAAAATTAATTTATCTCTGTGTCTCAATTTTATCATATGAAGAAAATGGGGATAATAAAGGTATACAATTAAAAAAAATTTCTAATTGTAAAACAAGTACAATTTATCATCCTAACTGTACAGTTTTAGAAGGGACAGCTCTAACTGTACAGTTCAGTAGTGTTAAGTATATTCACATTACTGTGCAACAGATATCCAGAACATTTTCATCTTGCAAAATTGAAACTATGTACTCATTAAACAGTTCCCAACTCCCCACCTCCCCCCACACCCTGGCAAACAACATACTATTTTCTGTTTCTATGAATTTGGCTACTTTATATATCTCATATAAGTAGTATCATACAGTATTTGCCTTTTTTGTGACTGGCTTATTTTACTTAGCATAATATCCTCAAGGTTCATCCATGTTGTAGAATGTGATAGGATTGCTTCCTTTTTAGGCCTGGATGATACGCCATTGTATGTATGTACCACAGTTTCTTTATCCATTTATCAATCAATGGACATTTTGATTACTTCTACCTCATGGCAATTGTGAATAATGCTTCTATGAACATGAGTATGCACATTTCTCTTAGACATCCTGCTTTCAATTCATTTGGATATATACAAAGATGTAGGATAAGCTAGATCATATGGCAATTCCATATTTAATTTTTTGAGGGATCCAAAGCTCTGTTTTTATTTTTATCAGAATTGTGAGTGCACATGATTTAAAGATTTTTAATTTTATTAGTTATATGTACACATGATATTTAAAGGTTCAGTTAAGAGAAAAAATTGTCTCTCATTCATTTTTCCCCATTCTATTTCCTCTTTTAGATTATTCTTTTGGTATTTACCTTAATTCTTAAAAATAATACTCTTGTGTTGCCATTTCATTGTTTTTCAATTTTAGGCATAATTTGTTCCACTATGAGAAATGAAAATTTAACTGTCTCTTCTCTCTCTGCCCCCACAACATATATAGTCACATACATTCTATTTCCTTGCCAATACAGTAGTATCATATATTTGGCTGAGTTCATATTCAGCATTTAAACTATTTGACTAGTTTATTAGTCATGATGCCAATAAGAAAAACATAGCACCCTCAATTGAACATTTGAAGAAAATTTTTAATAAAGAGACTATTTTCAAAAATGTGAGTATGGCGTAGGGAAACCTTAAGAATCATGCACTCCCCCAGGGCTCATAAAACAAAGGAGACACAACACCTATGATTGACGGGACAAGAGGAAGGTGTGGTTACAGGGCTGTGTAAAAAGAGGTAAGCGGAGAGGGTTACCTGACAGAAGCTGTGGCTATCTGTCAGTCCCATAGAAAGGAAACTTAGGAAATAAATATCCTTATCTCACTTTACTCCCTCACTCTGCTTTCATATGGGTGCTTCTCATTGATGAAACCCATCTGGAAGCTGGAGAGCACAAGGAAGCCATTGATCCATTCCACACAGATCAGCCTCCCAGAGCACAGAGCAGGATGGAAAAGGAAAGAGGATGAATGTGAAGAAGCAAACACAAGATGCTCAGCACACGAAGTAAATGCTGCATAAAATTCAAGCATATAGTGCTATGATTAATTTTTCTTTCATGCATAATTTCTTGTTTTCCCTGAAGTTAGTAACTGTGTTTCCTTTTATCACTAGCTTAACTTTCATTTGCCCTAACTTTATCTGCTAACTGACTAAATCACCTCTTAAGACATTCAGATGCATGAGGTATTCTACTAATTGTGTTTCTCGGAGAAATCTGTCAGAGCTTTCTGACCCCCTCCAATCTGAACTGGTTATCCTTTTTATCTGGTAACTAACTAATCCTGGGATTACATGTCATCATCATTCTGGGGAGTCCCTTCACCTCTGTTCTGTGTGAGACCTCACATTTCCTTATCCCCTGTTGACTTCTTTTTTGCTTTATGCCTTTATTTGGGTAGGCATATTTTTGAGAGGCTTCTTGAGAAAGGACAATTGGAAAGTTAATATTTTGACACTTGAATATCAGAAAATGTCTTTATATACTATCTCATTTAATTGATAATTTGTTCTGTGTAGAATTCTAAGTTGCTTTCCTGAATTTGAAGGCATTCTATTGTTTCATTGTCTTCTAGCTTCCCCTGTTTGTTGAGAACTCTGATGTCTGTTCTGATTCTTTTTTCTTTTAATTGAAATATCATTGATATACAATCTTATATTGGTTTCAAATATACAACACAGTGGCTTAACAGTTACCCATATTATTAAATCCTCATCCTTACTAGTGCTGTTATTACCTGTCAACATAGAAAAGATGTTACAGAATCAGTGTCTATATTCTCTGTGCTGTACTGCTATCCTGGTGACCAAATTATGATTGAGAATTTCTGTGTCCCTTTATCCTCCTCACCCTTCTTACCCACACACCCCAACCCCTCCCCGGTGGTAACCACCAGTCATTTCTCAGTGTCTACATCCCCCATCCTGTCCCATTCTAAGATTATAGAATTTTCTTATTGTCCCAAGCAGTTTGAAACTTAGTAATGATGTGCCTTGGGGTATTGGACACTTGGTGGGAAAATTTCAACTTGAAAACTGGTCTTCTGCTTCCAGAAACTTTCTTTGACTGTATCATTAATGATTTTTCTCTCTGTTTTCTCTTTTTGAACCTCCTGGGTTGTTCCTCTAATTTTGTTATTTTTTTCCCACTTAATCTTTTCTTTATTACTTTGCTCTACTTTCTAAGGTATTTTCCTAACTTAATTTTCAGGCTCATCTTTTGATGTATTTTTATTTCTGTTTTCATAATTCTAACTTTCAAAGTCCTTTTTTCTTTCTTAAAATTAAGACATTGCTTTTCTTTTTATCAGATGCTTTTTTTTTATATTAGAGCCATGCATTGGATGTCTGATATACTTGATAATCCACCACTAAAGAGATTAAGATAGAGAACTGAGGAATAACTGGCAACATTGAGCATGTAGGTAGGAGTTGAAAACTATGAGCTTCACTGTTGTATAGAGTAATCTGACTGTCAATCATTTGGGAACACTTGACAATAGCATCTTCAGATCTTTCCTCTTGGGTTGGTCAAAATCTCCAAAGATGATTCTTCAAATCTTCATACTACAGAGTAATGGTTGACTGTTAGATCTGGCTAGGGAGGGTCCTGTCTCTGGGTCCAGTGTACATCCACTCATTTAGTTACCCTCTTGCTAAAATGGGTCCCCTTGCCCTTATTTGTGTCTAATGTCCCCAGTCTAGAGACTTTCTGTTTTACCATTTGCAAAGAAGAAATCTTCATTCTCTGCCAAGGTAGGGGAGAGGCAATCACCAGCTTCACTGAAATGTAGAAAGAATCTGGGAATCCAACTGCTTCAAAAATAGTTTCAGCCTCTATAACTGCTTAACAAATAACCCTGAAGATGGTGAGAGGAACCAACCAATAGTCACTTAGTATTATTGTCTCTCATGGTCCTGGGAGTTCGCGGGCTCAGGACAGTCACTCTAAGAGTCTCTCAGGAGGTTGCAGTCAGATAACAGCAGGGGCTAGAGTTGTCTCAAAGACTTTCTCAGGCCCGTATCTGAGGTTAATGATGGGATGATGGAAGACTCAGACAGCTGGGGGCTACTTCAGTTGTTCCCCCTCTCTCTGGTCTTTGGACATGGTCTTTTCATATGGTTGTCACAATGCAGCTGGACTTCTTCCATGGCTACTAGAGCCTCTCAGAGTGAGTGTCCCAAGCAAAACCCACAGAAACAGCGTGGTCTTTTTTCAGTCTGATCTTGAAAACCAGACAGCATCACTTCTACTTTTCTATTCATTCCAGTATCTATTCACTGAGACAATCCTAAAATTCTACCCAGTTTTGAGGGGAGGGGACATAGATGTCACCTCTTGATGGGAAGCTTGTCAAAGAATTTGCTGATTTGTTTTAAAACCATCACAGGCTCTTAACCAGTGTTTCTTGTTTTAGCCTCTTTCCCCTTCACAACTATCCCACCTTAATATGGAGGTGACTGATGCTATCAATACCTGAGCTTTTCTTCCAAATTTTTATTGATGTTTTTCTCTCATCGGTTCTCCTTTTATTGAGGCTTGCTTGAACCTTTAAAAAAATGATTCCTATCATTTTAGTGGAGTTTCTGGAGACAGCAAATTTAGACCATTTTTATCTAGAAATCCTAATAGTGACCTAATTTTACACTGTGGTGCTAACACTTTCACAACTGTCCATCACAACTCTACTAAATTTGATACCTACTATGGTTAAGTAGTAGTCCAGGAACAATGTCATATCATTTCTATCTATAGGTACCACTTTTGGCTTCAAGCATCTCTGAAATTCAGAATCAAGTTTTAGAAGAGGTTCAAAATCTGAATTTTGTAAAGGACAACAGTGTCACCTTTATTGAGAGGAAACTTAGTTTTGAAAAGAAGAAGCCTGTGCAAATTCTGGTGAGTATGGTAGGATTCATGACAATGGTGACAATCACTTTGTCTTGTTCAAATCATAGTAATTATTTTCCATCACTTATAGCATTCTAGTATCCTCTAACTTATCTACATATTATATATAGAATTTCTTGTCTATTTCTACGTACTATACTATGAGCTCTGTAAAGTCATAGATTTTTATCTGTTTTGTATGTGATGTAGTCCAAGCTCTTAAAATAGTCTCCAGATAGGCACTCTATAAATATCTGTTGAATGAATGGAATTTTATAGAGCAAAATCACACAGTTCAACCCTTTCATTTTTCTAGCTAAGGAATTCCATGTTTCAGAGATCAAGTGGCTTTCTCAAAGTCAGTAGTGTCAGGGCTGGGATGGGGTCCAGGTCTCTTAACTCCTGCCTAGTTTACTGATATTATTTCCCAGGAAAAGACATGCACATGTCTTTTTACTTAATTCAATATTATTTATCAACTGCTTAATATGCAAGGGAACATCTACAGTATGGCAAAGAAAAAGTATTCCATCAAAGAGGGATTAGAACCTCTGCCTTTGTATTCTCAGTTGAATTTTCTTTCTTCTCTACAACACTGCCCTCATGTGCTAACTAGAGAATTTTCCACTGCATAATTCAGTTGAATACTTCACAATAACAACCAGACCTATTCAACACTGAAAAAATCCCAAATCAATGTATGGATGCAACATTTAAAAACTCTCCAGAGAAGAAATATTTGCCAGCTCAGTGAGGATTTTATTATACATCTATCTAAACAAAAATTTTTCCTTACTTCTCCCAGCCAGAAGTGCCACGTCAAACTGACATTCACCGCTCCAAACTTCTATCCACATACAGTTCAGAGGAACTCTATCAAGCTAAGCGCAAGTGCAATGCCACACAAGAATATGACATCAATCTTCTGGAAGGGGAGTTGGTGGCTGTGATGGAACAGAAAGATCCACTGGGGAGTACAAGCAGGTGGCTTGTTGATACAGGAAGTAAGTTTTTTGCATAAGATGCACGGTACTACCTGCTCTTTTCAAGTTGAGATTTTCCCAGGGGCCTCTGTGCCTTTTTCTGAACACAAATGTTTGGAAAGAGTACCTAACAATCTTGTTTCTTCTTTCCTTTTATTTCTTACCAGTTATAAAAGGATATGTTTATTCCTGCTTCCTAAAACCCTACAATCCAGCAAAAGTGCAGAAGGAGGATGCTGAGAACAGGTTCTGTGATGATGATTTTGATAACATCAGCCTCTTTGTGTCTTCACGGCCAGCTAGCGACAGTGTACCAGGCACCCCAGAGGGTAGCGTAAGTGATAGCAGCTCATCTCTTAGTGGCGCATATGGGAAGTTTGAAACAAATGGCACTGATGTTGACAGTTTTCAAGAGGTAGATGAACAGGTAAGAATTTGAACCTTGATACAAAAATGCTTGGTTGTCCAAATCATAAAAGACATTCTTCCAACAGTGCTCTCTCTTACTGTGAGACATGGTGGGGGAGTGTCAGTTCAACATCAGGGAGACCTACCTCTATTGACACGTACTCTCCATGCACTTTTTGCAAGGAATATTATTTTCTGAGCCTGCTACCTCAAATGAGGAAAACAGGATAGTAATTCCTACTGTGCAGAGTTGATGTGAGGATTGGAGAGTTGTGTATATGTAGAGTACCCAGCATAGAGTAGACAATAAATAGTAGCTGCTGTTATTATTACCCAGCTGTATATGTGCTTGGAGGGATGCAAAGATGGTCTCTTTATCCTCCCCCATCAGAGGAAAACAGTTCAGTATTGAACAGACTGCCTCCATCAGTACCATGTGGAAAAGTGTTCACGATTCCTCTAAAAGCAGTATCTTCATTGAGCTATGTGGTAATTAATTATATTTAATCTCTTGTATTATCCCATATACTATATAATGAAACCTTTAAGAACTACCTTTTCCATAATGCACTAGTGCAAAGGCTAGTGGATGATCCTTTCACAAAATGGTAAGTTAATGAAAATGTAGGGTTCCTTTTCATTCCTTCAGAAACTTTTAATACATTTAACTGTTGATCTCCAAGCTGTGACCAACTGGTTCTTTTTTTTAACTTGATTTTTCCTTTAGAGGTTTTTTATTAATTAATTTAAATATCATTTTTAATAAGGGATACTTTTATAAATATAATATTTTTATTTATATATAAATATATGTATATATTTATATTGTTTATAAATATTGTATATTTATATAATACATATAATTGATATATATTAATAATTAATATATTATTATTACTATAGTAATAACTTTTTTACATGCTAATTGTGAAAAGTTAGAATAGGTGGAAAGATACACATAAATTTAAAGTAAAGGTCTTTATTTCCTTCTCCCCCAGTCCTACTCTTCAGAGATAATATTAGAGCATATCTCTCCAAACACTGTCTGCATATACAAACACATGTATTCATGCAAGTGATAACATGTATCATATGTATCATGTTACATAATTTTTTTATCACTACCAAAAAATCTACCTTCTTCCTTAAAAAATTCTGCATGTTATTTTTTTTGTTGATATCTTATAATTATGTAACTACTACCTTAATAATAAGCATTTAGAATACTTGGGATCATTAAAAGTTTCAAATAATATTTCAGGCAAGATCCTTGTGTTCATCTATTTTTGTGCACTTATATAAGTATATATGTAGGGCAAATTCCTAAAAATACTAGAGGGCCAAAGAGTGTGTGTGTATATATTCATATATATATATATGTATATATAACATATATATACATATGTATAAGTATATATATATGTAGAATATAAATATATATATATTAAGTCTTGATAGACATTGCAATACTTCTCTTCAAAAATATCTATTTAGTTTCTTTCATCAATGATAAATTGATTGCTGTCCAATTCATGATGAATTATTTTCTAAAAACATCTTTATTAAGGTCTTAATATTTTTTTTTACATGCCATAAAGTCCATCCATTTTAGCTGTATAGTTCAGTGACTTTTAATAGATTTACAGAGTTGTGCAACTATCACCCCAATCCAATTTTGGGACATTTCCTTCACCCCCAAAATCCTTTGTACCCATTTGCAGTCATCCCATTTTCCCACTTAGTAAAGTCACCAATTTACTTTCTCTCTCCCTAGATTTGCCTTTTTCTGTATATTTCTCATCAATGTAATCATACAGTAAGTAGTGTTTTGCAGCTGGCTTCTTTAACATTTTTGAGGTTCATCTATGTTGTAGGATATTTATGTAGTTTGTTGTTTTTTATTGCCTAATAGTATTTCATTCTATGGATATACCATATTTTGCTTATCCTTTCACCAGTTGAGAGACATTTTGGGTAATTTCTATTATAGATAATGTTGTTATACCTTGTGTATAAATCTTTGTGAGAATTTATTTTTTTTGAGAGATCTTAGGAGTAGAATTGCTTGCTGGTATGATAAACTTATGTTTAATTTTTTAAGAAACTGCCAAACTGTTTTTCAAAGTGGCTGCACCATTTTGCATACCCACCAGCAATGTATGAGGGCTGCGAGTTGCAGTTTCTCCACGTCCTCACCTATCGTCTGTCTATTTTATTATTCCTATCCTAGTGGGTGTGAAGTGACATCTCACTGTAACATCAGCTGAAACCTGTACTGGCTTAATGGGATGCCACACTAAGTCACCATTTCTTTCCCTATCCTTTCCTACTGTGGCCACAATTCTTCTATTGCTTTCTTCCAGAATTGCAGTAGCATGTTGCCCAGGGGGTATTGTAGGCTATACTCTAGTGTTATTGATGGTTGTAGTGGACAAGGACTGGTGAATGGATAACCTTGGCCTATACCTGATATTCAGATGGCATCATTGGGGTCTAAAAATCAGTCACAAATAGGCAAGTTCAGGCTGACTTAAGACTAGTGGCTCTGTGATTTTTACACTAAAGCAGAGTTTTTAACCTGGGCTCCAAGAATCAAAGGAGTCTGTGAATGGTCTTTGGGAAGATTCCTGAATCCCCTCAAATCTGTTGGGAGTTTTCTGCTTATGTGCATAACTATAGGATGAGAAATACAAAGCTTTCAACAGGCTTTAAAAGGTTAGAAGCCATTGCTCTAGAGGCTCAACTTACTTATCCATTCTCCCACCCAATAAAAAAGTTACTGGATAAAGAGCCTCCAACAATTTCTAGAATGGCTCTAGTGGGTAAGTGTGGATAAAATGAGAGTTCCTGTGGCCAGGATTCTCACCTGGCCCTGGTTAACTAGCTCACTGCACACCTGTGGGCAATATATGGCTGTTGACTCTATACAAAGAGCTCTGCCCAGTGCTCTGGGCGTGACACAGTGGCAGTGCAGCAAGGCTACAGGAGAGCAGAGCAGAGGCTGGAGTGGTGACAGCACCGAGGACAGAGGCCCAGAGGATGGCTGTGCAGGCAGAGAGGTCCAGAGGACAACTGTGTGGACAGAGGGGCCCAGAGGATGGCTGTGTAGACAGAGGGGCCCAGAGGCAGAGACCAGCTTGCTGCATACAGACTCGTTCAGAGTGAACGGGATTTTAGTGACTGATCTGCCACCTGGAAACAAAGTTGGGTATAACCCTTTCACCCCAAGAATGTTTTGCTGTCAATTTCTTTGGTCACATTGAATCCATAGCGAACTTGCCCAGGGCTGAAACCCATTGGAAAGACAGCAAGAATTAAGGGTAAGATGAAAATATAACTTATTATCTATAATGGGAAATTTTTGTTAATAAAAGAGAGTGCTTACTGAATGAGGAACTGTAACTGTTGTAATTCAGAGATATGGTCACTCTACTTATTGGGGCCTAAGAACCAATTCATTCAGAGTCCTCCGTGTACATCCCACACAGACATGAACTTACTCTGAATGTTTTTGAATATAACAAAGGCAGTCAAATGAATATGCTTTCTCTCCTTTTGCCCATCAAAGAGCAATGGTATGCTTTTATTAGTTTTCTATGCTGTGTAACATAATATCACAAACGAAGTGGCTTAAAACAGCATAAATTATTTATCTCACCATTCCCATGGTCAGAAGTCCAGGCACAGCTTAGCTGGGTGCTTGCTTTGCATCTTACATAGCTGTCATCTAGAAGTTTGCTGGGCTGCGATCCTTTCTGAAACTTGGGCTTCTCTTCCAAGCTCATGGTTGTTGGCAAAGTTCAGCTCCTTATTCCAGTAAGACTGAGGCCTCCATTTCCTTGCTGGCCATCAGCTGAGGACCACTTTCATTAACTAGAGGCTACTGTCAGATCCCTGCCACAAGGCTGTCTCTGCAGGCAGTTTACAGCATGGCTCTTTGCTTCCTCAAGGCCAGTAGGTAAGCATCTCTTAGTTTTAAATTTCTCCCTTCAGAGGCAGCCAGAACTCACTTTTCAGTGGCTCCCCTGATTATATCGGGCACACTCAGGATGATCTTTGACTAACTCGAAGTCAGCTTATTCGAGAACTTACTGGGCACCTCTACAAAATCTCTTTGCCTTTGCTATGTAACATACCTAACAACAGGAGTAAACTCCCATGATATTCACATAGGGAATTAAATAGGACGCTTACTGGCAGTGGGAATCCCGAGTCTAGCTTCTTAGCCTTCTGCCTATCAGTGTCTAAGACGCCTTGTTTGGCAGGCAGCACCAGGGGCTACTGCATGTATTCTCTGCTACTTCTCGGAGGACCAGGCTTCATCATGGCTGAAATCCAGCTTCAGAGGGAAGTTCATTGTCTGAGAATCAAAGCTCTTTTCCTTTTCCAGATAAATAATACTGAGATATTCTTTTTGACTTCTGAAATGTTTTGTTGCTAATGTTAAATTCATAGTGTGGTCTTTCATCTTTACCTTTTTAGCTACTTACAGTGATAATGCTATGTGCCTGTGTCTTTGTTTAGAAAGTGCTTCAAAAGTCAGCAGGCTGTAACATATGTATTTAAGTGGTCATTAAAGATCCTTTAGAGAGCTATTTACAGGCATGAAAAGACTTTCAAATCTACTTTGAAGTAAAAAAGCAGGCTGCAAAAACTATGTATTCTATAATCCCATGTTTATTGTCACTTCAGGTAGGTAGGTAGAAAGAGGAGGAGGAGGAGGAAGCGAAGGAAATACAACTATTAATGCAGTTAGGTGATTTGTTTATGTTTATTAAAGTTATTTCTTTATACAAATGACTTGTGTGTAAGACAGTGTATCAATGATACTTCAGTAATAAAAAAGAAAGACTTGTGTAATAATAATACATAATTGTTAACTGAAGAACCTGAAATCTTGCTCTTAGAGCATTAGAGGGAAGAATGAGCAGTTTTCATGCAATATAACTATCTTGGCTTCCTGAACTACTTATGACATAATACTGTAAATGCTGGTTTTATAGCTTTTTAGTTTTGGAAAAGGAGATTAAAATGGATTATTATTTTTGTTGTAATTGAAGAACTGGGATGAAATCAATAAAATGAGATTCAGTGAAGAAAGGTAATGTGGCTCACTACGGGGGGAATAATTAAATGCATGAATACAGAATAAGGCACGGCTGACCGAAGAGATCTGGCAGTTACAAGCAGTGGGTAAGAAACTGGGAGTGAGTCAGTCATATAACACAGAATGCTACTCTTTTAGAAAGTAAATGCTGTGGAGAACTGGGTTGTATTCACAGAATATTGTACATAAAATGAGTGAGACCTTTAGAGTGCAAAGGCAACCAATGAAATATATTTTAATGAGTGCCAAGGAAAAAGAGAAACAAATCAGATGATTATAGCTTAAATTAATAAACTTTTAATTAATGTGTCTGGACCAAAACACGTTAAGATTGAAAGTTAGATCCTTCAGTTCTTAAATTTATAACAAGTTGAAAACGTCTAACTTGTAATGTAACGTTATCAACTGCTGTCTCTTTAAGAGCCGATTTAGTTCAATTCTGAGTACTTTATGTTAAATGGGAAGCATAAACATATATATAAAGCTGAAAAATGCTCACCCTAATTTCTGAACATGATCACCTTAAGTATTGAAAGTATAATTTTATACTTTACAATTTCTTGAGAATCTATATTTAGTGTTTAAAATATAAGCTCTGCTATGTCCATAACAAATAAATGTACATGGAAGATTTTATATTCCCCTTGAGAGAACACGTGCTAAAGGGGAAGACCAGGACAAGTATCTAGGTATTAGTCGGTAATTCAGCCTGCTACAGAAATCTGCAGCTGCGTTGGTAAAGCATATATATATTATGTACAAAACTTATAAAAAATGGCTAGCAACTGCTGAGATAGATTCTTACAGATGATTTCAGAAGTTGTATTATGGTACATTGTATTCCTGAGAGGTAAGCAAACCAAGTCCTCTCTGCTCTTGTGGATCTAGTCAATGTTTTCACTTTCTAAACGACGAAACCAGCACCAGCGACGTAATAGTGCCATTATTTCCTCTCCACAAGAATATTCTCTATACATTGTTTCTGAAAAAGAGTTTGGTTCCTAAAGTACTATGAGAAATGGACTAAACACAGGATTTGGACTTAGAAGATACAGTCCTATCAGCAACAACTAGCTCTATGGTGAAAAGCACGTTATTTCTCCAAGTCACAACTCACAGGATAAAGAACATTTGACATGTAGATAGTCAAGAGCGCTGTCACTGGTGGTCATTCCTGCTGCCACTGCATTGCTCAAGAATTACAGCACTTTCCTTTCTGGTTTCTTCTTTGTTTTTAATTTACAAAATAATTTATGTTCAACGTCTTATATGTCTCTTCTATGATACAAGATGAGCTCTTGTTTGTTCTTTTGATATCCAAGCCTTTCAACCTAACTTTCAAGTCAAAACAATATACATTTGAATTCATACTGTGTACCATGATGTGGCAAATGGAGAAAAGTTTGAATGTGCTTCCTCTTTGAGGTGGGGGCTCATGCTAGAGCTGTTGAGATGATACACAAATCAATGGTATCAGAATTTTATAAATTAAGTAACAGCTCCAAATCTAAAGGCCAGCTTAAGCTGTAAGTATAATCCCCTCTCCACATTGCCCCGTCTCTTTTACTGCTCAACAGGTAAATTATTTCTCATAATCTCTTTTACACTGACCTTCAATTTTAAGAAAATCAATCTGCTTGTCTTTCCTATGTACCACCTCCATGAATTCAACTCTGTACCTTTGAAAATGACATACCCATCCTCCTTACCAACTTTATCACATATAAAAGGCTACTTCTATCAAAAACCAGGTCACACAATTAGCTGATAAAACCATATGTGTATGGTGGTGTTGCTGCTTTTTTTGTGTGTGTGTGTACCTTTTGGGGGGGGGGTATTTTCTTTTCCCTAGCTGGATCTCTGATAATATTTGGCATTTAATAAATTTTGGTTAAATGAATTAATGAATATGTTGTTAGTCAACTGCTTAATTTTATACCATAACTAAACGTTCTTATCAGTCTAAGGATTTTAGTGGAAGAGGGACTAACCACTTATTTATTAGGAGTTTCTTATGCATCTAATAATCACAAAATATTCTTTTAAGTTCAGAGAAAAATTTCTTTTGACTGAACTATATTTTATTAATTCCCTCTAGGTCACTTAAAATAATTTGTAATTATAAATTTAATATTGTCATTATAAACGGTTAGAAAATAAGAAACAAATAAAATGAAAACCACCTCTAATTCTGCCAAAGAAACTAACAGTATTAGATTTATACATCTAATCTTATATCTTCTTTTACTATTTTATCATAAGCATTTGCTTATATTAGTCTCAGAAAACATCATTTTTACTGACTACAAATTTTCTTATTGTAAGGTTCTTGAATTTACTCTTCTCCTTTAGTGTTATTTGCATTTCCCTGCCACTTTCACCTTAAAATTTAGTGTAACAGGGCTCTCTTGTCCCCTCCTGGTGTGAGCCAGGAGCTCTATTCTCTCACTTTATTTCTAAATAAAAGCCTGTACCTTGCTCTCCTAAAAAAAAAATAAAAAATAAAGTATATAATTCGTTGACATTAACTATATATACAATATCATGCAGCCATCACCACTATCCATTTTCAGAACTTTTTTGTTATTGTTGACAGAAACTACCCATAAAGAAAAAAAAAATTAGTGTAACAGTAACGTTACTGTGCAAACAATCTGTTAATGTTTCTCTGTATGAGATTCTTAGAGCTATTATTGAATAAAAAATATTCTACAAGTCTTTTAATAGAAATTGCCAAATTGCCTTTAGACTACTCCCAATAGGCTAAGAATGCCCATTTCACTGTATTCTCATCTGGGCCATATTTCAGCAAAATAAATCCAATAGAAGGAATTGGGGAATGTGATTTTGAAAAAAATAAGACAAGTTTAGCATTACTTCTAAAATCTCGGGTATCTTTGTGTTTGTCTAAATATTTAAGTTCTGCTTCCAATAAAATCATCTGCTTCTTTGTCTAGATTTTCTATGCAGTTCATGCCTTTCAAGCACGGAGTGACCATGAACTCAGCCTTCAAGAATACCAAAGAGTCCATATAATTAGATTCTGTGACCTAAGTGGCAATAAAGAATGGTGGCTAGCTGAAGCTCAAGGGCAGAAAGGGTATGTGCCAGCTAACTACCTTGGGAAGATGACTTATGCTTAAGAAAATAAGTCTTTTGACATTTTTTTTCTGGCAAGTTGTTGATCGACTACCTCATAAAACTGACATTACAAAATGCTGACCTAGAAATGAAGAACCCTCCAGACTATGTGAACTGATACTGTATCAGGTTTTAAAGAAGACTGTGCTTCCTAACAAGATTATTTCAAATGTATTATGCAGAATAAATGTTGAAGGAAACACTAACCAAACAGAAACAGCAAAACAGCCCAAGTTCCAACTGTCAATTACTTAAAAGTGGAGATCTTTGAAAGGGTAAATGTGATTTTTATCATAAAAGATTGGCTCTAAGGATAAGATTTTTTCAATTTGCCATATTTTATTTTACTCCATTACATATCTTGTCTCAAGTATTTTTTGGTTTTCATGTCTCTCTTTTGTATATACATGCATGTATATACACACACATATATGCCATATTGATTATACAGTTTATACATGTGTACTATGATATATAGTATTATATATAGCATATATAGTGTGTGTATATATATATGTATATATACACATAGATATACATACATGCATACTAAAGAGTATACTAAATATACAACCAGGAATTGATTGATTAGCAGCCAACTGTCTTTGATGTGAGTCTTTTTTCAATGTTTTGAAAGGAAAAAACCTGATCAACATGATAATATTATATTTTATTGAATGAATACATGCCAGACATTGTCCTAAATGTTTTATATGTGGTAACTTATTTGATACACCATTATGAGGGCACTGTAGCCAAAGGAGGTTAAGTAATTCAGCCCAGGTCACATTGCCAGTATAAGTGGCAGGACTGGGATTCAAACCTGTCTGGTTCTGGGGTCCATACTTCTAACTACTACAATGTACTAGCCCTCCAGGAGTGTATACATTTGTGATTACAAATTACATTGCAAAGCATTTAGTTATACAAATAGTGGACGCTGATGAGGAACATTTTCTTCTCAGATTCACATGTAACTATTGAGAAGTTTTTCAAAATCACGGGCTAAAAAGAACTTCCATATAGCCTGTAGAAAATGAAGTATCTAGGTTTGTTATTTTTATTGTTTTGCTCAAACATTGAAGTATAATTATTTTAAAACAATCCTACATGATTGCTCTTGATACTTGAATGAGGAAATATTTTTGGATCGCTCAATCATTTGGATGATGAAAGGGGAATGCATTCCATATTCTGAGCCAAGATGTAAATATTTTTAGTTGCTGATTTTTGCTTAGATAAGGCAGGCATTGAAGATAACTTTTTCTGTAACACAATGTCCTGGGACACTAAACATTCATTTGGAAATAGCTCAGAATTGTCCTCTACGAGTTCAGGCATATTTTGTCCAAACATTTCATTTAACTAAAGATGCTTCTTTGGAATAGAAAAAAGATTACATTTAGTGGTTTCCTTTAAAAACCAAAATAAAGTGGACTTTCATTGTCCATATAAAATGTGTTAATATGGCATTACAATTTAAGATTAGATCTCTATAATGTATACTGTTACATATATTACTAAGGAATAAAATAATGACTGCTGCTTTTCAGAGGGCTACTGTCTTTAACATAACATATAAGACATGTACAACAGAAATTCGTAACACATTTACATGACAGAAAAATTTACATTTTACAGCATTGTTTCTAAAATTCTTAATCTAAAAATGGTTTCCTAAGGTTCTACTGGTAAGTTGTTTTTCCCTAAAAAATCTTGAGTTGGGTACCAAAGATTCTCTTACTATATAGGGTCTTTTTATGTCTTTTAAATAGTCCTTTATACCCAATAGTGAAACATAAGTAAATTTCAGTTTGCCTAGGGTAAAGCAAAAAGAAATCCAAACTTGCTACCTGTGGAAACTATGAACATGCCCAAACCAAAATAATGGGGAAATTATACATATGTGTGTGTGTGTGTAAATGTATATATATATTTAAATTAGTTGTGACCTTAATATTCCCCCCAAAATGAGAGTTAAATAAGTAGAACATGTTTGTTTTTCTAGCTGAAATGAATCACTAGATGTATATGAGTTCTGTCTACTTGTGTGGTCCTAGGATTGATGATTCTTGTCTGACCTTTGAAGAAACACACCACTAAATTCACAACTGCAGTTAGTTGCTGAGCAACAGTTGTAATGAAGCCACCTACTACAGTCCACCATTATTGTGAACATATATTATTATAATAACAGTTGCAGCTATTTTAAAAATACACCTACATTTCATTTCCCTTTTAGGTTTTTTTCTTTTAATATTATACAATATCCTCATTTTCTGAGTATGTTGTTTAAAATCAAATAATTGTAATTCTGAGGTCAGACATTATTTTCTTGGGCCTAAAGGAAATAAAATCCCAAGATAGTTATGATGTGAAAAAGTCTTCAAGAAGTTTAGAAAGATGTAACAATGTCATCAGCAATTTTAATTAAGGTGATGTATACTAATGTAATTATTTATATGTTTTTAAAGTAAATGCTATTGTACAGTACAGAATTTTCTGAATTTTTTTCAAGAATGAAGGGGAAATTTTGTGGTTGTTTTTCTCTGTAAAACAAATAAAGTGTATGTAAACATTTTATTTGGTATTTATTTTTAAATACAGATGCTCTAAACTAATATTATACATAACAAAGTTTAGAAATTCTAAAAAATCCAGTAATAAAAAATTACCATGAGTCCTTAAATTAAGAGAAAAAATCAAAAAGCCACGACTTAAACATTCTTTATATTTCAAGAAAATATCTTTTAGTATTTATTAGTATAAAACAATTTTATGAAGGTTGAGTTGTGCAAAAGAAATATAATGAACACTGTTAATCATATAAATGCAGCGTTGTGAACTACTCCAAGTGCTAATACATTCCATATTTTGTCTAAAATATAACTTGGATTTTTAGAGATGGCTATTAAGTCCCTGTCACATTTGTGAGGAATAGTTGCAGATGATTTAAAAAATTAGTTTTCACTATTGAAACTTCACTTTTCCCATAAACTTCATAGATATGTCGAATGGAAAAACCTCTCAAAGCAATGTGACTGAAGAGAAGAAATCTTTATATTCTAAGATGCAGGAAAATCACTTTATTTAAATCCTGTTTGTCCTAACTATGGTTTCTTATGGTACTCAATGCACTGCTCAATATTGAATAAGTCTAGACCTCATAAAGTTCAAGCCAAAGTAGACACTAATTTACATTATAGTTGATGAGGAAGTAATTAGTCTCATTGACTGGAAGGACACAAGACTATATTCTCTGGGCTATACTACTACTTGTAGAATGTTACTATTTTTAAAGTCTAATTTTTTTCAGTTACCTCGCTCCTATACAAACTAAATTATATATATATATATATATGTATATTAAAAAACTCAACCATCCATTTCTCTGTGATCTACATTATTCCAATATAATAAAATTTCACTTCAGGGATACTATAATTAAAGCCGAGTCTCTGTAGGCCAGCTGCTGCTTTCATGATATTACACTCCAGATACAGACAAGATTTGCTTTAGTTTGTTTAGGAAAATAAGTCAAACTTGTTCCTATTAAAAAACCTGGAGGATGTATTCTTAGTAAATTAAATAATGTTCATCTTATTAAAAAAAATACTATGGTATGTAAATGTATTTATGACTTTCTTTCATTGCTTATGTAATTTTTATAATTATTGCATTAATACAAATTTATTTTTATAAAATAATGTATTTCCTATTTAACTTATGGTCATCACAGTATACTTTATAGTCTCCGTTACTAATAAATGGTATTACCACATCCTTGCTGAGAGTCAGAATCACCTAACCTTTGAATATTAGATATTAGATGCCTTCCATTTTATCTCATTAACTATCATCTACATTTTACAGAGGAAGAAACTGAGGATCACACAGCTACTTCAGGGAGGAACTGGGATTCAAAACCATCTTCTGACTTTAAGTCAGTGTTCTCTCAGTGTTGTCCTTTTTTTTCTTAAGTAACTAAAATCTATGGTTAAATAATCTAACAGAAAGCACAATATGCAAAACAGAAATGTGATATTGACCAAATTTCCACTAAAACGGGATTTGAATTTACAATCCTGAAAACTTACTTGTTGGCCCACCTACATATCTTGTCTGTTCACTCATTGACCCAATAAATATTTACTGCAAGCTACAGTGGGAATATAATGGTGTACAAGGTAAACAAGATCCCTGGCCTCATTTATATTTAAATTAGCTAGTAGGAAAAAAAAAATAACATTATATAATACTATTAACATAAAGCCGGTCACTTTCATCACGTGATCAGTTAAAAAGTCTTGTAGCTCATGATATGGAAAAATCAAGGTCTAAGAGCTACTTGAAGACACACTCTATACTAAATATACCAATAAAATACCAAACTGAGTTATATTACTAGATGTATGCATACTTACACATATGTGCAGATTATAAATATATACTTATACTTACATATAATCTATACAAAGAGACACACTCAGTGAAAGATAAATTACTTCTTAACAAGTCTTCTAAAATCCTCTCTGAAGTTCCATAGAAATGAAAAGAATGGCATCTCTTTTCAACTCTATCCAGCACATAAATTCTATAGGTTAAAATTTTCTATCTCCAGTGCCAGTGTGCAAACTGTGTGTATTACTGTTTTAACTTATTGTATGTAGGCACTGAGGTTACACAACTTTACTACAGCTATTGAGCTGAGCTTGAAGTTGTTTTATCCAGGTTAGTCCAACTGACCCTGACCTATAAAAAAATAATGATGCATTTTTTTTGGGGGGGGGTCTTTTTACTCTAAAGGGGAATTGGGGTTGATTCCAAATTGATGTTTAATCAACAGCTTCTCAAAACAAAAACACCTGCAGACTGATTTTAAACCCGTAAACAGATGTTTACTCCACACATAAGTAATGGGATTGTCTCAATCTTGAATTCTACTTGACAGGAATAATTTAGGTGCCATTGTTTCACAGAGTAGTTTAAAATAATATCTGTCCTTTGACCAAGCTGAATTTAAACAACTTTATCTTAACAGAAATTATTTATCTATGTATCTTAAAATAATGATAGAAAAATCTAGGGATTAAGAGAGAGAGTTTGAGATGAGAGATGTTTGTAGAGTGAAAATTTGGTAACACATCAAAGTTGAAGGAACAAGGCTGCACATGGTCTAGTGATAGTGGAAAGTTTTTGGACTTCCAGTTTCTGGATGAAATGAGGTTTTCATGAAGTACAAAATGGCTGCTGCATTGTGTTGTAATAAACTTTCTCTGACCCAGAAATCCTCATATCTTCTGAAAGAATATATATGTAAAATAATGGTAGGCTAGTTTGTTAGCTTGCAAGTAAGGCAAAGCTCAAACTTGTCACCCTTCCTGACTTAACAATGTACACACACATACTTCAAAATAATTGCAACATTTAATCATTCTATAGGAGCTTCCTGTATATATAAAATTAAGTAAAATTAGGTAAAGCCCCATAACATTTTTGGGCTGAAGAAAACAGCCTTTTTTTATGGTATAGGAAGATACATACTATCAGTATTTTAAAAGTCAGAAATTATCCATCCAAAAACTCTTGGAATAGATATTTTGCTCAAGAATTCTCAGGAATGTGTAGAACCAGCATAAAAATTGAATATTTATTAAGGATATACTATGTGCACATGTTGCACTAGCAATGTGAGAAGTGGGCAATGTGAGAAATGTATTGCATTAAAAAGGCATGGGAGTTCACAATCCATTGGAAGAGATAAATCCCTAAATAATTGATATGAAATGAAAATAACTGATATGAGATGAAAAAGGCAAAGATACAATAGAGGAATATAAGAAATCAATTATGAAAAACTAATTTTTAAAAAGAGGAGATAAATATTTTGAGGGAGGGGGAAAACCAATTGAATTGGACTAAGGATATCCAGATAGTTGAGGGAAAGTACACAACATTTTAACCAGGTCACCCCTGCCGCCTTGTAAAGCACCTTATTCCAGCAGAATCATTTCTTGGAGTTTTGCTCAAGATGAACTATTTCTTTTTCTTTTTTAAAGTTCACATATGCTACCAGTCTTCTGGGATTCAAGTTCTAATCAAGAATTAGTCTAATTATTGTTTTCACACCCAATACAAACTGTTAAAAATGTTAAGCAGACTTAAAATAAAAAAGATTACCAAGTTTTGCCAAATAATAGCATTTTAAGGTAAGAAATAGTCGAAATTTCATTATGAAGATTTTTATTAAATTATATATTACAGTTTATGTCCTAAATAGTACGATTTTAATCTTTAGGTTAATGTGATATAAAAACCTACTTAGCCATGTTACTTCTTGAGTTTCTTTTGGGCAGCTTTCTTCTTGACCATCTGCAATCGCTTCATGGCATTGAGCTGTGACTCTTGTGAGGTTGGACCTTTAAGGGATGTTGAGGGTGAGCTGCTTGATTCTGAAGTGGTTTTGCTAGTGGCACTTCCACTGGGCCCTGGTGCCCCACTATTTCCATTCCCACTTAGTTGGCTGCAGCTTCCTGGAACTACACTACTCGGACTAGGAAGACCTACTTTGCTAACATTGTCACAACTAACTGAGCGACTAAGGCCAGTTTTGCCCAAAGTTAGAGGGGGAGGTGGTTTCAATGGCACAGTGGGTGCAGTGCTGTTACTGGAACCTATTTTGGAACCTATTCCACCTTTGGATGATGTTCCCAGACCAGGCAAACCCACAGGCTTCTGGTTAGCTGATGAGGTAGCAGGTTTCCCACTATTGTTTTGGGTTGTTGAACTTAATTTTGCTGTTGAGGGACCAGCAGAGGAAGTTTTGGCTGCAAAAGCTGCCCATCCAGTTAGACCACTAGTTACTGAAGAGGAAACACTGGTACTAGAAGAATTTCCTGAAATAACCGTGGATGTCTAAAAAACAGTAAGACAAATATTACATTAGAGCCAAGTATAATTAATACCTAATATAATACTCTTAAATATATAACAGGCTTAATTCCTGAACTTTTTATACAAGTAATGACTTGTAAAATGTAGATCACACTACCAAAATTAAGTTCTTATGAAACTGATCTGAAAAAACACATACAACAAAACTTATCCATAGCTAATGGGCACTACCATTTCCAAAGCAGAAATTTTGGGATGCTGTATTCTTGTTCTAAAGATTCCAAAAAAGGCATATATGGAATTCCTTTTTGAGAACTGCTTTAAGATTCAGTTATAAGCCATATCAGAAAATAAGATGTAATGCTTTAACTTGTTTTTCACCTAAGAAGGTTTTTCTAGCCCAGTAGAACTTCTAATTCTTTAGACTTTACTCCAAATGACTTGTGAATCAAATCAAAGATAGAATTCATTCTTAATGGACAAAAAAGCTTACACCCAGGACATTCAACTGTTGGAGATAAAGAAATTTACTCAATAGCTAACTACTGAGTGAATGTATTGAGATTCTGAAGCTATTTTTTTAAAAGTTTTCCCCAAATGTTGAGCAAGGAGCTACTGTACTGCAAAATATATACTGATGTGCATCAGTAACTGCTTGGAATTATACAATTCTGGTGACATATTAAAAAGGTCTCAT
Source organism: Manis pentadactyla (assembly GCF_030020395.1). Lineage (NCBI taxonomy): Eukaryota > Metazoa > Chordata > Mammalia > Pholidota > Manidae > Manis > Manis pentadactyla. The sequence goes on from NC_080023.1 coordinate 88,785,629, forward strand.
TACTTTATTTTCATAATTTGTCCATGTTTCCATTGAATCTATCACACAAGAGATGCCTCATTCTGTATAAAGGGTTTTATCAACTGCCTCAAAAGTTGCAGTTATGTTTTGGGTAGGTCTGACTCACTCCCAGATGTATTTTTAAAGGTATAACATTTCAATTTCTCTAATTAACCTTTTTTGGCCATTCAAAAGCTAACAGTAATTTCAATGTCACTATATAAATAACTGTTGCTTTTATCACACAAGAACAAATTTTTTTTACCTTCACATTAGGCAAAAATGCTCTTTGTTCAAGTTAGTTACGTGTTGAACTTCTCACCGGCACTCTTTCTACCTTCATATTCTTAAGAAGATTCACCAAAGTGTTAAATTCACACATAGGTAAAAGATAAAGTCTTACAAATAGTATCTTACTTTAAAATATGGTAGTTACCATACCTAAAATATATCCAGTTACATTTTAGAACTGAATTCTGAAGAGCTGACAGAAACATTTTTCTTAAGAAGTAGCTTTCACTAATGTTTTTATGTAAACATTTTTAACCAATGTGAGAAGTAATCAAAACAGAATGCTTTAATATCTTTATTTTATAAGAGGAGGAGTCCAGATTTTTGTCCATATACTCTGAAAAATGACTGGATTTTTTACAGTAACATCATACAAAAACTACCTCATAAAGTTATCTGGAGGAAGTAAACTTCACATAAATTATAAATTACTAGAGGAATGCATACAGGTAATGAGAAAAAGTCAAGAAAGCAAAAAGACACAAGTGTAGTAAACTTAATTTTCAGTTAATGAAAGATCTTTTTTCTATTAAACATAAAAGTGTCTGCCATATGGCTAAATGATACTTCAACAAATTTCACAAAAGAAAACTCATCTGAAGTAGTTAAAAAGACCAATACTCACAAAGTACAAATGAGAATGCAAGTTTTGTGTATATAGCATTTTAATTTAATGGCTTACTTTTACTGTATTGCTTTTCAACAAATGAGAGACAGCTTATACTACAGTCACGAAATGCAAAAGTAAAATAACACAAACAGTAGAGACCAGTAATTTCTTACTATTTCAGTGTAGAAAATAAATTTCTCAACTGTTTTTAACTGTAAGTATTTTCTTGCCCACTACCCTTGTTAGAAAGCCATTTGCTTTTCATATATAAATGGGAAGAAATTCTTTTCATAGTAAGAATTTATTCACTTTTATCATAAGAATACCACAATCTCTTAATCAGAACATGAGAGCCAAGGCCTTTATTTGCCATAAGATTATTTTATGTTGAATTTCCTAAAAATAAACTTCAGTAGTAACAGTTTAGTATAAAAATCTACCTAAAAGTGATTTAAGTATAGAACACAGCAACATTAGTTAATTTCAATAAATTAATTCTTACTTCTTTTCCAATTCACTAAGTTTATATATGAAAAATCAGTAACAGATAACCCTTGGATATGAACTCTTCCCTGGTAAATTAAAATAAAAAAATCTGGAAATAAAATGACCAACATCTTCTCAGAGTTCTTTGTATGCATATTCTTTCTCATCACACCAAGGTTCTTGATCTTTGCTTCATATGTTCACTTAAACAAGGTAATATCCTTTGTTTCTTGGGGTCAACCTTTGAGAATTTGGGGCTAATACTTTTTCTTCCATCTTTAGTACTCTGCTTAAGATTGGAATGTGTAACTCAGTAAAAGCATGCTTTTTGTTATAAAGTTAGATTAGAAAATTATTTCATCCCATGATATCAAATGCCAGGATAATAATAATGTTATGTGATTTCAAGAATGCAAACCTATGAATGAAAAAGCTAATACTCTCACTAGATAATCTAGCCTCTTAAAAAGGAGGTAGGTACCATGAAAGTTCATGATAATAAAGGAATTAAATTAGACAAAGCAACAAAACTTCTTCAATAGCTAGTAAGTACAGAGAAAAAGAGCTACAGGGCCAATAAATGCAAGTAATGTGAGGAGCAAAATTATTGCTACTGAGGGAAGAGGTATTTAGCATTTAAATCAAATTTCTAATTGTACATAAATGTCTGAGTACATAGGGTAAGGAATATCATCTTAAAATGCTCACAGACAGTTCCTAATTTTGATAAAAAGAGTAATTGCAGAGTTAGAGATTAAATAATTATATAAATGTTCCCCTTCAACCCAATGTTAATAGTAATGCAGTTTTAATATTCAATATATGGCCATTTGTATTAAAATTCATTAATTTTTTCCAATCATTTAATCAATTAAATTTCAATTTTACATAAAATGGAATGTACTGTACCTTGACTTCTGTTCTCTTAAATGCTTGAAAAGTTGTCTCTTGTTTTAGTTTAGTTTCTGGTTTCTTAACCAATGGATCTTTGACAGCTGGAGCTACAGAAACAACAGTGGGAGTTGGTTTCTGTGGTGGTTTCTGAGTTTTTTGAGCCTGTAAGAATCAGTGAATTAGACACGAAAATCTTAGTTGAATGTAAACACACACAAAATCTATCACAGGACTCCTCACTGAATTGAAATACAGTCAAACACTTAAAAAATATTGCAATGACAATGAAAATATAGACTCTGAGACAAATTATTTTAATCATCATTCTATTAATTGTTTTATAGATTTTATTTGTTTCTTTATAGGAAAGATACTATTAAGGCTTAGAAGTCATGCAGATTAGGGTTGATTAAATACCATTTTAACAAGGCACACAAATCAAATTGTATAAACAAAAAGGAAAATCACAAACTATTTGTAATGAGTTAGCTTCACTTGTAACAATGTGTATTTATTTCTTATGGTTGGTCAGACTTAGAAGTTTTCTTCTTGATGGTCAAGCATGTAAGTCTGAGTAACTGAGGGGAGTTAAAAGGTAGTTCAGATCAATTATATGGTTTAAAATGCAGAACGGGGAGGAAATATATATTAGTGATAATAGAAGAGCCCTTTTGAGGTTCTTCCACACTGAAGAACTAGGCACACACTGAATATCAGCAGAAGTTCACAAATTTTTATATTATCAAAAAGGAATTTGCATCCACTGTTCCTTTACAAGCATTTTCAGTTTTGTTTTGACTAATAATTGACATTTTTTCTCTATTTACAACGGGTACTTTACTCAATTCTCTCATAAACTATACTCATTTTTCAGTTTATTCTTTAGTTTTCCAAGTAGATAATCATAACTATATAAATAGTCTTAACTAGAAACTAATACATAAAAAAAGCACAGTTTTTGGAGTCAAACAGAACTAGGGTTAAAAAACCCAGCTCAACTATCTCCCTAGCTATGTTACCTCAGGCAAAATACATAAATCTCTTAAAGCCTCATTCTTTTCATCTGCAAAATGGGAATGATACCATTTGTTTCAAACATGGGTTATTAAGGTGAATTATGATTATATAAAAATTTAGCATGGTGTCTGGCAAATGTTGAGGACTGATAATAATAGTTACTGTTTATTTATCATTATTACTTACAAAGGATAAGAAAATTGCATCGAGAAGAACCCAGCATATCCATTCCACTGTCCTTGACCATTCTAGTAAGTTCACACAGGACTATGTCAGGGAATCTTTGATGATTTGTTCCCATTTCTAGGACTCTGAATACAGTCATTTTATATTCTTAGTTGTGTAATTTCATGCTATGGTTTGCCATACTAAATAATTACGGTTCTTAAAAGCCTCAATTCATTCCATTTTTCATATTACATGCTTTCCACATGAAAGTACACTTATTTTCAAACATCGCTTACAAAGTAACGTTCAGATCAAGAATATTATTAAGGATGCTGGAAGACTATCTGTGGTAAACTGTACTGTACCAGCAGGAAAGAAGGGCCATTTTACCCTCTACTACAGAACCACTTTATGAAAATGCAATTCTCAGGGTAAATCAGAAATACATGGTTCCATAATGATGTTTCTCAATTTTATACTTTCCTCCATCCACATTTACCATTCCCGAGGTTAGACTTTGAATACTGTCCTAATTTGCATGCATTTGCAGATGAAGATTCATTACAGTGAAACCAGAAAGGACTTCTGCCTAGGAAATCACATTTGGATCTTTTTCTGCTTCCTCCATTTCACCTCGCCATCTTAGAATTTGAATAATAAATAGTCAGAACCCTTTCTCCTTTAATGGTAATACTAATTTAGAGAACTAGAATGTTATCACTGACTCTGTTGCTCAACAAAGGCACTATAGTTTTTCACTGATGACTGCCTCACATAGTGCAGAATGTATGAAATTTCCCACACAGGGAAATAATTTCCAGGATGGAAGCAATAAAACACACCACATATTTCTAAATGTTGTGTGGTTGAAGTGTATTACTACTTTAGATTGAGAACTACTGCAATAAGCCATGAGTCTCTTATCTAGTGTTGGGGAAAACCTATTACCTGGCAGACAGAAAATTGCAGAACTGAAGAACAACCTTGGCCCCTGACACACCCTATCACAACATTCTTAACTAGGTCTTCCTATAATAATGTATACTGCAGAATCTGCCCCCGTTGGAGAAATTAGTACATGAAGAAAAGGGATGTAAGATGCTATTTATAGTATCTCTGGAATAATCTTAGAGCAATAACCAGCACATACCTGAGAACCTTAGTGAAAGCTATTATAATTAAAATGACTGGATTTAGCATCCCCACTGTTGCCAAATTCTTCTCTCTCATTAAACCTTGTGTTTACGGGATCCTGATCTTCAGGATCACTTTAGATCATACCTTTTCATATTTCCCTAGGTCTATACTTGGTATGTTCTAATCATGTTCAAATATTAGTCATAGTTCCCCATTCAGTAGTACTCTGACTTTGAGACATATAGACTAAACTTACTGACTATTGATTTTTGATCCTAATCCATATTTCCTCCATTTTATGTATCTTAAAATGAGAACAACAGAATGTGGGATGTGTCCAGTCCTGAGCTCTGCTCTATGCTATGCCAATGAATGAGACAAGGTCCTACTGATACAAGAATTACAAATTTAATTTGTCAAGCAGTAAAGATTTTTAAAAATCCCAGATGAAAAAAAAAATGAGAAGGAGAACATATGGGAACATGAAAGTTCATCACATATTTAGGGAATTATACACTTAGTCTGGCCTGGCCAGAGTTTATGGGTGTATATGGTAAAGTAGGAGAGAAGATACAAATGTAGACTTGGGTCTGAGAGAGAAGGTCCATATACCCACCCTAATGAGTAAAACCTCATCATATAAGTAACTGAAAACCACTGGGCATATTTAAACTGATAAAGGTAGATAATTATTTATAAGAATAATTGTAATTGTTCTAATTATAATGAGTAAAGTGGTTTGAAGGGAAGGGGACCTCTTAAGAGGCTAAAGAAACAGGCAGTAAGAGCAAAATGAACAGATTTGAAAAATATATAAGAGATAGAATTTACAAATTTGGTAAACAAAGAGATATCAAACTAACAGAATAACCAAGGATAATGTTTTCTAGTTCAGGCAATTGGTGAAAAACCTGAGTGGAAAAGAAAACAACTTCAATTTTAAAGATGTTGAACTTAAGTAACTGTAGGATACCAGGTCAGCTGCCAAAGTTCATTTCAGAAAGAAGGTTAGAACCATAAATACAGATTCAATGTAAACTAAGTCACATAAAACTTAGGAGAGAATAGTGCTTACTCTATTAAGAGTCTTACAATGAAATTATAGTTGAAAAGAACAAATCCTGAAAATATATTAAAGAAAGACAAATTACTGTCACAAATTATTTATTTTGACTATTACTAATTCTTAGTAATAATTCTCTGTCAATGTCCTGGAATGTACCTGGAATCATTTTGGTTGAGGACCTGGAATGCTATTTTAAATAATAAGCTAAATAAAAATCAGATTTAGCAGAAAAAATTAGAGAACTTCTGACTTTAAAAAGATATATTTGGTCAGAAAAATCTACGTAGACAGTCAGTTGGTTAATAGACATGAATAATCTCCCACTGAGAGTCCCTAATCTAAGGCAGGGGAAGAGAGATGGGGAAAGCAAACTAGCCTGAGGTAATAACAACTTCTTGATTTCTTAAGAAGAAAATGAAGTTCATGTATCTACCATTAAATGAATAAAAAGTTAGAAAACTATTCAGTATAACAAATGAAAACATTTCAGTACGATAGCGAAGGCAGTTACATTAGTGAGCAGTAAAGCAAGAAAGTACATTGAGAAAATGAGTTCTATGGCCAAAGAAGAGAAGGAAAGACTAAGGAATAGAGAAACATTCAGGGAAAGGCAGAGATGCACATACAAATACTGCCTCTGTACACAACCTGTAAGTTTGGCGGCTTAAGCTAGCTCACTCAGTTCACTCAGAAAAAGACATTTTCAGTATTTCCTTACAAGACTCACCAAATACTGGGGTTTGTATCTCACCACTTCCCACAGTGCTATGTAGCATTTTTAAATGTTGGTAAGCATATTGACATGCTAGTAAGATTAATATTTTGTGGGTCTTTAATCCTGTTTGACTATATAAGAATAAGCTAAAAGCTGAACAGAAAAATGCACATACTATGGTCTGGTTCTTAGACATAGACATATAAATCACACATAGACACTACATACAAAAACATTTAAATAATCATCTTATATAATCAACTTTTTCCAGTATCTTAAATGTAACTTTTTATGTTGAAAAGCACATACCAACAAAAAAGTGCAAGAGACTATTTAAAATAGAGAAAAACATGATTCCTACCATTCTTTTCATTTGTCTGGTACATCGGGCACAATACCACACAAGGCGAGGGTCATTCACTTCCTTGTCTGTCACCTGGGGCTTGTGGCAGTCTTGGTGGTAGAGATTATGACACTCCTGACATTCTACTAATTGATTACCAGAGGCAACAGTCATTTGCCTAAGAAAATATACCATTAAACATTTCACTTATTTGAATGTAACAATTTAAAGTCATTGCAGGGTTGTTCTGGTGAAGTTTGATATAAAAAAACTGCAGAAAACCACAGAGCAAAATAACAAACCCCAACATGTTACCTGCACGAGCACTTCATTTCTTTTAAAGCTTATGTTCAACCATTAATAAATATATCTGGTGCCTTAGTAACTAAATTTGGCTATATTCTTCTAAACCATTTCTCACTGTAATTTTTCTCTTTTTTCCAGAATGTAGTAGACTTTGGCTAGTCTCATGACATTTTCTTTCTATTGCCGTTAAATTCCTTTATATTTTTTTACCTACATGTTGTTCTATCTTTTCCATAACATATAAGTGGCCTACAGGTAGGAACTAGACCATTATTGTGCAGACACAGGGTGTTCAATAAACAAATGTCTTATCAACTGAACAGAATGTAGCAATATATGTATCAAGAAGTATAAATTCCAACAGCACAGAAAGCAATCACCACCATCTTAGGTTATCATAAGTCTCCCAATGGAGGATTACAGTTGCTAGTTCTCTCCCCATTATTGCTCAACCATTTGTTTATTTATTTAAAAATGATACCCTTCATGGTAGATAAAGTTTTAAATAAACAAATGCATGTGAAAGCAATGAAGCTGTAACAAATGATCCTATTCAGAAGTATATTTACTCATTCTCTATACGTCTTACTCTATCCTACACACACACACACACACACACACACACACACACACACACACACACACACACACACACACACACACACACACACACACACACACACACACACACACACACACACACACACACACACACACACACACACACACACACACACACACACACACACACACACACACACACACACACACACACACACACACCACCAACCCAGAAAACAAGATGGTGGAGTAGGAAGGCAGGGCGGAAACTTCCTCCAACACACATACCACAGAAGAAACTACATCAAATACAACTAACCCTGAAAATGACCTGAAGGCTGTAGAACAGACCACCTACATCTGGTGAAGATGAGAAGACCACTCAGAGAAGGGTAAAGTGGCAGAGCCATGATCAGTCAAGACCCCAGCCCTTCCTGCATCCCAAACCATAAGCAGGAGGTACAGCAACAGAGTGGGGAGGGGACAGGGGCTCTGGAATTGCACAACTGGACCTGGAGATCTGCTCTGGAAACATGAGTTCACATTGCATTGGATTTTTGTGATTGCTGGGGCTGGACACCAGAGTTGAGTTGGAGCACTCTGGGAGGCTGAGACTCCAGCCACTTGTGGAGGACAGGCACCCTCAATTGGTCCCACTGAGACCCAAAACATAGTGGCAGTTTGAAAGATTTACCAGCAATGGGAAGGGTACAAGGGGGAGGTGGTGGATGAGCTCTTTATGCAGGAGAAAAGGCAGGTAGACTACACTTACCCCACGCCCCCTCAGCCTTCCTGGCTGGGCAACTGTGGGAGAAACAAACACTCCATACCCCTAGCTGGTGGCTCAGCCCTAAGGTGCTTCCCTGCACAACTGCCCATCCACCTGGCCTGATAGGCCCAGCAGCAACAGACTACTGCCTGGCAGGCAGAGGGAGGCTTTCCAAGCTATCATGGCCCTCTCTCAGCCCAACTGGGAAGGTGCATGAGGGGCCCAGCTCCAAACACTCCTTTCTCCTTGAGTATGACCCAGCCTGGCACCGTGGGCCCCAGTGCTGCGCACTCCACAAAAGAGCCATGTACCTACCCCATTAGCACAGCAGTGTCATCATCACTGCAGGACAGGCAGAGGGTGGACTGCCCACAACAATCCCAGCAGAAGCCCTGCTGATCAGCACACAAAGGGCTGGCTAAGGAGAGCTGCCATCTATGGCAGACTGAGACAGACCAGTGCAGACAGACAGAAAGGCAGCCCCGCCCATAACCCACAGCAGCAACTGGGGCACCACAGCAAAGAACCAGACACTGGAGAATAAAGGATCTTGAGCTTCTGAGCACCAAAGGATACCTTCATGAAGCCATTACTGTCTAGACGAGGAAACAGAGCAAATATATGTAATACAAAGGAAGAAACACAGAAACCCTGATAAATGAGGAGGCAGAGGAATATGTTCCAAACAAACTACAGGACAGGACACCAGAAAGAGGGCTAAATGAAATACAGATCATCAACCTTCTTGATAAAGACTTCAAAGTAACAATGATAACATACTCAGTGATCTGCAGAAAAGTACTGATGATCTCAGGGAGGACTTCAACAAGGGTAGAGGAGTTGAAGAAGAGCCACTCAGTGATGAAGAATACAGTAACTGAAATGAAATATACAATGGAGGGAATGAATAATAGATTGCTGCAAGTAGAGGAGATAATCAATAAGATGGAAATTAGAGAACAGGAACACAATGAAGCTGAGGAAGAGAAAAAAGAATCTCTAGGAACAAAAGAATGCTAAGAGAGCTGTGTAACTACTCTGAATGAAACAACATTTGCATAACAGGGGTACCAGAAGGAGAAGAAAGAGACAAAGGGGTAGAAAGTCTCTCCGAAGAAGTAATTGTTGAAACATCCCCAATCTGGAGAAGGAAACAGACACCCAGGTCCTGAATGCACAGAGAGCCCCTAACAAAAGGAACCTCAGTAAGACAACACCAAGATATATAATAATTAAAATGAAAAAGATTAAGGATAAGGAAAGGGTATTAAAAGCAGCCAGAGAGGGGAAAAAAATTACTTATAAGGGAAACCCCTAAGGCTATGAGCATTTCTCAGCAGAAAGTTTACAGGCCAGAAGGGATTGGCATGATATATTTAATGTACTGAAACAGAAGGACCTTCAACCAAGAATTCTCTACCCACAAGACTATCAATAAAATTTGAAGGCGAGAATAAACAGTTCCCAGATAAATAAAGGCTGAAGGAACTCATCACCACTAAACTGGCATTACAGGGTACATCAAAGGGACTTCTGTAGATGGAAATGTTCTCAAGTCTAAATAGTTTTTCACCACTGAAAATAAACCCACAGTAAAGGTAGCAGACCAGTTACTTACCAAGAAACTATGAAATTAAAACTAAACAAAAGTAGGAAAACCAATATACACAAAAGCAGTCAAGGGATATACAAAAAATGGAGATTATGACATCTTGTACATAAGGTGTAGAGGAGGAAGAATAATAAAAAAAAGTACTTTAAATTTTGTTTGAAATAGATTAATTATTAACTTAATATAGGCTGTTATATAGTTAGGAAACTATCCTTGAACCTTATGGTAACCACAAACCTAAAGCCTATAACAGATAAACAAAATACTAAAAAAGAGAAATATAATCATAACACTAAAGAAAACCATCAAATAACAAAAGAAGAGTATAAGAGGAAGAAAGGAACAGAGAGGAACTACAAAAACAACCAGAAGAGAGTTAATAAAATGGCAATTAGATACAAACCTATCAATAATTACCTTAAATGTAAAGAGACTGAATGCACCAATCAAAAGACATAGGGTGGCAGAATAAAGAAACATGACCCATCTCTATGCTGTCTATATGTATTACCAAAGTGTAATACATGAAACCATAAAACTTTCAGAAGTGTGGTCAAAAATCTCAAACATAAGCAGGCAATTTTTTCCTGGATACATCTCAGGGAAGAACAACAAAATTAAAAAATGAACAAATGGTACCATGGTACTACATCAAACAAAAAAGCTTCTGTACAGCAAAGAACCCCATCAGCAGAACAAAAAGACAACCTACAGTATGGCAGAATATATTCATAAATATTTTTCCAATAAAGGGGTTAGCATCCAAAATTTACTAAGAAATTTTATGCCTCAACACCAAAAAAACAATAACCAAATTAAAAAGTGGGTGGAGGACCTGAAGACATTTCTCCAAAGAAATTCAGATGGCCAACAGGCACATGAAAAGATGCTCCATATCACTGATCACCAGGGAAATACAAATTAAAACCACAGTGAGATATCACCTCACACCAGTTAGAATGGCCACTATCCAAAAGATAAGAAATAACAAGTGTTGGCAAGGATGTGAAGAAAAGGGAACTCTCCTACTCCATTGGTGGGAAAGCAGTATGGAGGTTCCTCTAAAAACTAAAAATAGAAATACCATATGACCCAATAATTTCACTTCTAGGAATTTACCTTAAGAAAACAAAATCTCTGATTAGAAAAGATACATGCATCCTTATGTTTACTGCCACATTACTTACAATAGCCAAGATATGGAAGCAACCAAAATGTCCATCAATTGATGAATGGATAAAGAAGATGTGGTACATGCACACAATGGAATATTATTTAGCAATAAAAAAGAAAGAAATCCTGTCATTTGCAACAACATGGATGGATATTATGGTAAAAGAAATAAGCCAGGTGGAAAAAAGACAAATAAAAATATTCACTTATTTGTGGAATATAAAAACAAAGCAAAACAGAAGGCACAAAACAGCATTAGACTCATAGATAACGAGAAGTGACTGGTGGTTACTATGGGAGAGGGGTTGGAGAGAGTAGATGGGAAGGGTGGGGAGGGGGAGGGGGATAAAAGGGCACAAAAATTTTAAATCATAATATAGGTTGATCACAGGGATGATAGTAAAGCATGGAAAATACAGCCAATGATTCTGTAACATATTCCTATGTTGACAGATAGTACCACACTAGAGGGGGTGAGGAACTAATAAAATAGATAACTACTGAACCACTGTGTTGTATATTTGAAACCAATATAAGATTGTATATCAACTATACTTTAATAAAAAATGAAAACATAGCCTTTGGCATGAAGGAGTTTAAAATCTAGTTATTCTGATATTTTACATGCATCTTCTACTAATCACCTATGTTTTTATAATAATGTATCCATGTTTTAAAACAACACTGAAATAACCTACTTGATCTATTCATTTCATTTCTGCTATCCTTAGGAAAAGATTTAATGGTGTTTTAGGAAATGATACCTAACAGTTTATTTTATAAGTACTAGCAACAATTCAGAAAAAAAAAAAAGGAACACAGACTTTTTAAAAAGAAAGATGGAATTAACTGAATCTGCTAAACATACTCTTCCTCACTATAAAATAAAGCAAGAACCACTTTTCCTCTATAACTTAAAAATTTAGAAAATGTTACAATATAAAGATGAAAGATGCTACAGTGAGGAAGGTAAAATGGTTGACAATTTTCAGGACAAACTGCTACAAGGGCTGTTCATAGGGAATAATCTACTTATTTGTTACCCACCTCCAAATAACGATAACAGAAATACTAAAAAACACCCAACAGATGGTATTTGAATTTTTTTAAAGTTGTTTGCTCTTTACAAAGAAACAAAAGAATCTGTGGCAAGGTACAACTTACCTGCAAACAACACAGGCCAATCCCATCTCCATGGCAAAATCATCAGCACTGGTCTCCTCAAAACTGGAAAGGTCAGCCATAGCTAAATCCTTGCTGGTTTGAACGGTAATGGGAGAGGACCGTGTCTCTGGTTTTTCCAACCTAGGTTTCTTTGGAATATCAGTGCCTTCAGTGACATCTGATTTCATCTATAAAAAGCATACAATCATGCACCCCTATATTTACTGCAGCACTATTTACAACAGCCAAGAAATGGAAGCAACTAAGTGTCCATCAGTAGATGAATGAATAAAGAAGAGGTGGTACATATACACAATGGAATATTATTCAGCCATAAGAAGAAAACAAATCCTACCATTTGCAACAACATGGATGGAGCTAGAGGGTATTATGCTCAGTGAAATAAGCCAGGCAGAGAAAGACAAGTACCAAATGATTTCACTCATATGTGGAGTATAAGAACAAAGAATAAACTGAAGGAACAAAACAGCAGCAGAAACACAGAACCCAAGAATGGACTAACAGTTACCAAAGGGAAAGGGACTGGGGAGGATGGGTGGGAACGGAGGGATAAGGCGGGGGGGCGGAAAGAAAGGGGGCATTATGATTAGCATGTATAATGGGGGGGCATGGGGAGGGCTGTGCAACACAGAGAAGACAAGTAGTGATCCTACAGCATCTTACTATGCTGATGGACAGTGACTGTAATGGGATTTGTGGGGGGTACTTGGTGATGGGGGGAGTCTAGTAAACATAATGTTCTTCATGTAATTGTAGATTAATGATACCAAAAAAAAAAAAGGCATACAATCAGAAAGCATCATGTTAGAATAAACTTTGCATCACTGAGAGATGGGTAAGATGGACAGTGTGCAATGCCCAAAGTTTACTTGACAGGTATTTTCTCAAAGTTAGGAATAGATATACATACTAAAGATCTATAAGGGATTTATAGTAAATTCATTGTCAGTATGTTAAAAGAAACAAGCAAGGAGAAATAAATAAAGCAGAACATTTTAGCATATATTTGCATATCTCTTTGTACTTTTTCATCTGTTAAAGAATTCTGGAACTTTAATGGGTTTACTTATTCTGCCCTTTTCCCCCTGAAAAGCCACAGAACTAATAAGACTGTTTTTTTAAAAAATATTTTAAATTGAAGGAAATATCTACTAGCCTTCTAGATTTAACACATGGCCATATTTGCTTCAAAGCAAATTCTGGCCTTTCTCTTTGAGATATAAATATACCTGTCAGATTAGCAAAAACTTAATCTGATAAGATGTGGAGAATTTGGCATTCTGATACTTTATTGGTGAGAGTATAAATTTAGTTCATCCACTTTGGATAGTAATTTGACAATGCTTAGTAATAATGAAGATGTACCCATGCTATTACATCCACTTATAGATATACATCCTATAGAAATTACCACCACGTGTGCAAAGAGCTACATATAAAGCAGCTCACTGAAGCTCCATTTTAATATAGGAAAACAAGAAATAAGCTAATTGTTCATCAGTAGGAGAAGGTCTAATCTGGTTTATTCATAAAATAAATATTAAATGGTAGCTGAAAGAAATATTCAGATTCACATGTATCAACATAGGTAAATTTCAAAACTACATTACTGATTGTAAAAAAAGTTGTCAAAAGAGATATATGTGCAATATAAAACCAGTTTCATAAATTTAAAAGCACAGAAAATAATATAGCCTACGAGTAGCTAATATTTAGAAAAAGTATGAAAAGTGTGAAAACACATGGTATTAATATACCTCACCCTGAGGGCAGGGGTTACTAAATATCTTTTCTAATGAATTTTTTTCTTAGTGCTAAAACCTTAATAATTAACTATGTGCAGAAATCATTCAGTATAGACAATTCAAGAATTATCTATAGCCCTGTTAAAGGTACATTCCATTCTGTAATAAATTTCTTGTTTAGTCATTTACATCATTATTCTTTTCTATCGTTTTTTTCTTTAACAACTGTTCCATCTAGAATATTTGAGGTATGAATTAAGTTTATACTTGAAATGAGTACATCCCCTAGGGCTCAAACATTTGTTGACAATGACTTCAGTAAATGGTTTAAAAGTGTTTCTAAATTTTACTCACTTTTCAAAAAATCAGTATATATAATTACCAAAACATATTTACTGAGTGACTGTTATGTATTTTTACCCACTATTATATAAAGGAAGTACAAAACATTTTTCTGCCTATAAGCAATTAATTAATTAATTTTTTTTTACTAGATTAAAATGAAATCTTACTTTATCAGTAGGTCTCTTTTCAGGTTCCTTCTTCACCTTGTCAGTTGTGAGGACCTTGCCATTATTATTGCCAGAAGGAAGATTAGAGGATGTTTTAGGCTCTTGCTTAATGGAAACAGTTTTTGTGCTTGAAATTTTGGGTGGCTCCACATCCTAAAAGGTGAAATAAAAAGACAGCCATAGTTATATATTCAGCTATTTCATCATAAAAAAATAGATCACAAATTAAACAATTTTCAAAATTAAAATACAATGTTGTAACCAATGTAATGTCCTTTTCTTTAAAAAGATTTATTGAGAATTGATACACAAACTGCACCTCTTTAATGTGTGAAGTTTGCTAAGTTTCTCTGCATACAAGCAATATAAAAAACATATCATTATTCCCCAAAGTTTCCTTGTGGGCCTCTGTAATCACTCCTACATGTATATATCCTAGAGAAACGATATCCCTTATCCTAAACCAACCACTGGTCTGCTTTCTGCAATTGTAGATTAGTTCGCATTTCTTAGAAATTTACGTAAATGGAATCATACAGGATGTACTCTTTTTTTCTGGGTTCTTTCACTCAGTGTATTTATTTTAAGATTCATACATGTTGCTAAGAATATCAGTAATTCATTCCTTTTATTACTGAGTAATATTCCATCAAATGGGTATGACACAATTGTTCATTCATTTATCTATCAGTGGACATTTGGGTGGCTTGCAGTATGGGGCTATTACAAATAAAGCTGTTATGAACTTTCACATACAAGTCTTTGTACGGACATATACTTTCATTTCTCTAGAATAAGTGTCTAGATTATGGATACAAATCCTTTATTAGATATATGATTTGCAAATATTTTCTCCCAGTCTCTGGCTTGTCTTTTCATTCTGTTTTAAAACTTGTTCTTGTATGACAGCTGTGCTGATATATATACTTGCTATCTATTGTTGTTAATGGTATAAAAAGTTTATGCATACAGTAGCTTCTTGGAATCAACCCCCAGAAAGGAAAGCATTTCCCTATCATTCTAAATAAAACTAGAACATCTGAGTGCAGTCTATTTTTCTGTGATAACAAATAAAAATAAAATGTAAATGGGAATGATACATAGCTTCAGAAGAGTAAAGACCTCTGAGGAGAAAAAGAAGGGGAAAGATGAGGAATGGAGCTTTAGACTTACTGGTTACAGGGCTTGACTTATTGTTGTGATGAATGTCTAGATAGGGGTTGCCAAACGGGAGCCTGTAGACCACATTTGGCCTACTGCCTATTTTCTATCAATAAAATTATACTAGAACACAGCGATACTCATTCACTTATGTACTATCTAT
The DNA here is from genome assembly GCF_030020395.1 of Manis pentadactyla. Classification (NCBI taxonomy): domain Eukaryota; kingdom Metazoa; phylum Chordata; class Mammalia; order Pholidota; family Manidae; genus Manis; species Manis pentadactyla. The sequence continues at coordinate 88,801,543 of NC_080023.1, forward strand.
GGCGGTTTTCACAATACCGTGGCAGAATTTGATTGTTGTGACAGAGACCATCTGGCTCGCAAAACCTGCAATATTTACTATTTGACTACTTGTTTGACTTAGGACTACTAAGTCTTTGGTGACTACTTGTGTAGACTTAGGAAAGTGATGGAGAACATGTTAATAATGCAGGTTAAACTTAAAAGTGTATCCTGTCTGTAACATAAAAATTGAGGATATGATCTTGCAGCATTTGAAAACTATTACCTAATTCAGCAAAGAAGTTACAAGTCACTGATGGATGAATTAAGTTCTCATTCCATTATTTCACATTTGAATTACTCAATACTCAATGATGTAAATAAAAATAACCAATTTCTGTGTTGGAACTACACTTGGAGAGCTGGTTGTTAATCTTTATAAGCACACCACTGCCTCCAGGTGATTCTCAGAATTCTAGAGAATGGAAATGTCCAGCTGAAGGCTACAATTAAACGAATCAATGCTATTGAAATACTAACAGAGTATCTTCTATAAACTGACCAAGAGAAGTAACCCCAGTTAGAAACCTAAGGGCAGGAGGCTTTTGAATCACAACAAAATTTTCATGTACTTTAACAGATAAACTGCCTTGTTTTAGAATCTCAAAATTCTGCTTCTTTAGTAATAATGGGTTTTTACTATTTGGATTAAATTACTACTCAGAGCAGAATTAACTTGATAGTATGTTTTGTAGAGTTGTATTAATTGGTTGGTTTGAACTCACTTAAACCTACCAGAATGAAAATGGTAGAAAAAATGAGATCACAGTGGCTCTACTATTCAAAAGACAATAACAAGTCTTGAGACAATAAAGAAAAAAGCCAATGTTGAAAGGATGGGTGCAAAATACCACTGTTTATTTGGGCACTGAGTCTGGGATTTAGCCTGTCTTCGGCTTGAGATACTGGATAGACAGAACTGGTCATGTAGTTCTGTCTTCCCCTTCTCGGTTGGTATTTAGGTCCACAGACATAGTGATTCAGAGTTTATCTCTTAGTTTTCTCAACTTTTGTAAGTTCTTCTTATCCCCATTTTACTAATAAAGAAATAGTCTGGGTGAAATTCACTTACAATGCACCTCAGTTTCCTAACTGTTAAATGAAAAATAATACCTATCTCAAAGAATTGTTACCATAGTTAAAATTAATTGCCCACATACACCATTCAGAAAAGTACCTAGGCCATTGTAAATGTTCAAGGTATATTATGTGGGGTAGTTGGGGTTCCTATGACCAGGATCCTCACTTAACTTAAACCACCTGATGATGTAACTGGCCTGTTGCTAGGCTACCACTTCCACACCTTTAGGCAATAAGTTATTATTGCACTATATTGAGAGCTCAGCCCAGTGCTCTGGGGGGAGGCAGAGACGCTAGTGCTGGACCTACCACCAGGAGTACAAGCCCGGTAATAAACCCTTTCACCTCAAACAACATTTTGCTGTCAATTTCTTTGGTCACATTGAATCCATAGCGAACTTGCCCGGGGCTGAAATCCATTGGCAAGACAATTACATTGAAAGTTATATTACCACATAACTAGTAAGAGGTAAGGCAGGATTTAAAACAGGTTTGTCTGGTTTCAAAAACGTATCTTCTTTTTACAAAAAGCTGCTTGGCAACTTTGTTATGATCAAGACTAGACCTATACAGTCTCATAGTTCATCTAAAACTTCTTTTTCCCTTAACTTCTCCTATCCATATTCAATCAACTTCATTGCAAAAATCTTTTATTAATCTCATGATTTTTTTGCTCATAAAACATTAAAGAATAATCATAAGTGATTATGGTTTCATTTAGCAACTTAAAAAAATTGTAGTCACAAGAATGAAAAATTAAAGTAAATTGTAAACAAGTAGGTTTCTCTTCACTTAAAGTGGAACAGAATATCCCTCTCACCCAGCTAACTTTTCTACGTAGTGTAAAGTTCTCTGAAAGTTTAAAGGAAGAAAAGAACATTAAAGAACATAATTTCATGCCAAAGGAAAGATTATTTTGACAGGGAGATTGTTTTGAGGTGGCCTAAATGGTAACACTACTACTGCAGATTTTACAAATTCCCTCCAAGCATTTAATTCACTTAGGTACCTTTTGCGATGGACGGTAACTTGAATCAATGCCCCGAGCTAAAGATTCATCAAGTAGTGCTTTGAGCCTTTCAGCAGAATCTTTACTTTTTGAATGTAAGAAGCCTAGTGCTTTCAAAAAAATGGGATCAAGTTCCAAGTTCACAGTAGCAGCCATTGCAAACACCTGAAAAAAAAAGAGAAGGGGGAAAGTAACTTAGGGACAATGGGCAATCATCTATGTCAAGCTAATCTGTTCTTTTGTTTATAATAAGTAATATTGTGCACATGATAAAAAATTTGAAATGTCCAAAAGGTTATTACAGGTAAAAGTAAAAATTCTTTCTTATCCCTGACTGACATTGTCTAGTTATTTTTCCCTGAAGTAAGAGTGTTATCAGCTTTCTGTGTACCCATATCTATGGCAAGGTTTTAAATCCAGATAAGCTCCTCCTTGCCAGAGTCCCTTCCTAACTTTTTAAAAAAGTATACACTTACAGTTCAGTTCATGGGAACTTGATGTATTTAGGATTTAGGTCAATGTACGGAAAATGGAAGTTCCCCGGGCCAGGATCCTCACCTGACCCTAATCTACTTGCTCATGTAATCAGCCTACTGCACAGGCTATACTTACACACCTCTGGGCAATAAGCCAGTATTGCCTGTGCTGCTAAATAATGAGCTCCGCCCAGTGCTTGACGCAGAGCAGAGGCTGGAGGAGGAGATGGAGATGGAGTCTGAGATGGACTTGCTTGGATGCAGATGTTACTCTAGCACTTGACCTGCCACAGTGAGAATAAAGCTTGGTATAAACACTTTTACCCTCATTCCCCCTCCCACCAGGCCCCATCAACATTCCATTGTCATATTTCAGTCTCAGTGAATCCAGAGTGAACTTGCCTGGAGTTGAGAACCTCCTCTGGCCCAGAGCTACAGTCTCGTTGACTGTATACCAAAATTTCTTCTCTCAAACCTAATTTCTATGATAAAAAAAAAAAGAATTTAACTTGGGGGTAGGATATCACAGGAGGGGAATGGTTAGAGGATGCATTAAGTGATAACCTATAAAAGTCACTGCTGCAGCTTTTTCATCAACTATCTTTTTTATTTCTTTTGCCTCCTTAGTCCTCTGCCCTAATCTGGAATGCTTCAGGAAATATAGTAATGATAATCATATTGCATCACATTTACATTTTGGTATCTCATGCATTAACCTATTCTTAAAAAGCAAGGTCTCTGAGGAATGCTGCTATAACTACTTAAAATATGTATATATATATATATATATATGAAATCTCCCATAGGGCCTATGATAATGCTCTGTGTTATACGGAACTTAAAAAATAGTAAAGATAGGAAACTCTCTTGACCCCTCCTGGCTTGAGCCAGGAGCTCTGTCCTCACGCTTTCTCTCTAAATAAAAGCATCTGCCTTGCTCTCCAAAAAAATAATTAAAAAAGTAGATATACATCAAAGGCTTATGAAATCCCAAAACATTAAAAAGTTTTATTTTCAGTACTAATGGTATCATGTGGCTCTATTTCTGGTGTCAGTTTTTCAAATGCCTCTCCAGGCAAGGAATCATTAAAATAAAAATGTATACTTTGTATTCAATACTTTTACCAATATGTTAGGGCATGAAATTGTCTTCAGTCCTTCAGGTTAATATTCTAATAAGGAAACACATTTGCACTGCTGGAATTAAGGATCTGTCAGCCAATCCACAGTAATCTCCCATTTTTGGGATTTATAAAGCCATTAAAACTTGCTATGGGTTGAATATTAGCATATGAAAGCTCAGTCTGAAAATGGATAGTGTTTTCTCTTTCCCCATCTACCTACTCCCAATCAGTCTCCAATTCAACTGGAACCACAAACACACACACCTGTGCTTTATTTATTTTTTATTTTTTATTTTTTTTGAGAGGGCATCTCTCATATTTATTGATCAAATGGTTGTTAACAGTTAACAACAATAAAATTCTGTACAGGGGACTCAATGCACAATCATTAATCCACCCCAAGCCTAGTTCTCATCAGTCTCTGATCTTCTGAAACCTGTGTTTTATTTTTGTGTAAGTTTTCAAGAATGTATTAGTTATTTACTTGACAGCCTCAAAACTTCTGTCACATTCTGTGCTCTACAAAAATACTTGAATCGAGAAGGATTAAAGATGGCGGCATGAGAGGAGAGACAGAGGCTTCCTCCTAAAACTGGATACAATTAGAAAATACAGTTGGCGCAACTAATCCTGAGAGAGCAACAGGAAAGAGGATGGCGCCAGACTGCATATACCCGGAAAAAAGAGCAGACCTCAGGGAACGGGGTAACGTACCAGAGCTGTGGCTCGGTGGGACCCGAGCCCCTCCCCCACCCCAGCTCACCGGTGGGAGGAAGAGAAACGGAGCAGGGAGGGAGTGGAAGGCTTGGGACTGCTGAATACCTAGCTCCGGAGATATGTGCTGGGAGCACAAACCGACATTTCATGGTGCTTTCATCATACTCTTCTGATTATGGAGTTGGAAAGCTGGGAGAGGCGGAGTTCCTGGGGAGACTGGGATTCCGGCTGCTTGTGGAAAGCAGAGATCCATATTTGGCTGCTCTGGGACAAAAGCTTATATCTGTGTTCTCGGCCGACTGGTTCAGGCAGTGGAGACAGGCACAGCAGCCGGGAAGCGGGGAACAGCTCTTTCCTCCCCGCTGGCACCATTACCACTCCCCTGCGACCCCTGACATTGCTTCAGGGGCTGAGCAGCTCCAGAGTAGAGCTTTTGGACACTAGAGGGCGACATATACAAATATGAAGTGCCAAATAAACTTGGTCCAGAGTAAAACTATTAATATAACTCCCGAGAAAGATTTAAATGACATGGACCTTGTGACTCTTACTGAAAGGGAGTTCAAAATAAAAATCATCAACATGCTAACGGAGGTACAGAAAGACATCCAAGAACTCAGGAATGAATTCAGGTCAGAGATCCAATCGCTGAAGAGCACGATGGAGGGTATTAAAAGCAGGTTGGATATGGTGGAGGAGACAATAAATGAAATAGAAACTAGACAAGAGGAACACAAAGAAGCTGAGGCACAGAGAGAAAAAAGGATCTCTAAGAACCAAAGAATATTGAGAGAACTGTGTGACCAATCCAAGCGGAACAATATTCGCATTATAGGGATACCAGAAGAAGAAGAGAGAGAAAAAGGGATAGAAAGTGTCTTTGAGTAGGTAGTTGCTGAAAACTTCCCAATCTGGGGAAGGACATAGTCTCTCAGGTCATGGAGATCCACAGATCTCCCAACACAAGGGACCCAAGGAAGACAACACCAAGACACATAGTAATTAAAATGGAAAAGATCAAGGATAAAGACAGACTGTTAAAAGCAGCCAGAGACAGAAATAAGATCACATACAAAGGAAAGCCCATCAGGCTAACATCAGACTTCTCAGCAGAAACCTTACAGGCCAGAAGGGAGTGGCATGATGTATTTAATGCCATGAAGCAGAAGGGCCTGGAACCAAGATTACTTTAGCCGGCAAGATAATCATTTAAATTTGAAGGAGGGATTAAACAGTTTCCAGATAAGCAAAAGCTGAGAGAATTTACCTCCCACAAACCATCTCTACAGTCTATTTTGGAGGAACTGCTATAGATGGAAGTGTTCCTAAGGTTGAATAGCTGTCACCAGAGGTAATAAAACCACAGTAAAGAAAGTAAAACAGCTAATTATGAAGCAAATGCAAAATTTAATTAACTATCCCCAAAGTCAATCAAGGGACAGACAAAAAGTACAGAATACGATACCTAATATATAAAGAATGGAAGAAAAAAAAGGAGGAGAAACAGAAAAGAACCTTTAGATTGTGTTTTTAATAGCATACTAAGTGAGTTAAGTTAGACTCTTACATAGTAAGGAAATTAACCCTGAACCTTTGGTAACCACGAATCTAAAGTCTGTGATGGCAATAAGTACATACCTATTGATAATCACCCTAAATGTAAATGGACTGAATGCACCAATCAAAAGACATAGAGTCACTGAATGGATATAAAAGCAAGACCCATCTATATGCTGCTTACAAGAAATTCACCTCAAACCCAAAGACTTGCACAGACTAAAAGTCAAGGGATGGAAAAAGATATTTCATGCAAACAACAGGAAGAAAAAAACAGGAGTTGCAGTACTAGTATCAGACAAAACAGACTTCAAAACAAAGAAAGTAACAAGACATAAAGAAGAGCATTATATAATGATAAAGGGGTCAGTTCAACAGGAGGATATAGCCATTATAAATATATATGCACCCAATACAGGAGCACCAGTATATGTGAAACAAATACTAACAGAACTAAAGGAGGAAATAGAATGCAATGCATACATTTTAGGAGACTTTAACACACCACTCACACCAAAGGACAGATCCACCAGACAGAAAATAAGTAAGGATACAGAGGCACTGAACAACACACTAGAACAGATGGACCTAATAGACACCTATAGAACTCTACTTCCAAAAGCAACAGGATACACATTCTTCTCAAGTGCACATGGAACATTCTCCAAAATAGACCACATGCTAGGCCACAAAAAGAGCCTCAGTAAATTCAAAACGATTGAAATTCTACCAACCAACTTTTCAGATCACAAAGGTATAAAACTAGAACTAAATTGTACAAAGAAAGCAAAAAGGCCCACAAACACATGGAGGCTTAACAACATGCTCCTAAATAATGAATGGATCAACGATAAAATAGAGATCAAGCAATCTATGGAAACAAATGACAACAACAACACAAAGCCCCAACTTCTGTGGGACGCAGTGAAAGTAGTCTTAAGAGGAAAGTATGTAGCATTCCAGGCATATTTAAAGAAGGAAGAACAAACCCAAATGAATAGTCTAACGTCACAATTATTGAAATTGGAAAAAGAAAAACAAATGAGGCCTAAAGTCAGCAGAAGGAGGGAAATAATAAAAATCAGAGAAGAAATAAATAAAATTGAGAAGAATAAAACAATAGAAAAAAATGAAATCAAGAGCTGGTTCTTTAAGAAAATAGATAAGCCTCTAGCCAGACTTATTAAGAGAAAAAGAGAATCAACACACATCAACAGAATCAGAAACAAGAAAGGAAGCATCATGACGGACCCCACAGAAATACAAAGAATTATTAGAGAATACTATGAAAATCTATATGCTACAAAGCTGGAAAACCTAGAAGAAATGGACAACTTACTAGAAAAACACAACCTTCCAAGACTGATCAAGGAAGAAACACAAAACCTAAACAAACCAATTACCAGCAAAGAAATTGAAGCGGTAATCAAAAAACTACCCAAGAAAAAAATCCCTGGTCCAGATGGATTAACCTCGGAATTTTATCAGACATATAGAGAAGATATAATACTCATTCTCCTTAAAGTTTTCCAAAAAATAGAAGAGGAGGGAATACTCCCAAACTCATTCTATGAAGCCAACATCACCCTAATACCAAAACCAGGCAAAGACCCCACTAAAAAAGAATATCCCTGATGAACGTAGATGCAAAAATACTCAACAAAATATTAGCAAACTGAATTCAAAAATACATCAAAAAGATCATACACCATGACCAAGTGGAATTCATCCCCAGAATGCAAGGATGGTACAACATTCGAAAATCAATCAACATCATCCACCACATCAACAAAAAGAAGGACAAAAATCACATGATCATCTCCATAGATGCTGAAAAAGCATTCGACAAAATTCAACATCCATTCATGATAAAAACTCTCAGGAAAATGGGTATAGAGGGCAAGTACCTCAACATAATAAAGGCCATATGTGAAGAACCCACAGCCAACATCATACTGAACAGTGAGAAGCTGAAAGCTTTTCCTCTGAGATCGGTAACGAGACAGGGATGCTCACTCTCCCCACTGTTAGTCAACATAGTACTGGAGGTCCTAGCCACGTCAATTAGACAAAACAAAGAAATACAACCAATCCAAATTGGTAAAGAAGAAGTAAAACTGTCACTATTTCCAGATGACATGATATTGTACATAAAAAACCCTAAAGACTCCACTCCAAAACTACTAGAACTGCTATCGGAATACAGCAAACCTGCAGGATACAAAATTAACACACAGAAATCTGTGGCTTTCCTATACACTAACAATGAACTAATAGAAAGAGAAATCAGGAAAACAATTCCATTCACAATTCCATCAAAAAGAATAAAATACTTAGGAATAAACCTAACCAAAGAAGTGAAAGACCTATACTCTGAAAACTATAAGACAGTCTAAAGAGGAATTAAAGAGGACACTAACAAATGGAAACTCATCCCATGCTCTTGGCTAGGAAGAATTAATATCATCAAAATGGCCATCCTGCCCAAAGCAATATACAGATTTGATGCAATCCCTATCAAATTACCAACAGCATTCTTGAACGAACTGGAACAAATAGTTCAAAAATTCATATGGAAACACCAAAGACCCCAAATAGTCAAAGCAATCCTGAGAAGGAAGAATAAAGTACGGGGGATCTCGCTCCCCAACTTCAAGCTCTACTACAAAGGCACAGTAATCAAGACAGTTTTGTACTGGTACAAGAACAGAGCCACAGACCAGTGGATCAGAATAGACTTCAGATATTAACCCAAGCATATTTGGTCAATTAATATACGATAAAGGAGCCATGGACATACAATGGGAAAATGACAGTCTCTTCAACAGGTGCTGGCAAAACTGGACAGCTACATGTAAGAGAATGAAACCGGATCACTGTCTAACCCCATACACAAAAGTAAATTCGAAATGGATCAAAGACCTGAATGTAAGTCATGAAACCATAAAACTCTTAGAAAAAAACATAGGCAAAAATTTCTTGCACATAAACATGAGCGACTTCTTCATGAACATATCTCCCTGGGCTAGGGAAACAAAAGCAAAAATGAACAAGTGGGACTATATCAAGCTGAAAAGCTTCTGTACAGCAAAGGACACCATCAATTGAACAAAAAGGTATCCTACAATATGGGAGAATATATTCATTAATGACGGATCCGATAAAGGCTTGACGTCCAAAATATATAAAGAGCTCATGCACCTCAACAAACAAAAAGCGAACAATCCGACTAAAAAATGGGCAGAGGAGCTGAACAGACAGTTCTCCAAAGAAGAAATTCAGATGGCCAACAGACACATGAAAAGATGCTCCACATCGCTAGTTATCAGAGAAATGCAAATTAAAACCACAATGAGATATCACCTCACACCAGTAAGGATCACCACCATCCAAAAGACAAACAACAACAAATGTTGGTAAGATTGTGGAGAAAGGGGAACCCTCCTACACTGCTGGTGGGAATGTAAATTAGTTCAACCATTGTGGAAAGCAGTATGGAGGTTCCTCAAAAAGCTCAAAATAGAAATACCATTTGACCCATGAATTCCACTTGAAGGAATTTACCCTAAGAATGCAGCAGCCCAGTTTGAAAAAGACAGATGCACCCCTATGTTTATCTCAGCACTATTTACATAGCCAAGAAATGGAAGCAACCTAAGTGTCCATCGGTATATGAATGGATAAAGAAGATGTGGTACATATACACAATGGAATATTATTCAGTCATAAGAAAACAAATCCTACCATTTGCAACAACATGGATGGAGCTAGAGGGTATTATGCTCAGTGAAATAAGCCAGGCAGAGAAAGACAAGTACCAAATGATTTCACTCATATGTGGAGTATAAGAACAAAGAAAAACTGAAGGAACAAAACAGCAGCAGAATCACAGAACCCTAGAATGGACTAACAGTTACCAAAGGGAAAGGGACTGGGGAGGATGGGTGGGACGTGAGGGATACAGGCGGAGAAAAAGAAGGGGGGCCTTACGATTAGCATGTATAATGTGTGTGTGGGGGCATAGGGAGGGCTTTGCAACACAGAGAAGACAAGTAGTGATTTTACAGCATCTTACTACGCTGACGGACAGTAATGGGGTTTGTTGGGGGGACTTGGTGAAGGGGGGAGTCTTGTAAACATAATGTTCTTCATGAAATTGTACATTAGTGATAACAAAATGAATTTAAAAAAGTGAATATCAGCCCACAAATAAAAGTGTAAAAATTCTATGATTTAGAGGGAAAAAAAAATACCTGAATCACCCATGAGATGGAGTCCAAAGGCCAATACTAAAAAGGAAAATAACCTACCTTGAACAATTGGACCTGTAAGAATTTAACCTGTAAAAATTGAGAAGCTATCTATCACTTCTTAAGATTATACTATTACATACATCATCTATATATAACAGAAAAGTTATTTTTAAGTTTACTCAGGGGTCTAGTGACCATTCAGATTCTCAGGAGAAAACAGCTCCTCATTAAAATGTTATTGATGAAAAGAGTAAACCTGCCACTCCTAAGGACACAAAGGAACAGAAACTAGTCTTTATTGACCTATTATTTATAGCTAGAGAACCTGGTACAGTTGACCCGGGAACAACACTGATTTGATTTGCATGAGACCACTTATATGTGGATTTTTTTCAATAAATATATTGGATATTTGCAACAATTTGAAAACATTTCTTTTTCTGTAGCTTACTTTATTGTAAGAATACAGTATATAATGCATGTAACATACAAAATATGTGTTAACCATTTACGTTACTGATAAGGCTTCCTGTCAAAGTTGGCTATTAGTAGTTAAGTTTTCGGAGAGTCAAAAGTTATACATAGATTTTTGGCCACATAGAAGTGAGTACCCCTAACTCCTGTGTTGTTCAATAGTCAACTGTAGTTTACGCATCCAAAACAATATATTGATACAAAAGGTTTGATACTTAGAAGAATCCTTTTAATATATTAGAAAAACCACTACCTGAAATTTCTATGCTGAAAAACAGAAGCAAAGTATTTTTTATTTATTTCCATAATCACAGATAAAAGTTTATGTTACAGATAAAGTGACAAGAGTTAACACCCAGATTACAAAACTACAGTAGTCATGTGATCAATATCAACTTTCCAAGTGGAACTCTAGAGTCAGGTCTTTTTAATTGATCCTTCAATTACAAAACCGAAAAGGCTTTGTACTCCTGTCCTAAATTATTAACATGTTCCTCTAGCTCAGTAAACACAGTGAAATATAGGGAAAAACAACACAAGAGTAACCTTTTAATATTTTTCATAAAAAAAAACCCATTAATACAAAGAATAGTAGTGTATGCATATAATTGATAATTAAATAAACAAATATGAATGTGTGCTCTATTTTTTAATTCATGGAATAAACAATGAGAAAAGTTTGGAAGCCATGGCTTTAGCCTATTTAGCAACTTCGGTTTCCCTCTCATTATATACACATCATGGCTGCTTTAAGGTACAAAGTACCTTCCCCTTGAAAATCCCTCCAGTGCTCTCATTCAGCTCAGCCCTTCCCCCTCTCCACATTAACTTCACTATTAGGAACCCATCATCTTCTACCCCTACTCATACCAACATATTCTTCTACATTTTCTGCTTTTTTCTTAAGCCCTTCTTTTATCTCTTTACCTTTACTATACCCCCAACTGTATCAGCTGCCTTACAAACTTCTCCCAAGTAATATTCCTTGGACTTGTTCCTACTCAGAAAGCAGAGAGGTCTACAGAGACCTTACTTCACATTACTGCTTTTGGGAACATTTTCCACCATTAATCAACATCTATTGAAATCCACACCTGTAACTCCACTGTTGCTAATGCACAGAACATTTGCATCAGGCTCACCTTCTTCCTCTTCCCCTGACATCATCTTTGACAATTTCAGCATCTGTACTGATGATCTTCAACATCCTGCACTCAGTTTATGTGGATCTTCAACTCCAAGGAGCTTTATCTTTAGCCACTGAAACTTAAAACTTGCCACAACTATTCTCCTCTTTGACTACGTCTCATTACACTATCTCCTCCATTGCTTTGACCCAGGAACCCCTTCAGGGTACCATGTCCATCTTTCTTTTTGTTTTTTCCTTTCATTTCTTTATTCCCATTTCACCTGTACTTTGAATTTATACAGGCCTCCAGTTTCTTGTTCCTTCTTCTTTCTCCTTATTGACACCTCTTTGCCCAACTTCTCTCCCTCATCAAACAGAAAACAGTGGTTGGGCCTAAAGCAAAATACTCATGAAGACAAGTAGTGATTTTACAGCATCTTATTACGCTGATGGACAGTGACTAATGGGGTATGTGGGGGGGACTTGAAGGGGGCAGTCTAGTAAACATAATGTTCCTCATGTAATTGTAGATTAATGATATCAAAATAAATAAATTAATTAATTAAATTAAATTAAATACGAATATATGTTTTATCCTTTATATTTTGGTTTTCTATCTTATTTTTCTCTCTTCCTTTTCTATTGCCCTCTTTGGTTTGTCTTACTTCTCCTTCCTTACTGGCAAATGCACATAATAGTGAAAGAATTTATTTTGCTTCTATTGAAGCCCTAAAGAGGTCAGTGAGTGTGGTGTAAATTTGTCAACTTACCTCTTTTATTATATCCAAAATTATTTCCCTAGAGTTACATCAAATTGTGTTACTTCTATACAATTCCTTTCTGGCATATTCCAAAACTCTGACCAAAATAGACTGTTAAAGAGCCCTATCATTCTTACTGTGGATTAGAATTCTAGAAAACAAGGTCCTAGGTATGTGTATATATAGAGATACATATATGTAGATATAAATATAGATATATACAGACATAGACATATGACAGAAATTTAATGCTTTAAATGTAGGTTCAATTTAAAATCTAAGTGCTGCTTTAAAAAAAGAACGTCAGAAAAAATTTATAATTACCATTTAAAAAATGCCAGTGACCTAGGAAAGAGTAGTGGTGGTGGTGGTAGCTGATTCTTAGCTCATGCTAGGAATTGTCTGTGACAAATGCAAAGGAGTAACAGAAATTCTCACTACTAAATGATGATCTGTTTCCTCCATCTCTTTTTATTCTTCTTGATTTATTTGCATCTTCTCCTGAAGAAAGAGCATTGTCAGTTTTCTGTGTATCCATATCCAAGGCAAAGTAAAATGTTCATAAATCACTTTACTTCCTACCCAATTTACATCCCATGTTCCAGCCTTTCAAAGACTCTCTTCTAGTTCTCTATGTACCCTTGACCCAAAGCCTATAGTTTCATCTGGTTTGTAACCATACATCCTGCTATATTTTACCATCTTACCTGCCTGCGCCCAAACTCTTAAGTTCAGCTGAGAGGAATGCAGACACACTCTGTACCTTCAGGACCACCATCTCCTCTATGCACTCAACCCTATCTTGCTTCTCTGCTCAACTTACTTCCCCACTTTCTGCAAAGAACAGTTATACTTCCTCCATTTTCTTTGAAACTGCTTTTCTATCTCAGTAGACAACTTCACCTACTTCACAGAGAAAACAGAAGCTGTCAGAGGGGAACTGCATCATCTTCCTGCCACCACATCTACAAACTAACCTGCATCCATCCTTTCCTCTTTCCCACCTGATAAATAAGGAGGTGGCCCACAGTGAAATGCAACCTGTACCTGGATCCCATCTCTTCCTTACCTTTCTGGAACCTTGAGCTATGGCTTATTTATTATGTCTACCCCACCCTTCCACCCCCAGCTTCTTTCTTTCTACTGGCATCTTTCAATTGATAGTTAAATATATTAAAGCCTCTTCTATGCTATCTTCTTCACTTCACAGCAAACCTTCCTCAGGAAGTCATCTACATTTTACACTCTTTTCCTTATTACTTCTACTTGCGTTCCATTTCCTGCAATTAGGCCTTTGTCCCACTATTCCATGGAAATGTTCCTACCAAAGTATTCATAGCCTTAGTCAAATATTATGAATACTATTTTCTTCCTCCTACTTCTTTCTCAGTCTTCTTTGTAGTTTCCTCCTATTCCACTTAAAAGAGTTCCTCAAGGTTGGTTCTGAGTCTCTCCTTGTCTCTACATCCTCTCAAAATGTGTCCTCTAGATCAGCAGCACAGCCGCTACCTGAAAACAGGTCAGCAATACAAACACTTGGTCTCCATCACCATACCTACTAAAGGAGTAAGGCCTAGAAATCTGCTTTAAACCTTCCAGGTGATTCTGATTCACTCTAATGTTTGAGAATTACTGCCCTAGACAATTTGATCTATATCCTTTTGCCAGTGATTATAAATATTTCTCTCTAGCTCATGTGTCTTTTCCAAGATTCAAATGCCAGCTTGACTTGGAAATCACACTGGTGCCTCCTATTCAACATATCCTTAATAGAGCCACTCAGAAGTTCTTCTCTTGTCTCACAAGCAGCTCTTCCTCTTAATATTTACTTTCTCAAATAATAGATACTTACCCCAGTTCTCCACCCAGACACCTGAGCATCAGCTTTAACTCCCCCTCACTTCCTCAACCCACCACCCCATCAACTACCAAATTTCTTAAATATATCTCAAATTCATCTACCCTTTTCAATCCTTACTACCACCACCCTAGACCAAGCTACCATCAACCATCTATGATCTGACCCACTGTAACAGCTTAATCAGTCTCCCCACAACCACTCTTACCCCCTCCAAATCTTTCCATATCAGTCAGTTGCTTAAAATACTCTTTTTACTTCTCACTGTCCAAAGGTTAACAAGATTCTTAACAAGGTCTCTAATGACCTTCATGATCTAGCAATACAGGTACAGTAGTTAGAGCAGTACCTAGCAGAGTACATGCTCATTAAACATCACCTAGTATCTCTCGCTACTCCTACTCTCTCTGGTGTAGCTACATGACTTATTTCAAGTCTTTCAACATATCACAATCTTTCTTATCTCAGCACCTGAGCAGAAAGTAGACCATCCCCCACCTTTTTCATCCATTTAAGTCTCAGTTTTTTTCTGCACATCTCCCAGCAAAATAAGTCTTACCGATACACGGTTCCAAAACACCCTGTATTTATTGGTAATAGTTATTACACTGTTAATCATGTAAACAGTGTCTGCCTTCTCATTAGAGTCTAAGTTCCATGCAGGCCAGCCCTGGATTGATTTTACCAATGCTATAACCCGTGTATCTTACAGAGTGCTTGGCAGACAGCAGGTACTCAGTAAATGCTGGCCAAGTGAATACATGTTTTCTACTTTCTTTCAAAAAACGCTCTCCTCTTTGAGTTTTATTATACTCAGTTTTTCTGGTTTTCCTCTCCTACTTCTGACTACTCTTTCTCTGGCTTATCTTCATCCCCATTGTTCTTGGCATTATGAAACTATCTGTCCTTGTCTGTCTTATTTAGTTCTGCTACCAATTTTCTTGGTAATTTTTTTTTTGCATTCCTTTTTTAATGCAAATCTTTGAAATCTGATGTCTTCTACTTAACACATCTCAATTCAGACTAGCTACATTTCCAAGTACTCAACAGCATCAGGTGGCTACTACATTGGGTAGACAGGCCTAGAGGAACCCATTTTATTGATGATAATCCAAAGGCTTTGGATTATTTGTAGAGAGAGAATAGTTTTCAGGCAAACAACCACTGCTAATTTAAAAAACAAACAAGTTGAGGCGTATGTTGAATTGTTCTATAAATGCCCACTCATTTTGGGGATCCTCAGCTTTTTTCCAAATTAATTTTTCACATGGTTATGAGGGATGTTTTCTTGTACTCAGTAAGTTTCATTTTTAGGTCTTGGCAGTTAAATCCTTGTGGTCAGCACATACAGCAGTGTTTGAAATTAACAGTGCAAAAGAGCCATTTGGAGAAGAGGAATTATGAAGCAAGTATTTTTGTTAAAATTAAAAGTTAGGGCCTTTATCAGGAAACTGCACCCTATCCTTACAAAGTAACAGCTGTGATGATCTACAATAATAGGTCTGATTAATAATTACAATGATTATTGAGCTAAAGCTATCAGCAACCAACCAGAAATTACAGGATCATAGATAAAGCCCTATAGTTTGGGACTCTCAGATGGAATTTTTGGTTTGCTTTGATTGGGGGTAGGATACAAGTAGTACAGGTTGGCGTGATACAACCATTTGAAGTCCTGTCAAGATTCCTACTCTACAGGTTCATGGATGTGCTCTTATCTGCTACCTCCCGCACAGGAGATGCTGACTCATCCCACAATATTTGCTGCCCAACCTTGACAGCTGTACTTCTCGCTGACTGCCCGGTTCTTGTGGAATTAAAATTGTTATGCAGCTGTTGCATGGGGAAAAACAATCCTTTTCCCAGAAACACTGTAACTACCCAGAAATAAATGAGAAACAAGCAACCTCATAAAAAATCAGCAGAAAGGAAGGCAGGTGACTGTTTCATTTCTCAGTTTTTGTTGCTTGTTCTTGGAAGTTCAGCTTTGCTCTCGGTGACCTTCCATTTGCTCTTCCTTCCTGTGGGCTAAAATTGTGCCCTGAGGATGCAGGTGTCTCTGTTGGACTCAGCTGCTTTTTATTCCTGTCTCCCCACCATTTCTTTTTCTTTTCCATACTAACAGACCTGCCGCCAGGGAAGGTGTTGTAATTAGACCCATGGGTTTATTAGGGACATGGTTCCATCCCAGGTCCCTCACACAAATGCCGGGAATGGATACAAGCTTTTACCTGGCCTTACTCTTGGTTTCTGCAATTAATCCAAACTATCCCTGCTTCAGAAGTCTGCTTCACCCACTTTGTTCTCTGACTCTGGAACCTCAGTTTGGGCTTCCCAGGCCTCCATGGTCTGCTCTAGACATTTGTCCCTGCCTTAGCATTTCCCCACTCACACATTCTGCCTCCGCATTCTGTGGAACCCTTCCACGCTCAGAATGAACGAGACTATCCTCCCCCAGCCACCAGCAGCCCCTGGCCTACATTAACAGGCAACACTAAGGCTTAACTTAGTTACCAACGGTCAGAATAGAGTTCCCACTTCTTCAGCTTCAAGGACAGTTCCTCTTCCCAATGGTGGCTGTCTGCCTTTTGCCTTTGTTCAGCAAAGCAACAACTTTATTTCTTAATGTGAAAGAAAAACCAGTTCCCGTCATACTCACTGATGTATGAGTTAGCTTAGGTTCTCCCAAAAACAAAACCTCAGACAGAAACTTGTCTGAGGTCCAAGTGGCCTTTTTCGGAGGGGATCCTAGGATGTAGAAGTGGGACACAGGGGAGAGGAGAGGAGAAAGAAGCCAGTAGCGGTAGCACAAATCCACTGGTTATTACCTTGGGCAGCTGGGGACCCTCTGAGGAATGGTGGAGAACACCCCCAGAATTGTACTTCTGAAGAACCAGAGAAGGCGGCCTTTTCCCACTGACTCTCAATCCTCCAGTGCAGGAAGTTGCCCCAGGAATGGTAATACCCCCAACACTTTGGGCTGCTTGCATCCAGGCAAAGTGAACTACCAAAGCCTCAAAAAGGCCTGAGCTGGAAAAGCTGAGGGGCTCCCCAGCAGCTGAAGACCCTGTCTCCCCACCATTTCGTTTTGTTTTTCCATACCAGTGCTGAGGCCCAAGACCAGCTGAGCGGAGGTGGTGTGGAGCACAAAACACTTCAGCTATTTTTTACGAGTGGTAAATGAAAGCTATCCTCCTCAGCCACCTCACAAAAACAAAAAACAAGATACGTTTAAAGGGAAATATCCCCAAGACCTGATATCTCTTCTGCAGCTGTTTCTTCATGTCAAGAAGAGGAATTCTCAGACAGCTGGCTTACGTGGCTGAGCTGGGGCCCTTTCACGGGAGTGCCTTATCTTTGAGCTCCATATGTTGCTATGTTAGATGTGCTCCACTAGCTGAAGTAAGGCCAAAAAGGTGGTCATCCCCAGTCCTGTTGTCGCTCTTTGTCAGTCTTTAAAGAGCCTGAAGCACAGGCATGAATAGCTTAGGGACAGAATCCTTTCCCTCCAAGGCAGGCTGAGGCTTTGGGAACATTCAAAGCCAAGCAGCAGACTGGTCCCAACTGGGAATGCAGTTATTTCCACAGCAGAGCAGTTCCTACAATGATGTCGTCAAAGCTGGCTTCTTCTCTAAGGCACAAACTCTAAATGCTGGGGTGTCCTGGAGCCCATCCTGGCCTTCTTCAGCATCTCCCCTTTCCTATATGATCTCACCCAGTGCCTTGGCTTTAAGCATCACCTACATGCAGTTGTCTCTCAAATTTGTGTCTGTGGACTTGGCCTTCAGATGTATATCCTACTTGTCTGCTTGACATCTGCACTGAACTGTTTAATAGGCTCTCAGACTTAGGTGCCTAAAAACATACCTCTTGATTCCAAACCGGTTCCTCAAGTCTTCCCAACCCTGCTCAGTAAAAGCCAGTATGAGAGTGTATCATTTAGTCTTTTTCTTGGTAATCTTATATATATTTTTTCAACTATCATCTCTAGGCAGATGATTTCACGTTTATCCCCACTCCAATCTCTCCTAAACTCAAAACCATATTTCCAATTGCTTTGTTGCCCTAATGGTATCTCAAGTTCAGTTATGGCTATAATTGAGATTATGATTATCTCCCCCCAAAAGTCCCACTTTCTTTCAATAAATGACACAACTCTCCATTAATCAGGTCTGAGGCCTAAATTTTTCCCTGAGTCCTCTCCTATTCCTTATATCCAAACAATCAGCAGGCCTTTCTTGTGGATTCTGATTCTGCAACATTTTCACTCCCGCAGCCACTACTCAAATTCAAGTCTTTATTAGCTTTTTGGCATTACAGCAATGACCTAGTTATTCTCCTTGATTTCAACACTGTCACTATATTAATGTTCCTGAAACACATTCTTCTTTTTCCACTTAAATTAAGGCTTCCCACTGCCTTCAAAATAAAGCCCAATTTCTTGGCTTAGCATTTAAGAAGTTTCATTAACTGGCACAAACCCTTAATTCTTTATCTGTAGATCTTCCTTACAGCAGAGTCATTAGCCACCCTTGCCATTTCTACTCATTTTTACTCTGGGAAGACTTTCACCCATTTTTAGATTTCCATATTCTATCAAGACCCAGTTCAAATATCGCTTCTCATGAGGACTCTATTCAAAGCTGATGTGTCCTTCACCACAAATGCTACTAATAATCTCTCCCTCCTAAGATATCTTGTACTTTCTCATGGTACTGGTACTTCCTATCTTGAGCCATACTCTTCTTTTTTTTTTTTTTGCATGACCGTTACATTCCCTATACAATTCTGAGTACTTTCAGGGGGAGAGTCTACATTTACCGTTAGGGAAATACTTTGCAACAAAATAAGGATCAAAGTAATGTATATTGATCTTTTCTCTACTACACAATTCTAATTTCCAAAGTCCCTTTGCAAAAAGCGGTAAGAAACTCACACCCATCCCATCCCCATTCCAGTGCCCACTGCCTCCACCCGCAGAAACATCATCAAAAAAGCAAAAGCAAAAGCAAAACACTTCCTTCATGACTGGGGACTTGTATAACATGCCTTACTGCAATACTCTTTCCCATTCTGCACCTGGCTTAAATTCATGGATTTCACTGGACTGTAAACTCTATGAGGGCAGGGAATTGTTTTAGTCACTGTTACATACTTAATGCTTGAAACCTAAAATAACTGTGGAGTAAATGAAGTAGGCTTCTGCTTAAATGTCACTTTCTAGGGCTTCTGTGATCTTTTCAACCTAAATTGGATATTCAAAAATAAATAAATGCTTTTCCCTAGATTCTATTTTCCACCCTACATGCTAATCTTTTAAGTCCAAAGTTTATCATCTGCATGTGCATGAAGTGAAGAAAATTGAACCTATTCATGTAGAATGCAATCACAAAACGGCTCTAGAAAGTTTTGCTCTTTACGTCTTTGCAAGTTCTTACAACCCTTTCTAACGAACATTCTTTTAAAGATGCATTCCTCTATTGACTGATACTTCAGGGATACGCCTGGAAACGCAGAGGAGGCGGAAAGACCCCATTCCAAACTGACCAAGTGCTACTAAAGAATGAAAGCAAAATTCAGAAAAAGAATGTCAAGCGTTTGATCAAATCATGACAAACCGACGGCCTGGCACAGGGTAAGGACCTTGACAAGGCAGCCCAAGAGAGGATGAGAGGCGAAAAGAGGTAGCTGTACAGAGAAGTCGCCAAAACCTTCCGAGAAGCGTCCCAGAGAGGGTTCCCAGGACCTAGTCCCTGGGGCCGTGCTCTCAAGTCCGCAACACCCTCGGAAGCAGCACACGCCCCAGTGAAAGGGGACCGCGGACATCAAGGCGCACGCGCACGCGCACACGCCCGCCCGCCTCGCCAGAGTTCCCTGTCAGCAGCGCGGAAACTAAGACCCCACGGAACTAGTCTCCCGCCTCGCCTCACGCGCAGGTCTCGAGCCTCCCGGAGGCGGCTGGGAGCTGAGTAGCTCGTTACCACTCACCGCTCAGCCCCGCTCCTCCGTCCGCTCCAGTCGCCCCTTGCGAACCGGTTCCAGGGACAGCCAGCTAGGAGAGCGGAAAAACAAAGGTTTCCGCAGCGGTGTCGAATGGGGAGCGTTTTGGCTGAGCGGCCGTAGGAAGTTACGTCTCCCTCTCCTTCCGGTCCGCCGGATTATGAATGACGGCCAACGTGGCTGTTTCCCGCGCGTCTTCCCTGTTTCTCTCCGGGTCTCTCTCGTGGCAAGTGGTCCGCGGGCGAAGACTTCCAGAAGCGGCCTCGGAAAACCGGCTCGGGCGGGGCGGGAAGGCGCAGGCAGCCGGTGTCACCGACAAGCTCAGACACCCTCCCTGCCTGGCCGCGCCTCTGCGACCAGGTAAAGAGGGCGCTCGGGCCGCCGGCTCCCGCAGTCCCTTCGACCCCAAGTGCTGCTCTTTGCATCCCGCGGCGACAGGGCTGACGATGAGGGGGTAGCGCGGAAAGAGTAAGGGCGTGGAATTAGGGTTCGGATTTCTCTCCAGCCCTGGGGACCCGTAGCCTCTTTAGTCGCAGCATCTGAGGGTTCGTGCGGAGGGTACCAGGCCACTTCTCAGTTTACCCCACGGCCTTCTCTGCTAATGAGGGAACATAGCAGCTTCCATTTGCAGGAGTCTGGGGTCGTTTACCGTTTGCTGCTAGATGTGGTTTTTAAGACCTTTTGGTAAGCTTTAACATTTTTCTCTTTGGCACTTAGCTTTCCATTATGGCCCCTCCTGATTCTGAATTATGCTTAACAGTTGCCTCAAAGGTCTTGCTTCCTTTGGGGCCGTTTGCTTCTGTTGCAGTGTCAAAGACCTAATTCACTTCGGTTTTAAATTCTATGGAATGTTTGAATCTGACTTGCATGAAATTGCTTTGGTTTCAAAACCGTTTACCATACACATACTTCCCATCCCAACTCTACCAGTTTCGGAATTAGGTGACTTTTTCTCCGTTACTTTTAATGCCAGCACCCCATTCCTTGTCATAAGTTCTGAAGGTGAAGAAAATGCCAGCATTTAATGTATCCTGTGCTAAATTATTGATAAAGAAGACAGTATTTCTACATTTTCTAAGCTTATCTATAGAACCAGTGTTTAATGGATAAAATGCAAAAAAGCTGGCACGAAAGAGTGGTGTGACAATTTTGAACATGTAAACATGGTCATTAATTGTGAAAATAAATTTCTTGTTATAAATACAATTGAGTTGCTGTCATATCTAATAAATCACATTAAGCTATGTGAGTTGGTTTTGTTTTTGTTTTTTTTTTTAACGGCCGGGTGGGGAGTATACACTATTGAGAGGATTGCCTTAAGTGTACTCATTATTTGATATTATGTTTGAGTTATACCAGAAGGGATGATTTTAAGAGGTCCAACTTCAAAAATAAGTCTGAAAAAGTGGTATTTTTTAAAATTGTTTTTTAATCAGTTTGTTTTCTTTTCACTTCTAGTACATGTTTGCTTTAAACAAAACTTAAACTTGAACTGTGTTATAGTGGGCCCATCAGATTTTTTTTTTTTAAACCTGTGTTTACTTCGTAGCTTTTATATCACACTGATTTTAAGAAAAGAGTAAATACTGACTATCCAATTGGCCATTCTAACAGCAACAGTTTGGCAGATTTTGGAACTTAATTGAGAGATAGTCAACTAAAACATCTGTAATGTACACAGTTCCTTAGTATACCTTGTTTTTATCTTCAAGTATTCTAAAGTAGCCTACTGAATTCTGTTAGGATTAGTACTTGGAATGCAAAGATTTAAACCATTTAGATCATAACAAGTACGGGTATTATTTGGGGATTTAGTAATTTTATTTCAGTCTGCTGCTGTATTTAACATGTTAGCATTTTATGCAGTGATCCTTGCTAATTATGAGGTCAGACATAGTAGCAAGCATGATTCTATGGCAGCAGATGATTCCCTGATTCACGAGAGAGAAGACACACTTATGGCTATGGTTGCAATAAGCTTTTTTACTAGTAAACATTTTTCCCCCCATTTGTCCACATAACAGAAGAGCTCATTTTAAACATTGGACTTTGTCCTCTAGACTTAAACTGTATGTAACCCCACATCATATAATGTTTAGAGCACTGGCATAGCTAACTTTTTCTTTCCTTTTTTAACCTTTAGTATCCAAAATAATTAGCTCTAACTCTGTAGAGGCAAGCTCTTTTTTATTTTTTTTGATCTATATTCTTGTGAGAAAATAGGTTGAGATTTGCAACCAAACATTATTATCTTGTGAAAAGTCTAAAACAAAGTAAGTTCCCATGGTCATAATGGTGAACATTTGATATGACGGAATTTAAATGGGGTTTAAATTTTAAGAAGAAAAAAAGAGTTTGTAATTTTTTCATACTTGTAAACTGGGTTGAACTCTTTTGTACAATAAGATTTATGCAAATGGACTTAGGGTATCACATTTATATTTTACCATTTTGTGTCTCCTGGCTTTCAGCTTCAGTAACATTATTTTAATAGGGGTGGGTGGGTAGAGAGAAAACTTTTTCAATTCAACATGAATCCCTTACCTTTTTTGAGAAGTTTGCAAATATAAAGCATAATTTGGGACTTGCCCATTAAAATTTGTGTTTTTTAATAGTGTCAGTGGATAAAGAACTTGGGGATAAATTATAAATGAATAATAATAGTATTTAAAGGCTTACTAATGTGATGAGCATTGTTTAGTTCTCGCAACACACTATATGGTTAAATATTGTTGTCTCCATTTTATAAATGAGGAAACAGGCACAAAAATGTTTTACTTTGCTACCAAATATCAGAAGTGGGATTTTAACTCAGCTCCAGAGTATAGGATCTTATCCCTTACTTTATATTTCTTGGTGTTTTAAATACTCAACTTGCTAAGTACACAGAATCAAATTAGTTTCCGAGTTCCCTTGCCTGAGTAACATACATAAAAACTTAAATGCTTGCTTTATTCATGAGTCTGGATGATTTCTACTTACAATTCTTCTAATTCACCTCACAAAAGTGTTGTTGTTTCTTCACTTTAATTTGTATGTAGTTGACTCTTAAAATATATTGATTCATTTGAAAGAAAAAGAATGGTGTCAAGAAGAATGAGGCTCATGTACCAAGACTAAAGTTATCAATAGCACTGTCATTGCAGTCATCACGGATACTCATTTGTGTACATTCATTTATGTATCCATTCCTTAAACTAAAATTTAAGCACTATAAAGAGAAAGAAAGCTAAGGAGTGATCGAGTGCTTTTTCAATTCAGGTAGTCAGGAGAGGCTGTTCTGAGTTAATATTCAAAGATTTCAGTAAAATGAAAGAGCAGGCCATGTGAATATCTTGAAGAAGAGTATTCTAGGCAGAACAGCAAGTACAAAATATTCTCAAGTGGGAGTGTCCCTGGCATCTTGTAAGAACAGCAAGAAGAACTGGCTGGAGAGGAGTGAGCAACAGGGAAGAGGGGTGGATCAGGTCAGAAAAAGATAGCTAGAGTTATGTCAAGCCCTATAAGCCATAAGAAATTTCGATTTTATTCTAAGTGTGCTGAGGAGCCACTGAATGGTTGTGAGCAGGGGACATTATTGAAGTACTTAAAGGTTCTCCCTATTGTTGGAGAATGGACTAATGTATGGAAAGAAAGAAGAAAAATAGCTAATAGGCTTTTGGAGTAGTCTTTGTAAAATTTGCTGATGGCTTGGATTAAGGTGGTAGTGGTAGAGGTGGCGCTAAGAAGTTGGATTTAACATTTATTTCAAAGGTAGAAATAGGGCATGAGAGTAAAAAAGGAGTTGAGTGACACTTCAAAATTATGGATCTGAGCTATTACCTGGATGGATGGTGTTGCCGTGTTCTCAAGAAGCAGACACTTAGGGAAGAGAAAAGGTTTGGAAAAATGTCATGTAGGATACAGGAGTTCAAAGTTCAGGAAAAAAAGATGTGGCTGAGATAAATGAAAGAGTCGTAGATGATATTTAAGCCTGTGGCACTGGAGATCATCTGAAACAGTGCTGTTAAAATGTGAGTTGTGACCTATTTCTGGGTCATGAACTAAGTAATAGCCAGCATAAAAAAAAAGAAATAAATAAAAAGTGCAGAGTAAGAATTATCAGATATGTCTCCTGTAATAGGATATTTCTTCATGATTGTTTTATTTTTATTCAATGTACAGTGAGTTGCTTTACAAAATTAATTCTTCTGTGGCATGATCAAAAGCTTGGAAGTCAGTATTAAAAAAATGAGTGTAGGTTGAGAATAGTGCAAAGCACTGAGCCGCAGATCACTAAGAGGTCTGCAGAAGATCCAAAAAAGGGAATCAGGAAGAACTATCAAAAAACTTAATCTGGTGCTGAGAATTGAGAATAACTGCCTTCAGAACAGTGGTTTACATCAGGGTTTACTCAGACTGGCACAAATGCCTAGAATGACATAATCTCTGATGATTTTCACTTTGATGAAGTTGTTGCTGCAATAAAATTACAATATGCTTCAATTTGTGAAATTCTAAGTTTATGAACTAGTGCGATTTATACTAGGAAATTACTGTTTTTAGATAAGATCTTTTTGTAGATTCAGTTAATGTTTTTGATTGATATACAATTATCTTCTATGTAATGGAAGTAAAATGTGCTTTTAAGGATTATGAAGATTGTTAAGCATGAAATTTCTGTGTGCTTAGCACATAGTTGTTGGACAATAAAATGTCTGTAATACTTAGAAGTGTATTCTTTGGTCATTCATGTAACGTTTATTAAAATCTTACCAAATTCCAGGTACAGTGATACTTTGCATTATTATTTGGAAAAGTCCAAATCAACTGGTTAATATTTTGTTGCAATTTTAATGCACTTTTTGTGTTTATTAGGTGATATATAACTTATTTATCTGTTGTGTAGTATTTAGTTGCTGTAGATGCAGACTTGAATTTTGAGCACAAAACTTTTAAACTTTTTTCTAGCTCCTGAAGAAGTATGTTTGTATTCATTATGTTTCTTGTGTTTTTTCCCTACTCTCTTTATATATGTACATATGCATGTAGTAAAATATTAAAATGATTTTAGATAAGAAAACAGCATTTCCCCTTTCACATGTGAAGTAAATCTATTTATTAACACCAATATATGTTAATTAGAATGAGAATGCCAAAAAAAAAAATTCTAAGTGCCTGAAATATTAAACCTGAGACTATTTCAGTTGTTGAAAAATATCTTTGAAGATTCCCAAGTAATGAAATCAAGGCTTAAGTATTTTGCGCTTTTTTAACCTATTTATTTCCTCAGCAACATTCCCAGGCAGGTCCAGAGAAGAGATGCACCCTCCATCAGTTTTGTTCAGCACCTAAAGTTTGTAGTTTTGTCTGCTGCGTTATTTTTCCATCTTAGGAGTAGCTGCAGTGTGGCACCTGTCAAAGCCAAGAAGGAGCAAAAGACAGTGCTTCTGTGCTTGGCAGGAGTGCCACACGGGGCGACGAGAGCCATGCCGCAGAAGCCAGGAGACCCAGAAGATGATCCCACAGTACCGACCTTCTTAAAGCTCATGACATAAAATGAATGAAGTAAAGAATTCTTTAGACAGAAATGGAGAAGAAAGATGAGGGGTTTCTTTTGCCTATAGTATTTGCAAACCTTAAGAAAAAAATTAGTATACTTCCTTGCAAAATTAAGGACATAGTGCAAACCAAAAACAGATAGCAAATTTGTGCAGGTTTGTTAATACTTTTTTTTAGAGATTACATTCATACTTAATGGGGGAAAAGTGCCCAGGGAGAGTAATTTTCTTCTAACTCCAAGATCATTAAGTAACATTTTTAATCTTCCAAGAGAAAAACACCAATATCTATAATGAAAGAAATAAATTATGTTAAGAATCAACACTGCTTTGCATTTTCTCTTAGGCATCTCATTAATTTTTAGCTAACTCTTTGGGCAGGGTATTGCTATTCTATTTTGTTGACATTTAACATTTATTAAGTGCTCACAGTGGGAAAAGTTTTGTATATGTAAAAGCATATTCTCAAGGTTCTTATGTGCCTTGGAAAATGGCAAAACACATGTACTCTGTGTTTTTATAATTATTTCTACATATTTTTAAAAATTATTTCTACATATCCTAAATCAAAAGCGTAGCATTGCTTTTAGCTTTTTTTTTTTTGTTTTTTATTCTGTTAGCAGGACTAGTCTTTTAATGACTATTTCTTAAACTGCTGGGCAAATGAAATCAGTCAAGTTTTCTTTCACATCTACTTCTTGAAGCACTTAGGGATTTTCCTTACAGACTCCCACTGTCAGCAGAGGAAGTTAAAAGAGTATCAGTAAACTAATCAGGAATAGGTTTACAGGGGCAAACTCCTCAAAGAGACTGTCATCTTCCTGGAAAATGTTGGTTTCCTTTGTCAGTGAGCTTTAATAAATGCCCTTCAGTATTTTGTTTCCAAGTTAGCTTTAGGTGTCAAAGACAAACCAAACAAAACCCCGAAAAGTAATGAAGCTCAGGAAAAAAATGGTTTCCAAGGGATAAAAAGTTGTTGCTTTTAAATTACATGAAATCATTTTCCCTAGATAACCTTTTAAGGAAGTAACAAACCATGCATCTATTATGTTTTAATGAAAGAAATACAAAACAGTAGTGATTACTTGCATTATCAAGAGGTTCTCTAAAACCAGACTTTATCGATGATACCCCTTGGTTATAATGGATTATTACTTTAATTAAAAAGTTGAGGATCAAGACGCTTAAACAGTTTTTGACTTTTTGCTTTTATTTTTTTAAAAGTCTAAGGAATTTAGAATATAAAGGAGATGTAGGACATTGACAGTTTCCTAAAAGTCAGGGTGCATTAATATTTCAAATACACTTAAAAGAAAGTTACATGTTTATTTTTTAAAGGCTTTAAAAATAATTTTTCCTCTAATATACCATCTTCCTATTACATGCTTCTATGGTGAATGCTTTTAAAGAGTGCCATCTAGTGTCAATTTTGGAATTGTGATTTATGGATTAGAACCTGAGGAATTTTATACCTAGGAAATGTAGAAATCAAAGTCAAGATAATTGACATAAATCTTAAGGAATATAACTTGAAAATACTCCTCAATAATTTGACCTCAAGATTGTGTATGTCTGTATCTTTAATATAACAAGCATGTGTATTCATCTATGCATTCATTCAACAAATACTTCTTGATTATATATACATATATGTAGCAGGCCCCACTTTAGTCATAGCAGTGAACAAAACAAAATTTCTGCTTTAATGGAACATTCTTTTTGGGGTAGACAAAATAAATATATAGTTCGTCACAACAGTGATTAATGATTATATGATTATTATATTGGAGGATCATTAAACAAGCTGGGTGGGAGAACCATCACTCTCAAAACTTCTCAGGACTGGTATCCTCAGACACCTCTCGGTATTCTTGGCTTTTTCTTACTTCCCATTCTCTTCATTTCTTGCCCTCACCTGTAGTGAGACCCCCCAAAATACTTGATCAGGAGGGTCCTATTGCAGAGCACCTGAGGTTTGCTCATTTTAAAGAGCTGGGTATAAAATCACCCTGAGATTAGTTAATCCACAAAGTGGATTTTGGAATTATTTATTTGGGAATATTTCTTTTGGAAGCCATTTATTCAGTCCAGGCACAAATTTTACAGAATTTTATCACAGATCATTGCTGATTTCTAGGAAAAGGTTTTTATACATTGATTTTTTATTTCAGCTTCTAAATTACTGTATTCTAAGGCCTATAACTACTTTAATTTATGCTTCAGGTGACCCAATGAAGGAAGAAAATGAAAGGCATTAAGAAAAGTCTTACAGAAGAACATCTATATTTGGACTTTTCTCACCAAATAGAAGGATGCATCTTTCCCCTTCACACATCTGTAACTTTATTTTTGTTATCATACTGTGATTGCAAAATCTTTAAAGTTTGCTTAGTTCTCACCAGAGAAAGCACAGATATTTCACTAAAAAGTGTACTGTCCCAGCATGTCAAAGTACAGATTATTTCAAGACAAGAGCTTCCACCAATAGTCCAGAATTGCTGTTTACCTGCAGTAGTCGAAAGACCAGAAAATTTCTGTAGAGCAGGACTTGCTGTTGTACTGAGACACATAATCCAGAAATCATATGAAACAGACCCCTCAAAGAAGGAAATTTTAGAACTTCTGGGTTTTAAGAAGACTTGCTTGAAAGCCTGTGCTGAAGTAAGTATAATGTCTTTTTTTCAGTTAATTAAAGTCATAAAGTGGTTGACACATTCACTTGAACATTTGGTTTAACTTTTAATTGGAAACCAAAATTTTGTTTACTTAAACCCCTAGCAACCAATGAAATAGCTAAAGTAGTCCTTCATGTATCCCAATATCTCAGTGCAGTACTGGAAAATAAGAACTTAAGATTTAATTCATGAGGTTTGGAAACCTTTTTTTTAAGAGACTGACTTAAAAAAATCTTTTAGTTACATTGAGAATTTTTAAAGGGAATTTTACAGGAGTTCAAGTAACAATGCTTTGGAAAGCCTGCTTTTTTACAGGGGTGTGCACTTTTAAAGGCTTTGGGAAGTAAGGATTTATTCAGTAAGAAAACAACAGGAAGTTAACATGTATAGGAATGCTAAGCCCCCATTGTTTAATGTTATCCCTTCTGAAGTGTAATATGTCTCAATGCAGCATAAAAGCCTAGCCCAGGGACGGGTGAGCTCAAGACTTAAATACTCCAAACTAGTTTTATATCCCAATAGAAAGTTATTTTTCTTCAAGCTACATTGAAGAATCCTTTCATTTCTTGTTTTGTGTTGCTTTGTAGGTTAGTCAGTGGACCAGACTATGCGAAATCACCATCCCTTTAGCTATTGAGAATTTTCTCAGAGAATCTTCTGACCAGCACCCAGCTATCCCTGCAGAAATACTGCAGCTGGAGAAAAAGCTTAGTGAACCTGTGAGAGTACATAATGATGACAAACTCCGGCGGCAGAAGCTGAAGCAACAGAAGGCTGCAGGGCTTGGGCCTTACCTTGCTGAGGAAAAAATGAAGAGTGAGGTCCACAGACAAGAAACATCTGAAGAATTGGACTTCTCATCCCTGAACCTGGAACTGAAAGTTGCAGTCTCCAAGCTGACAGTACATGAAGAAGCAGCTACTATCAACAGGGAGCCTTCTCACATCAGAAAAGCAAAGGCCTCTGACCTTCCACCTCTGGAACATGTGTTT
Source organism: Manis pentadactyla (assembly GCF_030020395.1). Classification (NCBI taxonomy): domain Eukaryota; kingdom Metazoa; phylum Chordata; class Mammalia; order Pholidota; family Manidae; genus Manis; species Manis pentadactyla. Next base: position 88,831,208 of record NC_080023.1, read on the forward strand.
GCAGAAGGCCTGTACTTCACTTTGGCAGATATTGTGCTCTTGCCCTGTGTCCATCATTTTTTGGTAAGATTTATCTGGAGTGCATACATTACTATAAGTTCCAGTCTATGAAATTGCCTAGGTTTAAATCCCCATTCCATTTCTTACTGTCATGCCCCTGAACAAGTTACTAATATCTGTCTCCATTTTCTTATCTGCAAGATAGAAATAATAGTACCTATATAATGGGCTTAGTGTGAGAAATAAATGACAATGTGTGTGAAGTGTGGATAGTGTTTGGCGCATAGTAAGCTCTCCATAAGTGTTAGTAACCATTATGACTTTTGATTTTGAGTTCTAAAATGTCAGTAATTGTTGTGACTATTAATTTCAAATAGCTTTTGTGATTACCTTCTAATATTAGAGGTTCCAGTATTAAAACACTAAAAAATATTGTCAGCTCTATTTCATAGTCAAGTAGTCATGTAAAATACGAATTTCATCGTGATAGGTATTATTAAGTCAGAAATATTTTATCTCTATGCTTCTCTGTTCTTTGTAAGATTACAGTAGCTGGCTATGCTATTCAATGCTGTAGGAGAATGTAACTGGGAAGTTTTCTTTTCTAGTACAGTCACATATACACATATGTATGCATTTTCCCCCCTCTGTGAGGGAAAAAAGAACAAGGTAAAAATAATATCAGAGTGAACATGGAAAACTGTACCTCCTTGCAGCTTTCCAGTTGGTTTCTGAGAGCTGCATTTTTCTTCCTTCGAAGCATTTCAGCCTTTTCCCTGCTAAGGAATCAGATATCAAATTTCATTCCCCTTACATAGCACCAACACTTCAGGTGTCTCTACTGATGGATGAGAAAAGATTCCTAATGAAAATCTATATTTCAAGTCTTGTTTTTCACTAATAGGTGAATTTAAGTGGTATTAATCAATTGGCATTTCTTAAAGAACATTTTTCTTCAAAGTGGAAAAGGTTTTTTTCTCCTTTCCAATCAGATAGGAAACAAAATAGAAACAAAACAAGATTAGAAACCACAATAATTTCAGAATTAAAGGATATAAAGAGGAGATATTTAGGAGTTGTTTGGATATTGATTAGTACTTTTATTTTTAATTATTTATTTTTTTTGAGAGGGCATCTCTCATATTTATTGATCAAATAATTGTTAACAACAATAAAATTCTGTATAGGGGACTCAATGCACAATCATTAATCAACCCCAAGCCTAATTCTCAACAGTCTCCAATCTTCTGAAGCATAACAAACAAGTTCTTACATGGTGAACAAGTTCTTACATAGTGAATAAGTTCTTACACGGTGAACAGTGCAAGGGCAGTCATATCACAGAAACTTTCGGTTTTGATCACACATCATGAACTATAAACAATCAGGTCAAATATGATTATTCGTTTGATTTTTATACTTGATTTATATGTGAATCCCACATTTCTCCCTTATTATTATTATTATTTTTTTAAATAAAATGCTGAAGTGGTAGGTAGATGCAAGATAAAGGTAGAAAACATAGTTTAGTGCTGTAAGAGGGCAAAGGTAGAAGATCAGGTGTGTGCCTATAGACTAAGTATTAATCCGAGCTAGACAAGGGCAACAAAACATCCACTGATGCAGAAGATTTCTCTCAAAACAGGGAGGGTGAGGTTCTAAGCCTCACCTCTGTTGATCCCCAATTTCTCACCTGATGGCCCCCCTGTGACTGTGCCTGTCTTAGATTATTCCTCCCTTGAGGAATCTTACCAGTCTCTGGCTAACCAGTCATCTTCCGGGGCCATACAGGGAAATGTAAAGTTGGTAAGTGAGAGAGAAGCAATATTGTTTGAAAAGGTTAGCTTTTTACTTCTTTGCAGATTTATGCCCTGTGGCTTCTATGCCCAGCATTTGTCTTGAGGTATCTTTACCACTTGGAAGGATTATGATACTCGGTAATTTCGATATGAGGCACGAATTCTACTTAACGGTTGTAATTAAGAAGGAAGAAGAAAAGCTATAGAAGTAGCAGATGGAAGAAAACATGGGAAGATTGATTATTGCTTTGACATATCTTCTTGTAGTGTAACATAAGCATGTATAGGTTTTAAACTACTAATTAAATTGCGTGCACACATTAACATAATAGGAATACAGCTACATAACCAAAGCAGACCTACAATTACCAGCCATATCCAGTGAAACCAAGAAAACCAGTTAGGCACCCTAGGCATTTGTGAAAACTTATCAATGATATGATGGATATTGTCTAACTGAATTTGAATAGTTTGAGAAAAATCAGACAAATTAAAACACATTCCTGGGAACTGTTCACATCCCATATGTTCTTTTAACAGTAGATAGTCTATAGTCGCAAGATTTTGGAGTGCTGCAACTTGCACTTCTAATTCTTGGTTGACTTCCAACAGTATAGATCCAGTCAAATTTGTTGTTTTACTGTATGCACAGGCCAGCTTAGATATCTCCTTCTTCATTCCAATGGCAAGTCCAGGAACCAGTGGGATGAATGCAGCTACAACTGCAACAGCGCCAGGATCTTTGTTGAAGTGTTTTGATGATCATCTTCTGGAATGACTCTTCCAGAAAATGTTGATATTGGAAGTTCTTCTTCATAAAATATCTTAATTCGTTTTCTGGGTAGCCAAACTAGGCTTTGATCCTCTGTATAAACACAAATAAACCCTTTGCCCACACTTTGATATGCCCTTTATACCATTGTGAAGAACTGCTTTTTTTTTTTTTTAAGAGAGCAATGTTATCAGAAAAATGTACTTCCATAGCTGATCATCTGACACCCTTTAAATGATCAAAATTAAGGATATTTAAAGCATGCATTAATCGGTGATTTGCAGTTAGTTTTATCCTATCAGGGAGTAATCCCCTTTTCTTTCCTTTTTTTTTTTTTTTTATCATTAATCTACAATTACATGAAGAATATTATGTTTACTAGGCTCTCCCCTATATCAGGTCCCCCCCACAAACCCCTTTACAGTCACCGTCCATCAGCATAGCAAAATGTTGTAGAGTCACTACTTGTCTTCTCTGTGTTGTACAGCCCTATCCTTTATCCCACCCACACATTATGCATTCTAATCATAATACCCCCTTTCTTCTCCCCCACCCCTTATCGCTCCCTACCCACTCATCCTTCCAAGTCCCTTTCCCTTTGGTAACTGTTAGTCCATTCTTGGGTTCTGTGATTCTGCTGCTGTTTTGTTCCTTCAGTTTTTTCTTTGTTCTTATACTCCACAGATGAGTGAAATCATTTGGTATTTCTCTTTCTCCGCTTGTCTTATTTCACTGAGCATAATACCCTCTAGCTCAATCCATGTTCTTGCAAATGGTAGGATTTGTTTCCTTCTTATGGCTGAATAATATTCCATTGTGTATATGTACCACATCTTCTTTATCCATTCATCTACTGATGTACACTACGTTGCTTCCAATTCTTGGCTATTGTAAATAGTGCTGCGATAAACATAGGGGTGATCTGTCTTTTTCAAATTTGAGTGCTACATTCTTAGGGTAAATTCCTAGGAGTGGAATTCCTGGGTCAAATGGTAAGTCTGTTTTGAGCATTTTGAGGAACCCCGTACTGCTTTCCACAATGGTTGAACTAATCTACATTACCACCAGCAGTGTAGGAGGGTTCCCCTTTCTCCACAACCTCGCCAACATTTGTTGTTGTTTGTCTTTTAGAGGGTGGCCATCCTTACTGGTGTGAGGTGATACCTCATTGTGGTTTTAATTCGCATTTCTCTGATAATTAGCGATGTGGAGCATCTTTTCATGTGCCTGTTGGCCATCTGTATTTCTTTTTTGGAGAACTGTCTGTTCAGTTCCTCTGCACATTTTTTAGTTGTATTATTTGTTTTTTGTTTGTTGAGGTGTGTGAGCTCTTTATATATTTTAGACGTCAAGCCTTTATCGGATCTGTCATTTACAAATATATTCTCCTATACTGTAGGGTTCCTTTTTGTTCTATTGATGGTGTCTTTTGCTGTACAGAAGCTTTTCAGCTTAATATAGTCCCACTTGTTCATTTTTGCTATTGTTTTCCTTGCCTGGGGAGATATGTTCAAGAAGAGGTCACTCATGTTTATGTCTAAGAGATTTTTGCCTATGTTTTTTTCTAAGAGTTTTATGGTTTCATGACTTACATTCAGGTCTTTGATCCATTTTGAATTTACTTTTGTGTATGGGGTTAGACATTGGTCCAGTTTTATTCTCCTACATGTAGCTGTCCAGTTTTGCCAGCACCATCTGTTGAAAAGACTGTCATTTCCCCATTGTATGTCCATGGCTCCTTTATCAAATATTAATTGACCATATATGTTTGGGTTAATGTCTGGAGTCTCTAATCTGTTCCACTGGTCTGTGGCTCTGTTCTTGTGCCAGTACCAAACTGTCTTGATTACAATGGCTTTGTAGTAGAGCTTGATGTTGGGGAGTGAGAACCCCCTACTTTATTCTTCTTTCTCAGGATTGCTTTGGCTATTCAGGGTCTTTGGTGTTTCCATATGAATTTTTGAACTGTTTGCTCCAGTTCATTGAAGAATGTTGCTGGTAATTTGATAGGGATTGCATCAAATCTGTATATTGCTTTGGGCAGGATGGCCATTTTGACCATATTAATTCTTCCTAGCCACTAGCATGGGATGACTTTCCATTTGTTAGTGTCCCCTTTAATTTCTCTTAAGAGTGACTTGTAGTTTTCAGGGTATAGGTCTTTCACTTGTTTGGTTAGGTTTATTCCTAGGTATTTTATTCTTTTTGATGCAATTGTGAATGGAGTTGTTTCCCTGATTTCTCTTTCTATTGGTTCATTGTTAGTGTATAGGAAAGCCACAGATTTCTGTGTGTTAATTTTGTATCCTGCAACTTTGCTGTATTCCGATATCAGTTCTAGTAGTGGAGTTGAGTCTTTAGGGTTTTTAAGTACAATCTCATGTCTTCTGCAAATAGTGACAGTTTAACTTCTTCTTTACCAATCTGGATTCCTTGTATTTCTTTGTTTTGTCTGATTGCCATGGCTAGGACTTCCAGTACTATGTTAAATAACAGTGGGGAGAGTGGGCATCCGTGTCTTGTTCCCGATCTCAGAGGAAAAGCTTTCAGCTTCTCACTGTTCAGTATGATGTTGGCTGCAGGTTTATCATATATGGCCTTTATTATGTTGAGGTTCTTGCCCTCTATACCCATTTTGCTGAGAGTTTTTATCATGAATGGATGTTGAATTTTGTCAAATGCTTTTTCAGCATCTGTGGAGATGATCAGGTGTTTTTTGTCTTTCTTTTTTGTTGATGTGGTGGATGATGTTGATGGACTTTCGAATGTTGTACCATCCTTGCATCCCTGGGATGAATCCCAGTTGGTCATGGTGTATGATCCTTTTGATATATTTTTGAATTCGGTTTGCTAATATTTTATTGAGTATTTTTGCATCTACATTCATCAGGGATATTGGTCTGTAATTTTCTTTTTTGGTGGTGTCTTTGCCTGGTTTTGGTATTAGGGTGATGCTGGCTTCATAGAATGAGTTTGGGAGTATTCCCTCCTCTTCTATTTTTTGGAAAACTTTAAGGAGAATGGGTATTATGTCTTCTCTGTGTGTCTGATAAAATTCCGAGGTAAATCCATCTGGCCCAGGGGTTTTGTTCTTGGGTAGTTTTTTGATTACCGCTTCAATTTCTTTGCTCGTAATTGGTTTGTTTAACTTTTGTGTTTCTTCCTTGGTCAGTCTTGGAAGGTTGTATTTTTCTAGGAAGTTGTCCATTTCTTCTAGGTTTTCCAGCTTATTGGCATATAGGTTTTCATAGTAGTCTTTAATAATTCTTTGTATTTCTGTAGAGTCTGTCATGATTTTTCCATTCTCATATCTGATTCTGTTGAATTGTGTTGATTCTCTTTTTCTCTTTATAAGTTTGGCTACAGGCTTATCTATTTTGTTCATTTTCTCAAAGAACCAGCTTTTGGTTTAATTGATTTTTGCTATTGTTTTATTCTTGTCAATTTTATTTATTTCTTCTCTTATCTTTATTATGTCCCTCCTTCTGCTTACTTTAGACCTCATTTATTCTTCTTTTTCCAGTTTCGATAATTGTGATGTTAAGACTATTCATTTGGGATTCTTCTTCCTTCTTCAAGAGTGCCTGGATCACTATATACTTTCCTTTTCAGACTGCTTTCACTACATCCCACAGAAGTTGGGGATTTCTGTTGTTGTTGTCATTTGTTTCCATATATTCCTTGATCCGTATTTTAATTTGTTCATTGATCCATTGACTTTTAGGAGCATGTGATTAAGCCCCCATGTGTTTGTGAGCCTTTTTGTTTTCTTTGTAGAATTTATTTCTAGTTTTATATCTTTGTGGTCTGAAAAGTTGGTTGGTAGAATTTCAATCTTTTGGAATTTACTGAGGCTCTTTTTGTGAGCTAGTATGTGGTCTATTCTGGAGAATGTTCCATGTGCGCTTGAGAAGAATGTATATCCTGTTGCTTTTGGATGTAGAGTGCTATAGATGTCTATTAGGTCCATCTGTTCTAGTGTGTTGCTCAGTGCCTCTGTGTCCTTACTTATTTTCTGCCCCGTGGATATATTCTTTGGGGTGAGTGGCTTGTTGAAGTCTCCTAAAATGAATGCATTGCATTCTATTTCCCCCTTTAGTTCTGTTAGTATTTGTTTCACATATGCTGGTGCTCCTGTGTTGGGTGCATATATATTTAGAATGGTTATATCCTCTTGTTGGGCTGAGCCCTTTATCATTATGTAATGTCCTTCTTTATCTCTTGCTACTTTCTTTGTTTTGAAGTCTATTTTGTCTGATATTAGTACTGCAACCCCTGCTTTCTTCTCTCTGTTGTTTGCCTGAAATATGTTTTTCCATCCCTTAACTTTTAGTCTGTGCATGTCTTTGGGTTTGAGGTGAGTTTCTTGTAAGCAGCATATAGATAGGTCTTGCTTTTTTATCCATTCTATTACTCTGTGTCTTTTGATTGGTGCATTCAGTCCATTTACATTTAGGGTGACTATTGAAAGATATGTACTTATTGCCATTGCAGGCTTTAGATTCATGGTTACCAAAGGTTCAAGGTTAGCCTCTTTAGTATCTTATTGCCTATCTTAGCTCGCTTATTGAGCTGTTATATATACTGTCTGGAGATTCTTTTCTTCTCTCTATTCTTATTTCTCCTCCTCCATTCTTTATATGTTGGTTGTTTTATTCTGTGCTCTTTCGTGTTTCCTTTAACTGCTTTTAGTGGGTAGTTGATTTTATTTTTTTGCCTTTAGTTAGTATTTGGTTGGTCTGCTTTCTTTGCTGTGATTTTATTTTCTCTGGTGACATCTGTTTAGCCTTAGGAGTGCTCCTGTCTAGAACAGTCCCTCTAAAATACCCTGTAGAAGTGGTTTATGGGAGGCAAATTTCCTCACCTTTTGCTTGTCTGGTAATTGTTTAATCCCTCCATCATATTTAAATGATAATTATGCTGGATACAGTATCCTTGTTTCAAAGCCCTTCTGTTTCATTGCATTAAATATATCATGCCATTCTCTTCTGGCCTGTAAGGTTTCTGTTGAGAAGTCTGATGATAGCCTGATGAGTTTTCCTTTATAGGTGACCTTTTTCTCTTTAGCTGCCTTTAAAACTCTTTCCTTGTCCTTGATCTTTGCCATTTTAATTATTATGTGTCTTGGTGTTGTCCTCCTTGGGTCCTTTGTGTTGGGAGTTCTGTGTATTTCCGTGGTCTGTTCGATTATTTCCTCCACCAGTTTGGGAAAGTTTTCAGCAATTATTTCTTCAAAGACACTTTCTATCCCTTTTTCTCTCTCTTCTTCTTCTGTTACCCCTATAATATGGATATTGTTCCTTTTGGATTGGTCACACAGTTCTCTTGATATTGTTTCATTCCTGGATATCCTTTTATCTCTCTCTCTGCGTCAGCTTCTATGCGTTCCTGTTCTCTGTTTTCTATTCCATCAATGGCCTCTTGCATCTTATCCATTCTGCTCATAAATCCTTCCATAGTTTGTTTCATTTCTGTAATCTCCCTCCGGACTTCATCCCTTAGCTCTTGTATATTTCTCTGCATCTCCGTCAGCATGTTTATGATTTTTATTTTCAATTCTTTTTCAGGTAGACTGGTCAAGTCTGTCTCCTTCTCAGGTGTTGATTCTGTGATCTTTGTCTGCCTGTAATTTTGCTTTTTCATGGTGATAGAGATAGTTTGCAGAGCTGGCACGAATGACGGCTGGAAGAACTTTCCTTCTTGTTGGTTTGTGGCCCTCCTCTCCTGGAAGAACAGCGACCTCTAGTGGCTTATGCTGGGCAGCTGGGTGCAGACAGGGCTTCTGATTCCTGCCTGGCTGCTATGGAGTTTATCTCCGCAATTGCTGTGGGCGTGGCTTGCCTCGGGCCGCTGCCCCAAAATGGTGGAGCTGCCTTGGAGGGGGAGCGGCCAGGAGGCTATTTATCTCCGTGAAGAGCCTCCGTGCTCCCTGCTGCCCAGGGGGTTAGAGTGCCCAGAGTGTCCCAGGACACTTCTGTCCGGTTTTGGGGTCCCTGTCCCTTTAAGACTTCCAAAAAGCACTCGCAAAAAGAAAGATAAAAAAGTAAAAAAAAAAAAAAGCCACTCTCTTTTCTTTGTCCCCAGGCGCCAGCCTCAGGGACCCACTCACAGGTCTTGCTGTCCTGTTTCCCTAGTATCCAGAACCCCACACATGCACTGTGTCTGCGCTCTGGTCCGGATGGCTGGTGCTGGGTGTTTAGCAGTCCTGGACTCCTCTCCTCCCACTGGGAGCTGGGGTGAGGGTTGCTCGTGTCCCGCTGGGCTGGGGCTTGTATCTTACCCCCTTCGTGAGGTGCTGGGTTCTCGCAGGTGTGGATATGGTCTGGCTGTTGTCCTGTGTCCTCTGGTCTCTATTCTAGGAAGAGTTGTCTTTGTTATATTTTCATAAATATATGTGGTTTTGGGAGGAGATTTCTGCTTCTCTACTCACGCCGCCATCTTGGCTCCACCTGATTAGTATTTTTAATGTCAGATATATTTGTAGTGTCCACAAAGCTGGATGGGGAGAAAACATTAATTTTTCTTTTTCCTTAGTCAAGTGATTTCTAAATTCTCGTTTCCCTGATCTCATCCCCTTATTAACCAACTTCAGTCATTAGATAAATACTATGAAATGTGGTTGGTGTTCATAGCTTCTTGGTCTTCTTGAGTAACTGTGTGTGCTTTTTAATTTCATGATAATCGAATCAAAATAGCATATCATTAATTCATTAATTTTAGAAATTTCATGAAAGCCTACTGTATATGGCAGGTACTGTGCAGGCTGTAGGAATACACTGATGGACAAGACAGATAAGGTCCCAACCCTCATGGAGTTAATATTCTACTAGGGGAAGATAGATAAACAAAAATATACAATTAAATAATCGGAAGTGCTGATAAAAAAGGCAAGTATTTGCTTGTTAATTCAACAAAACAAAATTTGATTCACCTACATGAAGTTGATTTTAGATTATTATCTAGACATCCATCTTTAGCTAGTTTGCAATTTATTTTAGGTTAATTTGAATACTATTTACCTGATTAGGATCAGTTGAGGTTGAAATATTCCTAGTTGAAAAGGTTTTTTTCTCCTCTCCAATAAAGTTAGATATCTACTGATCACTACTGGGTAATTTTATTTAATGCCACTCAGCAACTTTGTTTTCATCTCGGTTTAAAACTGGGGAAAACTCATACACTCAGCTTTTTTCTATTACATGTGTTCTATGACTAAATTCTCTTTTGACATTTATATGTAAACTAATTCTCAAAGTATTTTCCTTTGTTTTCATTTTTCCTGGATCTGCACATTTTCTTTCCAGAATTTCTTTCTTTGCCAAAGCCATAATGTTGTTTCTGTTATATTTATTTTGCTCTTTTAAGTCATCTTGGAAGCAATTGTTTTAGTTCAGATAGTGACTGTGATGCTGAACCTTTGTGCTTGCCTTAACACATTGAGGTGATGGAGTGGAAGTCCAAATGGTCAGAATCAGAGTCAAGTTCATGATCAGGAATGAAGGTCAGGTTACTAGGTTTGAATCAGAAACAGAGCTAAACCTAGGGCCAGGACGTTTAGCCACAGGAATAAGGCCAAGAACATAAAAGAGCAGTCGACTTTGCTAAGTCAAGGTTTGGAATACCAGAGATAAAAATTAGAAGAATTAGGGAAAATACTCACTTCTAAACAGAATAAAGCCAAAAATGCAAAACAATAGCAACCTGAGTGGCTGAGGTTTTGCATCTAAACTTGTTCCAAGCTTTTCTTCCTCTTCAGTGTGTATTAGTTTGCAAAGTTAAACCCTGATAACCAAGCACTTCTTCATGGAAAGTACCTGGCAAAACACTCTCCTCTAGAAAGTTTTAGGAATAGATTAAAAAGGAATAAATTAAAATGCACCCTTCTTATGATTTTCCCACTTTAAATAATTTGCTAGAATCCTCTGGTATTTAGGGTAGCAAGCAAAGAGGAGGAATAGCAATGAATAGCTACACTAGGGCAAAATCCTGCCATTTCCTGACACCATAAAATTCTATAGTTATTTTTAAGTTGCTACTAGTAAACAGGTACACTTTGATAGAAGGTATTTAAAAGATTATTCTCCTGTAAGACAGAATTTGTCATTGTATGAAATCTTTTTGTAATTTGAACACTTATGATTTAACTTTCTACATTTTAAATTCTAATCTTTGAATTGAGTTTTTAAAAAAATGACACATTTATTGCTAAGGTAAAATGATTATAGAAATTGATTTTGAGCAAAAACACCTGCATTAAGTATCTCTCAGTGTCCCCACTAACATAAAATTAGGAATAAAATGAGAATCTCAGTATTGGCTGGTATATTGTAAAAATCATGGATGGCACTTATTAAGTGCTTAATTTTTATTTTCCATATATTATGTGCATTAGGTTCTTAAGAGTTTTAAGTTTAAATCCACACGTTCTAATCTGTAAATTTAAAAAAATGCAGAATTGGGATTATATTTCCCTTTAGATTGTTTACTGCTTACACTGCTCACCTAAACATTTGTTAGTTATGACTTTTTGAAGGAGTAGACAAAATTAAGGAAATGATGTAAAATAAATACAAAATATTTTATATAGTAAGTGATTGGAAAGTAATGCAGAGGAGATATTTTGGATAGATGTAAAAATGTTTCACTTTTTATTCAGACAGGTTTTTCTGTCCCTTTTTACAATTAACTACACGGCCTCTAGGGTTTCATTTTGTTCTTTAGGTAGCACAAACTTTTATTATTGTTTAAGAACAAATTCTCTTATTTTCTTCCCCTAAAGTAACTCTGTGATTTTTGTAATGGTTCTGATCTTATCAGTCATTTAACTTTTTGAAAAAACAAAAGAAATCATTTCTTAGGAAAAAATTTAAGTTTCATGTCATACATTTTTCATTAGCCATTCCTTAAATATATCTTCTTGAGTGTAGTGAACATGGTTCTGTACCTCTGGAGTTGTCTGGATATTATCAGAGCAGCCTGGCTTGATTAAGTGGGATGACCTGTCATACAGAGTAAAACTTCTCAATTTCTTTTAAACATGAATTATTGTTACTTAATCACAACTTATTTTCAAATGGAAGGAAAGATGTTATATGCAACTAACAAAAAATAATAAATCACTACTAAAGAGAGTAAAGGAAAGGTGAAGAAATGAGAACATTTCTTATTTGATTAATTTATCATGACTTAAACTCAATTCCCTTAGCAAATAAGCTATTTCCAGACAATTAAGAATTTTGGTGAGAATTATAAATTTTTTGGCTCCCAGAGTACCAGTTAGACAGCATATTTCAAACATTTCACTCTAACTCACAGTAAATAATGCATTTTACAAGGTGATTGAGCATACCTATACAAATATATATATATATATTACATATACATCTAAAATATAAATACAAAGTAACCCACCTTACTACCTGCTGTGTACTTGTATTTTCTATTTTATTTCACTTTTTAAGAAACCTACTATGTTGATTTCACAACCTCATAATGGGTTATAAATAGTTAATTTAGAGTATTATCCTTTGAAGGTAATATATGGTTCCTAGATCATTCATTCATCCACTCAACAGAGTGAGTATTATTTGCAAGGCAGTGTTTTAAGTGCTTTCAGTATGCAAGAGATTTAGACATAAACCCTGCCCTTATAATCACTTACCTGTGCTTATTTAAAATCCAGTTAAAATAGAGTAAAATATATATGTGTGAATTTTTCATTAATCCTTTGTCCTTTCTGGGTCTTGCTTTGGTACGGATTATTGCTAAATATATTTGTAGAGATTTTATATGACTTGTCCTTTTTACTTATCTATCTGTTCATAATCTTAAGTTATAATCTGTTTGTGACATTATAACTATTTCCATTGAAACAACATCCAGTGCCTCTTAGAGAAGAGAGAACTAATTTTTAAAGAAATTGAAGTTTGGTGGTGATGCAAGTAAGATAGCATCTGGCCAAGAGAAAACAAAATGATATTAATCTACATCAGGATAATGGTTTCACATTTTTCTAATTTAAATAAATAAAAGTCTTACTTTGAGAGCTGCATTGTAAAAAAAAAAAAAGTTCTCTAAATGATGCTAGGTATCTTTTTCAATTCTGCATATCTGTAATTGTATATTTTATCTTTCTTACTGTTTTACTTTAGTAAAAAGTCCTTACCTCACCAAGTATCTTTTTTTAAAAAAAATATGATTATGAAGGGTGCTTCTTATATTATTTTAAATTAATTTTGGCTTAATTCTGTATGTAGTTCATATATTCAGGGAGAATGGCTTCACTTAAAAAAAAAAGGAACTTTAGATCACTATTAAAAAAGAGTGCAACGTCTCCATTTTCACACTTCTCCAGTGAGTGCAACATTTTCATTGAGACTCTTCAACATTTGTCAGTGATTATAGACTATATAGACATCAGATTCTGATCACTTAAAAATGTTACATAATTTATTTTGAAAAAATAAACACTTAATTTATTTTAATTTTTTCTGCATTTATCACTTTTCATAAGTAAATTTAACAATTTTCATTAGAAAATATGTATTTTAATTTTTTGTTACAGTAATATCTATTGACTGTCTATATATAGTGTATCAAATATAATGAGAGTCAGGGACAGTGGAATGTGTTTATGCCCATGAATTGTAGATGAAGGGTTTCTGGATTTGAAGGAAGTTGACTAAGGAAGAGTTTTGGAGGGGAATAAAAATATACTACCAATTAAAGATGATAGATACTAGAATACAAAATGTAAACTTTTCCAAAATGATTTTTGACCTTAGCATTTGTAGACATTTACAAATGTTGTCATGTTACTTATATTGATTCTTCTTGGAATATTCTGTTCATACTTTTTGTCTTTTTTCTGTTAAGAATGGTTTTTTCCATTATTACTACTTTTTAGTTTTTTGGTTTATGGGATAGTATGTGAATACATTCTTAGTTTAAAATTGGATTTTGGTCTTTTCTTGTTTTATAAAGCAAAATATTAATAGCTCTAATACAAAATAATAATTGTATAATATATATGCTATATATACTTTATATACTCATTTATAGATACATATATAAATTTTCTAGTGTGTATATGTGTGTGTAATATTTATTATTGTTATTATTATTATTGTTCAAGTACACAGATGCCTTTTGGGCTTATTATTATTTATGTTACTACTTCATCAGTCTTATTTAAATAGTACGTTTAGATTTAGAAATACATTTTTTAATAGAATTTATTTTTTAGAATAGTTTTAGATTCATAGTAAAATAGAGCAGGAAGTACAGAGAGTTTCTGTAGACCCTCTGTGTCACCCTTCCCTGTCACCCTTCCCCCACTAATCTCCTCTTCTGTCAGCATCCTGTACGAGTGGTACATTATAATTGATGAACCTACATTAACAAATCACTATACACCATAGTTTATATTAGGATTCACTCTTGGGGTTGTATATTCTGTGGGTTTTGACAAATGTGTAAAGACAAATGTCCATCATTATAGTATCATACGGAGTAGTTTCATTGCCCTAAAAATCTGTGCTCCAACTATTCATCCCTCTGTCCTAACCCCTGACACCCACTGATCTTTTTATAGTTTTGCCTTTTCCAGAATGTCATACACTTGGAATCATACTGTATCTATCCTTTGCAGATTGGCTTCTTTCAGTTAAAAATATGCATTTAATTTTCCTCCTCGTCTTTTTATGGTTTGATTAGCTAATGTCTTTTTAGTTTGAGTAATGTTCCATTGTTTGTCTGTACCAGTTTACCCATTTACCTATTGAAGAACATCTTGGTTGCTTCCAGCTTTTGTCAATTATGAGTAAAACTGCTATAAATTTCCACGTGCAGGTTTTTGTGTGGACATAAGTTTTCAACTCATTCAGAGTGCAAATGATGGATCATATTGCAAGAGCAGTTAGCTTTGTAAGAAACTGTCAAACTGTCTTCCTAAAGGGTGTACCATTTTGCATTCCCACCAATAATGAATGAGAGATTCCTGTTACTCCGTATCCTTGCCATCATTTGCTGTTGTCAGTGTTTTGTATTTTCACTGTTTTTAAAGTATGTAGTAATATCTTGTTGTTTTAATTTGCAATTCCTAATGAAATATGAGGAACAATTTTTCAAGTACTTATTTGCCATCTACATATTTTCTCCAGTAACTTGTCTGTTCAGACCTTTAACCCATGTTTTCTTTCTTTCCTTTTTTTTATTTTTTGAAGTATACTTGATATATGATCTTATATTGGTTCCAAGTATACAATACAGTGTTTCAGCAGTTACCCATATTGTTAAACCCTCACCCCCACTATTATAGTTACTATCTGTCAACATAAGAAGATGTTACAGAATCATTGGCTATATTCTCCATCTCTACTACCATCCCTGAGACAAATTTATATTATAATTGATAATTTTTGTGCTTTTTTACCCTCACCTTCCCATCTACCCATCCCAACCCCTCTGCATGGTAACCACCAGTCACTTCTCAGTGTCTATGAGTCTACTGCTATTTTTTTTCATTTCGTTTTGTTTTGTTTTTAGATTCCACAAATAAGTGAAATCATATGGTGTTTGTCTTTTTCCACCTGGTTTATTTCACTGAGCATAGTACCCTCTAGGTCCATCCATGTTTTTGCAAATGGCAGGATTTCTTTCTTTTTATGGCTAAATAATATCCCATTATGTATATGTACCACCTCTTATTTATCCATTCACCTATTAATAGACACTTAGATTGTTTCCATATCTTGGCCATTGTAACTAATGTGGCAGTAAACTTAGGTAGGGGTGCATATATCCTTTTGAATCAGGGATTTTGTTTTCTTCAGGCAAATTCCTAGAAGTGGAATTACTAGGTCAAACGGTATTTCTATTTTTAGTTTTTAGAGGCACCTCCATAATGCTTTTCACAGTGGCTGCACAAATTTACATTCCCACCAACAGTGTAGGGGGATTCCCTTTTCTCCACATCCTTGCCAACACTTGTTATTTCTTGTCGTGGATAGTGGCTATTCTAACTGGCATGAAGTGATACCTCATTGTGGTTTGATTTCATTTCCCTGATGATCAGCAATGTGGAGCATCTTTTCATGTGCCTGTTGGCTATCTGTATTTATTCTTTTTTTGGTGTTGAGGCATATGAGTTCTTTGTATTATTTTGGATATTAAAACCTTTATTGTATAAACTGTTTACAAATACATTCTTCCATGCTGTAGGTTACCTTTTTGTTCTGCTCATGGTGTCCTTTGCTGTACAGAAGAATTTTTTGTTTGATGTAGTCCCACTTGTTCATTTTTGATATTGTTTCCCTTGCCCAGGGAGATGTGTGTGTCCAGGCAAAATTTTCTCATGATTATGTTCAAGAGATTTTGCCTGTTTTCTTCAAAGAGTTTTATGGTTTCATGTATTACATTTAGGTAATACATATAGACAGCATATATTGTAAGTGGAAGAAGACACATTTTATGATCTCACCTTTATGAAATTCTAGAAAAGGCAAAATTGTAGGAATGCAAAGCAGATGAGTGGCTACCTGCAGCTAAGTTGGGGAGCAGAGATTGGCTGCAAGTGGTCACAAGAGAACTTTTTGGTATGACACAAGTGTTCTAATACTGGATTATTATGGTAGTTAGACAACTGATAAATTTTTTCATTGTACTGTATACTTAAAGCATGAATTTTATGGTATGTAAGTTACCTCAATATAGCTGTTAGAAACAAACAAAAAATATATACTTGTGTGTTTTGTTCTTTTCCTGCCTAGGTAATTATCTGCAAGAAACTTTCTGAAAAGCTGATAGAATTTCCACTGCTGGCTGCTTGGTACCAGAGGATGCAAGAAGTGCCAAGAGTACAAACAGCAGCAGCTCAGTGTGGTATCCAATTTCTCCACTTACCAGAGTTGCTGACCACCTCAAATGAACAGCATCCAAACTTAAATGAGGCCCCAGGTGTAGAGGAGCAAAATGATCCTTTGTTTATAGGAGGACCGAGACCCACTATGACCAAGTTAATGGTATTAAAGTTTTCCTTGAAAAATTCCATGTGATAGTGCTGCTGAGTATTCTGCTCCAACCTGCAATCATTTGTTGACATTATTTTTGTTATAAGTTTTTATTGGTAGCTATCTTACATCGCTTTTGACCAATTAATATTTCTGCTAATCTTTAGCACTTAAGTGAAATATAGTAAATTGAAAATTTTTAATATATGTGTCTTTGGAGTCAGGTAAGTCAGAATACATATTTTTTTAAAGTATTTTCTAAAAACTTTAAAAAATATATATATTCAGGGACCTTGGTCAAGGTCATAATCAGATTTGGGCAAGTGTATTTTTGACCTGACATTTTTCTGTTGCAAGGTTTTGGTCTGTTTTCTTTGGTGAATGGAAAGTTTGCTGATTTAGAAAGCTGTAAGATTTTAGTTGACACCAGCCCCTTCTCTCATCAGCTTAACTTTGTTAACCTAGGGATGAAACAGTGAAATACCATAATATAGTTGATTTAGATAATATCAAGGCATGTCTAAAGTTTGATGTTACCTTGATCACGTGATTCCACTATGCAGGGATCTCTGGTTCCTCTTCTTAGTGTTTTTAAATAAATAATAACAAGGAGATAAATAATTAGTTTTGTATTAAAATGCTAAGTTTTAAATTTTTCACAAACCGAAAATCTGTAATTTTAATTCACAATTTCACAATCTTGAAAGACAAACTGTTAATTCAGATTTTCCTTCCTTGCTTTTCAAGCAGTAAAATGACACTAGGAAAAACATTTGTATTTTATATGTTTAAAATATAGTTATAAACAAGGAGAGATAAATAACTGAAATTTAAATTCATGAAAAGTTAATGATTATAAACATAAACTCTCTTGTAAGAATATACAAAATATAAAGGTGTCCTGAATTTTTAATTTATAGGGATGTGTTAGTTCAGTCCTCCAAAAAGTGGACTCCAAGATGGGTTAGATGTGCAAGAGGTCTACTGAAGGACATGTGTGAAGGACAGTTGTGGGGGAGTCGGAAGGCTGGGAGCACAGACGAGGGCCCCTGTGCATAAGAAGGAAAAGAAGACTTGTGTTAGAAAAGTTTAAGACTTTAGTGCAGTACTAACAAGGTTTGACAAGCAAGTGGAAAATCTTTAAGCCCAGATCATCTGTCAGAAAGTTCCATGTTTCTCAGGAATGGTTTGCCTCAGGACTATCTCTGCAGCTCTGTCACTGGCTTGAAAGCAGACCATGGGAAGACTGCACTAGGGACCAAGTGACTTGGGTTGTAATCTCAACTTTGTAGCTAAGCTAACATTGTGATCTTCATTAAGTCATTTATCCAAAAGATTTCAATTTCTCTATTTCTGTGTTTATCTTTTCTGATTTTAAGTCTTATGGTTGTATAAAAGACTGGGACATTATATCTACAATTTTTTAAAACAGAAGGTAATATCTGAAAAAAAGTTAAAATTCCAATTTCATTTAATTCTGACTTCAGTAGTATGTATTAGATACAGTAAATTTTTATTTTTAATAGGGCATTGTTTTTGCTACTTAATAGTAAATTTCTCTATTAACATATATTTGAAAGACAGCAAATATTATACCATATTAATATACTATGTGAAGATATTAATTTTGTTTATATAGTAACTTTTCATTTCTGTTTCATCATAGTTTTTTGTGCCAATTACATGAGGACACATGAAATTGGTGCTAAGTGGAAGTATAATATAGTAAAGTATTTCTTAGGAACATTCACATCTCACTTCTTATTCCCCTTCTATTTTCTTTGATTCAGTCTTGTCTCCAAAATTTCCTCAATTCTTCAGAGGTTTTAAATGTATTTATTCACTCATTCAGTCAAGAAAAATGTATGTGTCTACTAAATAGGCATGTTCTGAATGTTGGATATATAGAGAGTAAATTGCACTGCCTTCATGGTACTTACATTCTCATGAGGGAGGTAAATAAAGAAAAAAAATACAAGTAAAGTATAACATATTAGATAATGATAAGTTCTGAAAAAACATAATATGTGGTAGGTGGGGTGGAAATAATAGTTGGGGTCCTTTTTAGATAGAGTAGTCTGGAGGGCTTATCTGATGAGGTGTAAATATTAAGCAAAGACCCTGAGGAAGTGTTCTAGGCAGAGGGTTGAAGGTCCAACTAGTAAAAAGACCCTGAGCAAATCTATCAGTTCAGAAAGTAGATCAGTTGCTCAAGGCAGGGGACTGACAGGGGAGAAGGGAAAGTGTCTGCTAATGGGTATAAGTTCCTTTTTGAGGTGATGAGATATTCTCAAATTAGATAGTGGTTATGGTTGCACAACTGTGAATATTTTAAAAACCATTGAATTGTATGCTTTAAGGGAGTAAATTTTATGGCATATAAGTGATATCTCAATGTATCACTTTTTTAAAAAGACTCTAAGGTAAGAATAAGTTTGGTGAAATGAGAAATAGCAAGAAGTTTGGTATGGCTAGACTAGAACAAGTGAGGTAGGAGACAGGTGTATGATGTCAGAGTAATATATTTATTTTTTGGAGACAAGTAAGTACTCTTAACTTCTACCTATATTTCCACCCTAACAAAAGAAACTTTATACTATTTCTTTTGGGACTGGAATTCACCTGGCTCACATAATTGGAAAATAATCTCAGTAACTAACATAAAAAAGGGATTAATGATAGATTCTCAGGGATTTTTCGTTTGAATAGGATATTGCTGGAGATAAAAATACCCGAACAGGGATGTCTGTCCTGTGGGCTATGGGCCCAGAATGTGTTTGGAAGGGGTCTGGAAATCCATATCTGTAGGTTAAGTAAATTTTTAATGTTCTCATTTTTTAACATGTTGCAAACCACTTGGTTAAAACAGAGAACTCCTTTCCTTAGAGATATTGCAGACACTTGTAAAAGACTGGTAATGAATGATATTTTGGGGTGTATATTAAAGTGGAGGCTTTTTAGTCCTGTAAATATAGCTTCTATACTGTGGCAATTTTCATATATGTAAAAACAGACTTTGATGGACATATACAGTCAGTTTTTTATTATCTCTGTGTGGATTATTTTTGATACAGTTTTTATCCTCAGGTGACCTTACCAATATATTTCTAGGTAGCTTATTACTTGTATGCAGTTTCAGATAACAATTTTAAAAATTGTATTGCTTTTTATTATCTCAGTATAAAAAATATAAGTTTTGGCAAAAAATTCAACAAGTCATATTTCTTATGTAACTAAATATTTTAAGGAATACTAGTAATTGCTAATATATATGTTCCTCCTTGCCAATAAAGAAAATAAAAACTTGGCCTTCTAAAACATAACAGAATTTTATTAATTCATTAATTTGGAAAAAGCTTATTTCCTTTTCTAGGAAAAAGGCATTGAAGTGATGTTTTCTCCTCACCCTTGCCCTTCTTGGACCCTTGACTGGAATAATCTTCCTGTAGCAGTGAGCCCCAAAGAAGGTGAGTTTGTTTTTTTTTCTCCTTTAAATTTTATTTGTAATCTGGGTACCCCATTCAGATCTGTCTTCCAATTCTCTAATTCTCTCTTTGGCTATATTTAATACTCTGATAATACTACTCATTGAGTTTTCATTGTATTTTTATTAGAAAAATTTCAAATATACACATTGCCTACATTTAACATTTCCTACATTTGCTGCATTTATTCCTTTTTTTCTTTGCTGAATATTTTGAAGGAAATTCCAGGTAATATGTCACATTGTAGTACCCATATCTGAAGAGTATTGACATCTTAAATTATCACCATGTTATTATCACACCACAGAATTAAAATTCCTTGCTCCTGTAATGCCCAGTCCATAATCATCTTCCCCCAGTTGTTTAAATTCTTGTTTGAAAAAAGTTTTTTTTATAGTTTTTTAGTTTATATTTTTATTGCTGGATATTATATTTGGTTTGTTTGTTATGATAATTTTTTCCTTGATCATGTTTTACTTTCTTCTTCTTATAATTTTAAAACATTTTATATTTTGTAATTGTTATTTCTAATCACTGATAGAGATCTAATTCTGCTATTTGTTTTTTTCTGTTGACTTCACTCCTGGTTTCTTATTTCACTGTTAGTTTTGTTATTTTAGATTGTGAATTCATTTTTTTGTCTACCTAAATCTGTAGGAATCTTGTGGGGCTAGGTTAGGAATAAATTACCATAGAAAGGATTTATATTTATTTATGCCAGGCATCTCAAGTTGCTAGAACTTAAGACTACTTAGCATTATTTTTTCTGTTTGAGATTTCTTCAGCCTTTTCTATCAGGAGCTGAGGTTTAAGCAGACCTGTTACTTTTTATCATCTTACTTGACTGTTAGTAGGACTTTTTTTTTTTAGTGATTATTTTCTTAAGGAATATAACTTTTCAAGTTTCTGCTTTCATGTAGTGATATTAGTTCCCACTCCCTACCATTATAGGGATCACAGACTAGCCTCTTTGTCTTGCTATTAAAGCCTAGATCCCTATTATTAGCAAATAACTTCCTAGCATCAGTGGTGTCAGTTTAAGATTACTACACTGCTTTTTCACTCCTTTTTAAAGCTATATGGATCTCCCTTACTCTCATAAATCTGTTAGACATGTAAAAGGATGATTGTTGAATTTTAAATACCATTTTAGGCATTTTTAGATGGAGAACTCTTTTATAGCTCAATGTACTATTTAATTGTCCACCTATTCTTTAGTTTTATACTAAGCCAAATGTAACTTTTGATATTCAAATTTTCTTTGAAATTGTTTGCCTTCCTTTTTCATAATCTTCTCTTCTGTGATGTTTCTAATATTGCCTGTATTTCACTGCCAATTCTATTCTGTCAATGAAGGAAATAATTTAGAAATCTTCCAGAATGGAAGAAGATTATGTTGGAAACTTAAGAACTTCTGCCTCAAAGATATTTTATAAAAATGAAATTTTTATTTTGGTCTTTTATTAAATATATGAAAAACAGTCACTAATGAATATGTTGATATTTTAATTTTAAATATTTTCTGACACTGAAAATTTTTAATACTGTTTTTATTGTACTTGCAGTTGATTTTTTAATATATTTACTAGTATAGTAAAGATATAGCCTAGATTTTGAACAGGTTAAAACTGTAATAAATAACAAATCAGCTTCTTACTAACATTTATATTTATCAAGAAATGAATACAGAGTTTTCTAAGTGCCACATGTTTTGCTTTATCCATAATTAATTTAGTATGAAGACAAAATAATATTTTCACTTATTAATTGAGCAATCAATTACATCTGCTACCAACTCAGAGATCTGACATTAAGCATTCATGTGTGGCTGTTTACTGGTTAAAAGTGCATATCTAACAGAGTTCATGGAATATATTACTCATTATATCCCTTTAATTGGATCACCCTCTTTTCATAAATATTATGACAAACGAGGAGCTATGACAGCAGAGCTACCTGGTTTACTCACATTTTATATACTGTTTCTTGAAAGGTTTATAGTCTATGTTAAACTAAGGCTGAACTATGGGATTTTAGGTTTTGTTTTCAGTCTGGCAATTTCAGTATTGCATGGCTATAGGGTCTTTGTGAAATAAAGTTATTATATGTAGGGTATGGAGGTCATTATGAAAGTGTTCTCATGATTTCTATTCTCGTACCATTTTTTAGGAGAGGTGGAATTATAGTAAGATTTTATCAGTACTTGATTCATTTGAATGTTTCTAAGACATCCATATACTGAATGCACTGAGTTACATCAAGGCTGGGGTGTGTACTGTAAGAATCATCCTCTTTACTAACAGGCTATATTAATCTTTGTGATGGACTTCAATATATTTCTTAAGCTTGTATAATCTTCTACCCTCTGCTCTCATTCATTTTTCTCCCCACATCTTAAATACCATTTCCTCAACTTTTCATTGTTTCCCTTATACAACCTATATTTATTATCTTCATGCATTCACTTTTATTTTTCCTCCAGCCTTGAATATTCTGCTTCCTACTTCCCTTCCTCTTGCAATTGTCCTCATCTTTTAAGGATCAACTCAAATGTTGCTTCCTTCATTAAGCCTACTGTGTAGGCTTTGGAGTTAGCCTGTCTGAGTTTGAAACCTAGGCTGCTAACTAGCTAGATTATGTATGGCCAGATTCTCAACTTGTCTGTGCCTCAACTGCCTCAGCTGTAAAATGGGGATGGTAATAGTACCCACCTTATGAGATTGTTGGTACATTCAATGAATTAATATATAAAACAATACACAGTCTTGTAAATAGTACATGATAAATAATACCAATATATTAGAATTAATAATTCCCTCTCAACATTCCTTTAGTACTTTCCTATACTTCATTTTTGGCACTTATAGTATGGTTCTCTTATACTATAATTGTGTGAATATTATCCTTCTCTAATGGGCTGTGAGCTCTTCGAATATAGGTCCCCATGGATAGGTACTCAATAATATTTTATTAAATTGGATTGAATAGAGACTGCAGATGCTTCTCTTAACTTCCCAAATTTCTGCTTAAACCAGGCAACTTTTGAATTCTTTTGTTTCAGGTGGATTTAAAGGGCTAAAATAATTGAGGATATTTAGTTTGAAGGAAAGAGAACTGCAGATTTAATTTATATAATCATTATTGTTTATTATTCTTAGTCATTATTATATTTTTTTATGGACTGTTTGGGACATTATGCCATTTCTAAATACTTAACTATCTCCTTTAAGAACAAGAACATTTTCTAATGTGGCCATAGTACAATTATCAAAGCAGGATATTTAATTCGGCATATACTATTATCTAATCTACAGTCCAGTAGATTGTGGTGCATTTAATTGTCATGTCTCTTTAGTCTCCTTTATGTGAAACCATTTCTCAGTCTTTCTTTGCTTTTTATAATAGGACTTTTTTGAAGAGTTCACACCACTTTTTGTAGAACACCTTTCAATTTGGGATTTGTCTAATGTTTCTTCATGATTAGATTCAAGGTATGCGTCTTTCTCAGGAATGATGTTCTGTCTTCAGTGCATCATACCAAGAGGTATATTATGTCCGTTTGGCCTCAGTGATGTTAACTTTAATAATTTGGTTAATGTGGTGTCTGCCAAGTGTCCCTACTATAATGTTACTATTAATAAATAGTTTGTGGGGAGGTATTTGAGACTACATAATATGTTGTTTCTTTTCAAAATTTTATTCACTTGTTTATATTCATTTCCTACCTCTTGCTCATAATAGTTGTAAAATGGGAATTTTTCAGCTCCATCATCTCTCTATATTGTTAATAATTGCCACTCTATTGTAAGAAAGTTTTTCCCATCTTAAATATCATTCTGTCTCTTCATTATCAGTATTGACTCATGGGTTTTTATTTTATTAAATAAGTTATAATCCATCATTGTCATTATTTATTGCACTGTTCAAATTGTCCCAGATTGTGAGCCCCTTCAAACTAGCTCCTGATCCTTTGCAAATGCCCCAGTCATTCTATGACCACTTCCTTAATTTCTGGCATAACAAAATAGTACAAGCTCATTTTTTCATTTCCTTTCCGCAGCCCTAGAATCCGCTGTTTCTCCAAGGAGCCCTTCCTTTGGTAGAGAATAGTATTTAGGAATTAAAGTTTGGGCACAAAGTGTGCTCAGTGCTAACAGCGTTACTGCTTCTTGGTATTCTCAGATGGGAGATGAATGTATAAATAGAATCATGAGGAATATTATATATATGTATATATACATATACATACACTCATCATCACACATGTCAGTATCTACTGCTATATCTATGTATCTGTTATCTCTATGTATTGAAAATCATGAGTTTATATTGATACCTTTAATTTCAACCTAACACCACAGGATCCTTGTTAGTTTTTCTCAATTCAATATCTGTATCTACTTCCAACAGTAAAATTCAGAGCTCCCAGTATCACCAGTGTTTTTGCTCATTTGTTTAGAATTGCGATACCCATGTCTGTGAAAAATACACCAACTAAACCAAATTTCAACTGTTTGCAGTTATTTCAGTCTTTTAGGATACAGGTCAAATTCTCATGCAGACAGTTATGATCTATGGTTTGGTAGGGATGAATTTTAAAAAGTGAGGAATGAAAAGCTTTAGTATTAATCATGTCTGCTGATAGAAAATCTTCAACCAACAGTTTTCTCCTGCACGGAGAAAATCCATCCAATTGCCTACTCTCTATGACTAGTTGGTTTCAAATAACTGTGATTTCCTACTCTAACGAACTAGGATAGACACTGTGTGAGCCTGAGGACTCCTTTCATTAAGTCCAGAGGCATCTCTGTTCTAGCCCTCTGAATTTTTACCCTCTGGATGTGAAAGAAGGAATGAATATAAAATCTTTTTCCTTAAGACCTAGGAGAGAGCTATCCCAAGCCGCTCACTCATGCAGTATTTTCCTATGGCCCTTTCATTTCTCCAGGGGCTTTTAGGAGGGTGGTTCCTATATTAGGAGTTACCCTTAGCCCAGGATCACCATATCAGTCACATGGGAAGGAAGAGAGTCAGAAGCATGACCTTACAGAAGATAAAGGCAACAAGATGATAGTTGCTTAGGTGTTGTTCCAGTTATAATCCCTTTTATTCTTATATTCAAGGTTCCCCTGTGTTACAAGTATGGCCCAATTAGGTATAACAAGGCCTTGGTTTTGCTTTTGAGCTACATGAGACACTATCTCTCAAGAAGACTGAAATTACTGATTAAATTTATAGTTCTAAGAATACAGGAGTTTTCAATCCTAGTGGCAGATTATTCTCTCAGTAGCAAGATGTTTATTTTTATCAACATTTATATATAGTAACTGTAGATGACAATAGCTTTACATTCAAAAATTTATTCTGATGAAGATTATTTTTGTAAATATCCAGTGTTTTCTCCACTTATTTTCTATAAAATATTAAGGTTGAAAAAAATGAATTGATCCTTGACCTTAGGAAAAGATATAAAATAAGATAGTGATATACAAGTAGAAAAAATGGGCCATAATGCAGAGTCCCTTCTACCATTTAGTTATATGCTTCTACAAATAACGGAATCACCCTTTCTTCTTCCAGCAGAAGTGATTTGGGGAAGCAAGGGAAGAGTGTGATCAAGGGCTTTGGAGAGAGTTGAATCCAAGATGGCGAATGGAAGGGCTACACGGAGCCTTTCTCCCTTCAGTGATTCTTTGCAAGGTTCTTACTGACCCTGGGGGACATGGCAGATAGCATAATTTATTGCTGTTTGTGCCAAAAATTCACCATAACAAAAAATTATGTCACCCATAAATAAGTACTGCCTTCCTTTGGAGAATCTAAAACATAAAAACTTCTTTTAGGGCCTGTTGCAGGGTATAAGGAAGCTTCATTGTTCTAAACCACTGCTTTTTAAACAAGGACATCCATCAGAATAATTTGGAAGGCTGTTAAAATAGATTGCTGAGCCCTACCCCAGAGTTTCTCTAGCAGCTCTGAGATGAGGCCCTAGAACTTGCATTTCTAAGAAGTATCCAACTAATGTGACTTATCTGCTTTGGGGACCACCCTGGGGGAAGTGGTACCTAAATAACTGATACAGCACATGCATTTGCTGCTTTGATTGCAAACTTTTGCCACTAAAATAAGATGAAGGACAAAATTAAAGCTTAGTTTTTAAAAAATTAAATTTTCTTTTCTGCTTTTAGCATGGAACACAAAAAAGAGCTTGTCCATACCTCTGAATTATTTTGTAACTATAAAAACTTCTCCTTTAAGCCAATTATACTAGCAAATATAAGTGGAAGTAGATGTATCTTGATGCAAATAAAAATAACTATCTCTTTCAAGAAAAACTTTTTTCCTAAAATACTAGTAGATTCTTGTATTTTCCATTTCACACACTAGAAAAGACTCAAACTTGTACATATGTTTTCTTACTTATAAAAAATTATTCGCCCCTGAGAATATTCTCAATGTAAGTATATATTCTCAATGTGGGATATATTTTCAGTATATTCTCAGTGTAAAGATATATTCTTCCCAACCTTTTTTTTTGTTTATATTGAAAAACTTCAGATTATAAGGCTGTTACATTTTGAACATTTCACATTTAAAATACTAAAAGTGGATGAAGAGAATAAGATTAAAAAGGTTTTTTTCCTACTTTTCTGGGGAAAAAAATTACCTTGCATTAAATGTTTTTCATTTCTCTGAAGTATACTTTTCGGTGAAATCCTAAACATGACCATATTTGACTCAGAACTCTACAAATTTATAACTATTTTCTCCTTTTAACAGTGAAGTTCTCAACAAGCATTTTGATGACTTACCAAAAATAATTCAATCTTTTATTTAAACTGCATTTTAATCTGAAGCTAAAAGCCTCTGAAAGATAGTATATATAAATATAGAAAGAATTTATATCAAATGGTTTAAAATATAGCGAGGTTGTAAAGAATGGGTTATTATTTGCTTAATGGTACTATTTTGATTCAGTGCCAAACATAATATATATGTGTAGAGACTGAAATAGAGATAGATATATATCATGTAAGTATTATATTTAATTACATATTGTGTTTATGAATGATACAGAGCAGATCTTGTGTTGAATTCACCTCCTTTTCTGGTAGAAAGTTAGAGAAGTTGGCTAGAGTAATAGTAGAAGTAATTGAAAATGACAAGGGTGGGTAAAGTTTTACTAGGCAAATTCTTCCAATTATTATAACATTAGACATTCTGTATATAAAAATGTTAGTTTTTTATAGAATACTAATTAATTATACTTGGTAATCAAGAAAGGTAATACTGGTGGTAAGAATATTTTATATAGGTTCTAATGAGTAACCATTAGTTGAATTTTTAAATTAAAAATAAGTAATAAGTAATATACTTTGTTGTTACCTTTATTAGAAAGGAAAACAACTTAAAGATACATAACTTGTAGAAAGGTATCTTTATTTTTCAGTGTTATTCCTTCATGTGCAACTTAAAAGGATTTAAAATTTCTTCATGTGAAAAATTAAAAGTTTAAATATGATAAAAGAACCATATAAAATATGTAACTTACTATAATTGTATAGTAATAATATGTTGATTTTTATTCATCTAAGCCTTTTTTAATTTAAACATTAAAACTTTTTAAGCCTTTCAAAATTTGACATATAGTACTTAATTTAGTCAATTTCCTTTCAAATTTATAGATATAATACAATTTTTATCAAAATCCAACAAGATTCTTTGTATAGTCAAGCTTATCTAAATTTTATTTGAAAAGAAAATTTTATATGAATGAATTTCTAAAAGGAATAATAGAGAGAATCACTCTACTCAATATTAAGACTTTCTATTCCAGTTACAGTAATTCGGGCAATAAATACATAGATCAATACAACAGAATAGATAACCTACAAAAAGTCATAAAAGAAACTCAGCAGGAATCTTTTCAACAAATTGTGCTCAATCAATTGGACATCCATAGACAAAGACAATGAATCTATGTAAATTTCACAATTTATATAAATTTTAACTCAAAATGGATCATGTATTTAAATGTTAAATTAAAAAATATTAAACTTTTGAAGAAAATATTAAAACTTGTAAAAAGCTTTGGGAGCTGGGATTGGAAAAAGAGTTCTTACACATGACACCAAAAACATGACTCATAAAATCCTTTTTGAAGAATTGGACTTAATCAAAATTAAAAATGTTTGCTTTGCCAAAGACTCTGCTGAGAGGATAAAACAAGTTAAAAAGGAGAAGAAAATATTTACAAACCCCATATATACAAATCTGACACAGAATTTGGACCTGAAACATATAAAGACCTCTCCAAACAGTAAAAAACAAACAAAATAATCCAATTAGAAAATGGACAAAAGATATGAACAGACATTTTACCAAAGAGGATATATAGTTGGCAGAAATGCACATGAAAATATTTTCTACTTCTTAACCACTAGGGAAGTATAAATTAACACTACTGTGAGATATCATTACACACCTATCACAATGACTAAAACCAAAATGTAACCTCAGATGTTGAGGAGGATTTGGAGAAACTGAATCACTCATACATGGCTAGTAGGAAGAAAAATGGTACAACCACTCTAGGAAATAGTTTGGCACTTTATTACAAAACTACACATACAATTACCACAAGATTTAGCAATTGCACTCTTGGGCAGTTATCTCTGAGAAATGGAAACATGTATCATACAAAAGTCTGCACATGAGTGTTCATAGCAACTTTATTCTTAATAGTCCTAAACTGGAAACAGCACAAATGTCTTTAAATGTGTGAATGATTAAACCAATTCTGATGTGTCCAAGCAATAGAATATTACTGAACAATAAAATAGAACAGACTGTTGCTACTTAAAACAACTTGGATGGATCTCTAGGGCATTATGATTAATTAAAAAAGCATATCACCAAAGGTTACCTATACTACATGATTGCATTTACTTAACATTGTCAAAATGATAAAACTAGAGAGACAGAGAACTGATTAATGGTTGGCAGGGAGCAGGAGTGGGCATAGCAGGATGCCACTGTAAAGGAAGTTCTCTTGTGATGACGTGTTTATATGTATCTATACATGGGATCAGATTTCATATATATACATGCATAAATGAATGCATGTAAAAACTAGTGAAAACTGAGCAAGTTCCATATTAACAGCATTATATTAACAATGATTTCCTGTTTTTGACATTGCACAGAAGTAATAAGATGTCACATCATGGAAGCTGGGTGAATAGTACATGGGACTTTGTGTACTATTTTTTCAAGTTCCTGTGAGTAAAAATATCTGAAAAAATCTTGAAAATAAAGAATATGAAAATAGTTCAGCTCATCCTTTTTAAAAATATGTATCAGAAAATTTCTGGAGATGATTTATAAATCAAATGATTCGTTTGGTACAAGGCAAGAACTACAAAGATATCTTAATGTATTTCCACATAAACATTGACTTTCACTCTTGACAGACAGGTTGCTTTTCTCAAGCTCCTGAAGAAATGTAGAAAGTTAAATTGACATAATCTGAGTTTTTTTTATATCAACATTGTTCCAGAATAGATTAGTAAGGTCTAGGAATAGCTCAAATGTTAGTCTCTAGCTTATAGTTTGTACTAGGGCTTCTGTCGTGCCACCAGAAAACTTCACTTTCCTTGAGGTTGTCATGGTGTTTATGAATGTTATCGTGAATGGATGTTACATTTATGAGAAGTAAAGTTCTTTCATACTGAAAGCTTAATAGTGTCCCATTTCAATTATACATTGCATTTCAAAATACTGAAAATTGGTACTGAGCATTTCGTTTTGACTGTCAAAGTGGTTGAGTAAATAACTTTATTTTGAACTTAAATCAGCTCAGTCAGGTGTGGAAATGACATAGTTGTGTAACATTGTACTATTAACTAAATCATCTGGAACCACTTTGCTATAAACAAGGCCTGAAAAAGAGTAGCAAAATTAAATTCAAGTTTTATTACTTCAAAGTCCTCAACAAAAATAAGTACATAGAGGCAGCACTTCTTTGGCTAGGAACCATTGGTAAAATGCTCTTTGGTACTTTAAATCCATATAGCACAGGGCTCACTGGGTTTCTGGTCTCTTTTTCTTTTTCCATTTTTAAGCCATGGAACCAGATTGTCTTAGGAAAATACAATGCCCCCTTTTTTTCTTTTCTTTTTAAGTGTACTTAACTGTGGCATGTGATTAAAGAAAAAAAAATAAGAGTTCTCTTTTCTCTTGGAGTTAGATTTGCTGTAATTCTTCCCAGTATTATGTTATGCTTTGTTCTATCCTCTAGGGTTAGGCTTTAAGAACCCTATTTATAGACCATGTTTTTAAGTACTTAGCAAGCAGAGCCCCTGACGACTGATCAGCAATGAAGGTTTTAATGGCCAGTTTATCTGGGGTGGATTACATAGCATCTTCTAGAGTGTTGCTTTTTAAAACAAAAGTATCTGACATAAGGAAATATCTATGTGATTAAACAAACTTACCTAAATTTAACTTAATGAGGTCATATGTAAAGTGTAAAAATTATTGGGAAATATTTTTGTCTGTATAGAAATGATCAAATTGAGACTTTATTGAGCAATTGAGGAGATTTGGGTCTATTCCTGACTTCACTAAGTCATTTGTCACAGCACTAGGCAAGTTTGAGAGTTATCATGGTTTATTTAAGGAATATTATGAATTCACTGATAAGAAACTTTGAATTATTCATTTGAGTGAATGTGACTAAGCATTAGTATGTTTCAGAGATTGAATTGCCTCAAAGGCTGAAATAGGATTTATTTTAACACTTACTTCTGAAAATCAGTACCTAATGAGGGTTCTAATCTCTTCAGTATGTGCTGAAATGCAGTGGAGGTAGGTCCAATTTAACTCAGCAAGACCTTACTGGTGAACAGAGATGGAGCATTGTTCCAGTCCTGCTACGTTTCCAGCATCACCCAAGTTCTTTCAGAGCTAAAAACATGTACCCATTCCAAGATAAGACTTCCCCTAAGAATTTCCTTTAGTTTCTTTCTTTGAGAGTTTTTCCAATCATCACAGATAATCGGTACTATGATAACAGGCTTCAATGTTTTACTGTGAGGCAGCTTTGGGTGAAAATTTGAAGAAGTTGTACACTAACTATTAATTGGTGAATTTTCAATAATTACCTAAAAACTGACTGTTGGTGTCATCCAGAAGCAATGAAATATAGGGAGGAATCTTTGCTCTAAAACAAAGGTATCTGCAATAATGTGCTTAGATCCAGCCTTTAGCATCATTTCTGAGGAATACAAATGAACAAGCACCCCAAAACACTTGATATATTACAGGTACATATCACTACTCTGAAAGCTATGAAAGACCACATCTGTTTATAATTAATGCAAAACCAGCTCCATATTAATTCCATTTTGTATGTTTGCAAAGAGGTATTTCCTCATAATTTAGCTCCTGTATTGCTTTTCCAGACTATTTTTGACTTTTTTACATTAAGTAACTTAAGTTTTTAAGCTTAAAAACTTGGTTTTGTTAAACTTTCAAGAATTACTATTTTAAAATTATAAATATTTGTAATCACATTTAAGAGACAGAGGGAAACTAATAATGTGGATCCTTATTTTTCTGCTAGTGGAAACTAACTAGTATTAGTCATTTCATTTTAAATTGGCATTCTCTGTGCTGTTCCAAACATTTATGATTAAAATCAGTTTGCGCAGTGAGCTATTTTATTCTTGGGCTTTGAACCAGCTCCTCTCAGTACCCAAATCCATTCATTATTTTTATTTAATTAGGCCTACCTCATATTGGAGAGATACCTGAAGCAAGCTAATAGCTATGCAGTCACAATAGCTGACAGGTTCCTCATCGATATATATTTGTTCAAGATTGAATCATCAGAAGAATTTTAAAATATGATCCTTAACCATAAGATGAAAGTTTAATCATAAATAAAAAAAACTGTTGTTATTTAAATGGCTTAAGTATATAGTATTAATAATTGATAGTGTAATCTTTCTAGATGTGAATTTTATATACTTATTTGTGGAAAATCATTTGTTTTTATATTGAAACCAGTGATTACATTAGAAACTTGGCTGCATTCTGTACATACAATGCAAATTTCTGTGCTTCCTAGGAAAAAAATACTTAGGAATTTTCCATATAATTACATAGCAAATATTTTATAAAACTATGGTAAACTCAATTTCCAGGACAATTCCTTCTCTTAAAAACCAATTATTTTATATGATGGCTTTACTCTGAGTCATCTGTTGCAATGAGAAAACAAAAGTATTTTTGTGGTAGTGTTCATGTCAAACAAACTAGACATGAAAAACTGTGGGTTTTTTTGTGGGGTAGAGATTAGAGAGGCCAAGACCTCTTATTTTTTAAAACAAGTTTATTGACTATATATTTAATGACCTTGGGGACATAGGCACTCTAAACATTTTTCGGCAAAACAAGGAAAGAAAAGTTGCCAAAGTCAGTATTAAAGGAAATGACTTAGAAAATTGCTCTCCAGTCATACCTACCTGCTTTCATGTAATCTAGGTAGTTTACTGTAAAATCAGGTATTTGTCAGTTAATCAGACTGTGATCTAACCGAAAAGATGTTTTAAAATAATTTTCTTTGTTTATAAAGTAAGTGCTTTTGATGGGTTTTTTTGATGGGTTTCTTTCAAATGGCCTTATATTTCATTAATAAGCTTTACATAGCCATTTTTCATTAGATAGATTCTGACTTACATCCTTGATCAAACTCTTTAAAAAAGTGATTGTATGAGTCAGATTCCTGATAGGAAAAGATGACATATTCAAATTGGGCTCATTTGAGATTTTATACATAGAGAGGATAATTATAAAGTTATAAGCAGGGTGTCTTGAACCATAAAGGGATAGGGCAGGAACCTGGGGTTAATAGCTGCAGAGCTGTTTCCATCTCTAGGCCTGACTGGACATGGAGAGGGAAAGAAAGGAGAAAGCCATGTATAGCAAGCTGCTTTGAGAGGGGCAGTAACCTTCAGACAGGCACCCCAGGTGACTTAGGGGTGAGAGCCAGAGGAAGGTACCCTGCCCTCAGTCTCCGTTACCATCCTTCCGATCTGCTGGGGCTCCTCACTCACCAAGCCTGTCTAGATGCCAGAGGGCAAGGAAGTCTGTTGATGTAGCCTCTGCAGGTTGACCACCAGGGCAGAGACTGGTTCAATTTAGAGGGGCAGACCTAATATATCTGGCAGAGTTATGGAAATTCAGAGCTGAGAGAGACATTAGAGATCATCTAGAATGAGGAAATTTGAGCCTCA
The DNA here is from genome assembly GCF_030020395.1 of Manis pentadactyla. Classification (NCBI taxonomy): domain Eukaryota; kingdom Metazoa; phylum Chordata; class Mammalia; order Pholidota; family Manidae; genus Manis; species Manis pentadactyla. The sequence goes on from NC_080023.1 coordinate 88,864,574, forward strand.
TGAATGGGTTAAGCAACATTCATTGTGTAACACACATTGTATGTCAGCTAGCTGAGTCCAGAACTCTAGCTCTACAATCATTAATGCCTCATAGCTGTGCCACATCCACCTATCACAGCATGTGTGCAGACCTCATGGAGGACACTGATTTGTATTGCTACTGTAATAGCAAAAATAATAGCATTTGAAATTTATTCATTTGGGAGTGTGGTTTGCCCATATTAGAGGAAATGTTTTGGAATAGTAGTTTGGACCACAAACTTAGTTCAGTTCATACTATAATTGTCTGAAAATTACTTTCAATAACTATACCTGTTATAGAAAATTGCTGTTTAATGTGAGTTTTCTTAAATCCTAGAGTTGTGGGAGTAGGGTAGAAAGAGGAATGTGGATAAAATGAAAGTTCCCATGGCCAGGATTCTTACCTGGCCCTGGCTGGCTAGCTCAATTCACACGTGCGGGCAATACATTGCTATTGACTCTATATAAAGAGTTCCGTCCAGTGGTCTGGGCGATATTGTGGCACGATCGCAAGGCTGCAGGAAAGCAGAGCAGAGGCTGGAGTGATGGCAGCATGGAGGACAGAGGCCCAGAGGACAGCCATGCAGGACGACTGTGCAGGCAGAGAGGCCCAGAGGACAGCTGTGTGGACAGAGAGGCCCAAAGGCAGAGACCAGCTTGCTGCGTGCAGACTCGCTCTGAGGAAATGGGATTTTAGTGATTGACCTGTCACTGTGGAAATAATAAAGTTGAAAAGAACCCTTTCACCCCAAAGAACATTTTGCTGTCATTTTCTTTGGTCACATTGAATCCATAGAGAACTTGCCTGGGGCTGAAACCCATTGGCAAGACAATTGGCAAAGTTGGCAGGATTCATTGTTGACCAAGGAAAAGGGCTGTCCTTATGGGAGGGTGCTTCAGCGGGCTGCCCCTGTGAATGGGGAGACAGTGGATTGTCCCTCAGTGTGTATGTGGTCTGAGGTGGCTTGCCTCCTAGAGAGCTGGGCCCCACCCCAGGACTGGAGCCAAGAGGAGGTGATACCTGAGGCAGTAGGGGTGGCACATGGTATAGCAAGTAGGTATTTTGAGAGACAAGAGTGCCTGTAAGGCAGTGGAGACTGTGGGTTGGCTGCTTCTCACAGTATTAAAAAAGTCTATGGAAGAGAAGGACATGCTCCTGAAAAAGACCCAAGACATGGCAGCACGAGAACGTGAGCTGCAAAGTGCCTTGGATTCCCTGAAGAAGGAAATGGCATTGATGTGACAGTAGGCAGCACGAGAACGCTGGCAACAAGATGCCATTGAAGAGGTAAAAGATTCCTTACAGAAAGAGACGGCAGCACGGCCAGGTGCTCTGAAGGAGGAAAAGACCATAAAGGAAAAAGACGAACTCCTAAGGGAAGCATAGGCAGAGGTGGCACGAAAATGCCAGCTGTGAAGCATTGAGGTGAAGGTAAGAGAGCTGCTGAAGACTGAGCTGGTATTGCTGTGAGGCACAGTAGAAAAGGTAAGGTTGTAGCAGAGGAGGCACTCGGGGGAGGGGAGAGAAAGGTGCCATCAGCCCCAGCAAATGGAGGAGCTGGAGAAGGATGAAGGGGTCGTGCCGGAGGCACTGATCCCTCCTGTATTGAAAGCATGCCCAGTGTTTGTAAAGAAAATAAAGACCCTGCAGCTGAGAGTTCCCCAAGGAAAGGCATAGTCCCCTCCCCAGGTCGTGGAGCACTCTATGCTCCGCCCCTATGCTCAGGCTAAGCTGGTGGATTTGGGCTCCCAGTTTAGGCAGAAGTCCTGGGAGTCAATATCAGCTTGGCTCCTGCATCTGTGGGACTTAGGGGTGGACAGAATTGTTCTGTCGGGATCAGAGATGGCAAAGCTGGCTTCCCTGACAGTGCAGCCTGCCTTGAGGCAGTGATTACAAAGTGCATATCAGACCCCAGGGAATCCGTCTTCGATTGGCTTATGGGTATACTTCGTGCTGTGTGGCCCAATCAGGGTAATCTACCATCCTCCCCTGCTAAATGGCAGATGTATGCTGAGCTCCAACAGGTGTTATGAGAGCTAGGCATAAGAAATGCCATCTATAGTCCAGAGAATTATGGCTCAGATGAATAGATTTTCACTACTGGGATGAGAAATATTGTGCTTCAAATGGCTCCCACATCCCTCTTTGGGTCTCTAGTGGCCATTCTTTTCCCTCACTTAGGGCAGCCCATAAGCGAGGTGACATGAACATTAGCAGACTTGGGAGAGGCTGAAGCAATGAGAAGCCAGAAAGAAATAAGGTCTGCTACTCAAGAAGAATTTAAAGGGTCCCATGAAGGTTATGAGAATCCAGATGTGGGTTGATTTAATACAGGCAGGAGCAGATGGAAGGAAATTAGATGGGAAGGCAAATAGGATCTTACTAGAGCTATGACAACAACTGAAACCAGAACAGCAGCTCCAGCCATTAAGACCAAAGAGACAGAGCAACAGATCGGCCTGTGTGTCTGCAGACTTTTTGCTGGAGAGGCTGGAGAAAGAGGGTATTTTAAGGCCCCCCATCATTCTTTTGGTTAACTCATTTGAGTAGAACTGGTTTGAATACAGCCAGGATGACCACTTAGTGGCAATGGATCTCCTCAGGGTTGAGGGTTATTATAACTTGTTATAATTTTGATTATTTGTATATTGTATTATGTTGTTGTGGAGTTTGATTATAATGATCCAGCTTCCTTGAACATGGACCATTGCAGAGGACTGAGGGCACCTCGATTGCACACAAGAATCCTGGAGGGGTGGAGTATGGATAAAATGAAAGTTCCTGTGGCCAGAATTCTTACCTGGCCCTGATTGGCTAGCTCACTACACACATGTGGGCAATACATCACTACTGACTCTATATAAAGAGCTCTGCCCAGTGCTCTGGGCGACACAGTGGCACAGCTGCAAGGCTGCAGGAGAGCAGAGCAGAGGCTGGAGTGGTGGCAGCACCGAGGACAGAGACAGATGGCTGCAGGGGTAAAGAGGCCCAGAGGCAGAGACTGGCTTGCTCTGAGTGGACAGGATTCTAGTGATGGACCTGCCACCATTGAAATAAAGTTGGGTATAAACCCTTTCACCCCAAGAACATTTTACTGTCATTTTCTTTGGTCATATTGAATCCATAGTGAACTCGCCTGGGGCTGAAACCCATTGGCAAGACAAGGAATTATAACAGCCCACTAACAATTGGAGTCTTTGCTTAAGAGGATTGAAATTTGAAACTAATTTGATTAAAATTAAAAGCAGACTATAAACTCTTAATATATAAAAATTTCCACTCCAAAGATGAATTCTACCCATTATTTTTGGAATATGGCTATTTTTTACCACTTTCAGCTATTTTCTTACCTTATTCTTTACATTATTCTATTAATACCATGTGGTCCTTTGATACTTAGTAATTTCCCCCTTGTTGAATTCAGTTGTTACACCTAAAGTTAGAGTTGGAGATTATGGAGTATCTCTTCAAACTCTGCTCACATTCTAGATGCCCTTGATCTCAGTGCTCACTCTAAAATTAGAAATCTTGCTTGTGAACAAATTTTGTACCCTTCATATGTAAATGATCACTTGCATTCCAGATCTCTTCCTCCTTTCTCATACAGTTCATGTTGTTAGCAATAAGGAGGAAACTAAACCAAAACAGTTGTTTTTATGTAGGTTATTGCTAAGGTCTTTAATCCCTGTATATCAAGTAGAAATGACTGATGTCAGCTGGGCTTTTCTGCTGCATCTGTAATTATAATATTTAATTGGAAATACTGATTGTACCCAACCTACTTCACAAAGAAATACAGTCCCTTGATTGTCTCCTAGTTGAGAGGCCCTTCTTAGGTTTGGATGCCTGTAGAGTATAAAAAGTTCTAGTCAAGAAAAGACTGTTTCAGTATAAATGCAGCCGTTCTCCTTCTTAGAAAGCAATAAACTATAATTAAGAAAAATATATTCTAGCTTTATAAATACTTTCACTGGATCTTTAAGCATTTTCCTTCCATACTTTCCTTTTATTAGGCAGTATGATAGAACTTACCATTGAATGTAAAAATATATTAAGGAATTTAGCTATTTCATATAGTTATAGGTTTTTAATTTTGAGAAAACAATTATAAAAATTTGAAATGTAACACAACCATTCCCTAATATAACTGCTAAGTTTTAAGATTCTATACTATTTTTCCAAGTATTTTAAATATATTTTGCTTGATAATATGCAGTTGCATATAAAGTTGCTCTCAACTATCACTACAGATACTACTACAATGAAAATATACTGTGCATAGCTTTTTCTATATTTTTAATTACTTTGTAGAAGTGATATGATAAAAGTCAAAGAATGTGAACATTTTGCTGCTTATGATACATATTGCTAACTTGATGTTCAAAAGGGTTTTAGTAGTTTATTTTACCATCAGCAATGTTCAGGAGCCCATGCTTCACTCCCACCTTCACTGACATTAATTCATCAATTTTTTTTGTAATTTTTACCAACGAATAGGGATAACTTGTTTCATTTTATGTTGTTTTATTATAGCAAGGTGAATATTTGCATTTATTTTGCTCAATACCTGTTTCTTGTCAATATAAATGAGTTCCTTAATAAGTATATTAATCTTGCATTTATTTGCTGAGGATATTTTTCTCAAAATATTGTTTGCCTTTTTTTTTAGATAGCAACAGGTTTTTCTTAAAGCTAAGAAATTCCACAAGTATTTTGGTTCCACTTTGTATATAGAAAACTGTAGCAGAAGTGAGCAGCTTCTATAGATTCTTAAAAGTGTGACAGTCTCAGACAGGCTGAAAAATAAAGCCTGTAAGCCCTGGAAGTCACCTGGCAATGATAGGTTCAGAATCCTGAGATTATTTTTTAAGCTGCATGTTGCTTTCTTCTGTTAATTTCCATTTGCTCTACCTTAACTGCTTAGCAAAGTCTTTTTAAAATGCCAACCTGTCTCCATTGTGCTAATGGGAGTCCAAGGGGAAAAAAATAAATTTTTACTGAGAGAGAATAACGTAATCCTGAAGGTGGTGGTGGTAATTGAAATAAACCCTACTTGAAGGGTGAAGTTTAAAGGACAGAATGGAGGCTACTGGGTGCAGTTGTCTCTTCCTCCTAGAGGGTTATCTGTTAAGAGTTGTTTTCAGTGTCAATAAAGAAGAAAATTCTCGTACCAGCTGCTCTCTCCCGAAATAGAGGGCACAGTAGCTTTTAAGTCTAGCTATGTGACCAGCACAAAGAAAGCAGAGATGTGATGATTACTTGAATGAAATAATGAATGAATTATAGGGGGAAATAGTATGAGAGGCAGTTAGACTTGAAAATATAATCTTGAATCTGACCACTAACTGTCCTCAGAGGAAGAAAATAATAAATTAAGAATTATGCCTAATATCTGATTTTTAAATTTTTACTAAAAAATTAAAATATCTATAAACATCTCTATGAACTCAGAGCAGAAATGGACTTTTCACTATTAAAGTGAAACTGATGTTTGTTAATGGAGTGGTCAGTGAAATGCAATACATTAATTTGTCAAAACCAGTGTTTTGAATAACTCAGTCTTATAATTGTGTCCCCAAACAACTGAGCATGAGAGTTTTGCACATTGTCCACAATAGGTCAACTCTTCAGGCCTGTGAAGCAATGCTAAGTCAGGAAACCTGTGTGCTCTCTACCTTCACAATATGAAGAAGAGCTGTCCAAAAATCTGTTATGCAGCCTAGTAATTTGGTTAGTTAATAGCCCAAGCATTTTGCTAAGATTTGCATAAAAGAAAAAGAAACAAGGGAGAATTCAGGCATAAAATATAGTGGATTATAAATCAGTAAGGGCTGCTTCAGGAAATAACAGCCTCCTACCATCAAACTTGGAGAATCAGCTTCAGTAGCAGGGTTTCCTATTTGGAAGTCCATAGGAGGAGCTAACTCCAATAAAGCTATATCATTTTGGAATAGATATCTTCTAGAACTTTCTATTTAAGGAAAACAGATATAAAAGCATTAGTTTTTTTCTTAATCCCCTGTTTTCCGTGAGGCTTTGATCTTACCAGCTATGTTTTTGCCAAGTATATTACTTTTATATATATATATATATATATATATATATTTTTTTTTTTAGTATCATTAATGTACAATTACTTGAACAACATTATGGTTACTAGACTCCCCCTTATTATCAAGGCCCCACCACATACCCCATTACAGTCACTGTCCATCATCATAGTAAGATGCTATAGAATCACTACTTGTCTTCTCTGTTTATCAAGTATATTACATCTTAGGAACACAGTTTCTGTGGTTGTTAAGGAATTACTGACTTGGAAACACTGAATGAAGCACTGGGTATTGTAAAAGGCTAGAAAAGAAGGATAGTGATTTTTCATTCGGAAACGTTTCAAGCAGGTCAAGCAAGTGTTGAATTTAGCCTGAAAAAGTAAACTTTAGAATAAAGGAAAGAAGAATGGGAAGTATTTTAGTGAGAGGAACCAACATTAACAAGACTAGAGAGAATGGTATGTGAAGGGAATTTCAAGTGAATGTCAGGAAACTAGTCTTATGAAGTACTCTTGATGGGTTGATGAAAGGGTATCAGCTCATTAAGAGCATGTAATGTTGTAATCTATGGTTTAATAATAAAGACCAATTTTTGTGGGGGTAGTGTTGCTGCTTTCTTTTGATTTCAAAAAACATTTTCCATGGTTTCAGAGCACTTTGTAAGGACAAATAACAACAATTTGTGTAGCTGTTTATAATTCTATATGTTTTTTCCTGAAAACAAACCTGGAGAGAACAGAGCCATCAGTACTGATGTAACCTATTAATTTTCTGGCCCTATGGACACTGGTAAGTGCCATTCTAGAGTGTGAGCGTCGGAGACCAGCACCTGTCTATTGCCATAGCAGAATAGGTCATCTTTCCTTGAAAGAAGGCTACAGTACATTTACTGTATATATTGAAATTAAGCATGTATTCTCTTTTTGTCTGGCTTCTTGATTCTGCAAACTTTGATTTGATTCTGCCAGTTGCCTTTCACCAAAGGGATACAGAATGTTTTACGGGCTTTTTGACCACCGGTTTGTTCTTGATATATTACAAACCTGATATTTCAGTGCAGCTCACTGCTGGCTGACTTATTTTTCCATTTGCTTCTGGAGTGTAGCAATGAGGCATACACCCTGGAAAAAAAAATGTGACGAAAAGCACACAGAGAGATTCCACCTGTTGTTTTTGTCAAGGGTTCATTAGCCTCTTTGTTTGCCTTCAAGCTAAGTCTCCTTTTTGTGTCTTTTTGCTTTATTACCCTGAGCTAAGTCTTGAATTTGAAAATTCCATTTCTGGAGTTGCTCTTTGCTTGCACATTACTGCCGGACCTCACTTAACTGATGTCAGGGAAGGTCTGGGTAGTTCTGGGGCTCCTCACTCTCGCTGAGGGAGAAAATTCCTGAGGTTCTGAGACAGGTTCTTTTGCTTTGTTGTCAGATTGGAAGTGTCTAAGCCTTTAGTCCCTGAGGCCAGATTCCAAGTGTCTTCCCAGAGGAATTCATCATATACAAAAAAGTCAGTCCTCCCCTGAATAATTTTTATCACCTAATAAATGATTCAGATTGATACTGTCAGCACTAGGGTGGGCCCCTAACTGAAGGGGTCACATGAGTGGCAGATTGTGGCAATCGGTATGTATTTTGGCCGTCAGTCTGAAATCTTAGATGAATTGATGTTCTAACTCACTTAGGTTCTCCCTACCGACTTTTTTTTTAGGATATTCTTAGCACTTATTTATACCATGCCAAACTACAGTTTATTTGGAGTTAGATGCTTTTTCCAGGTCAATTAACACATCTGATTTAAACATGATAAACACTGAAACAGATGGAAAATGATACCTGAGTGGGTAGGTTCAAGTGGATGCCGTTTTGAATTTGACCTGGCTGATATGTCCAACCTATTACTTCAGGGAATGTAGTAGCAGGTGTTGATCTTTTTCCAAACAGCAGTTCTGTCATGTTTGGTAGGACATGCTTAGTGCCGTGTGAAATTGACATTTCAGAGCTCCAGGTTGCCATTTACACGGGCTGGTTTCTATTGATGAACTTCTGGTTTTTTTAACTTACAAACCCACATAAGCTTTTAAAAATTGATTCTTGCTTTTAAATTGATTCATGCCTTTATTTCAGATAAGCTTGTTTGAATTCACCTGAATATTTTTATTTTTGAGCATTATATCTATTGAAGAATGACTTCCATTTCACTTTCCTGCATCTTTCTAAAAAGAAATTTTAGATTTTGAAGTCAATTAGTCAATTCAGCTGTTTTCAGTTAACAGACTTCATTCCAGATAAGCACAATCTATCTCAATAATAAATACATTCTAAAGTTAAGTGAGTTTGAGTATAACTGTCTGCCAAATACCTAGCACGTTGTCTTCCGTGTTTATATAATGAACAAGACAAATATATGAACCAACCAAAAATTCAGTGTGATATCAAACCTGTCACAATTTCTCCTTTCACTGTAGAGGGCTCCTAAACTTGGAAATTTTGCATAAGGGGATCAGAATTTAAGAGTACACATGATATTAAGAGTCCTAAAATTTTGCTTTTTATGAAGTTCTTTACAAACAAAAGTCCACCATAAAAGACATCTAAGGATGAAGCAAACAATTAAAGAAAAAGGAATAATTATACCTAAGAATTTAACAGTTGAGCATTTCTCTTCTCAGGTTTTGTATATATCTGTTTCTTAACATTTATAAAGTACTTAATGTGTGCAAAATACTGTCTTAATACTTAACTCATATAATCCACATAACAACTCCGTGTTATATATACTATTATTATCTCCAATCTACAGATAAAGTGAGGTACAGAGAAATTCAATTTTACTTGCACAAGGACAACTAACAAATCTAGGGAGCTGGGATTTGAAGCCAGATTGTGATTTAAAGCATGGTCTCCCGTGCCAGACTGTCTTATCCAGTTGCACCATGCTGTTTCTCTGTGTTTGGTACCAAGAGAACGCATACCTATTTTCTGTGTTCTACTATATCATGTATTTTATTATGCATTACCAAAGGACCTTGTCTTGCCAATGGGTTTCAGCCCCAGACAAGTTCACTGTGGATTCAATGAGACTGAAAAAAATAACAGTGGAATGTTCTTGGGGTGAAAAGGTTTATACTCAACTTTATTCCCATGGCAGTATGTCAATCACTAGAATCCTGTCCACTCAGAGCTAGTCTGCATGCAGCAAGCCAGTCTCTGCCTCTGGGTCTCTCTGCGCCCCACAGCCATCTCAGTCTCTGTGCTTGGTGTTGCCACCACTCCAGTCTCTGCTCTCCTGCAGCCATGTAGCAGCCCAGAGCACTGGGAAGAGCTCTTTATATAGAGTCAGTAACAATGTATTGCCCACATGTGTGTAGTGAGCAACCTGACCTGGGCCAGGTGAGAATCCTGACCACAGGAACCTATACTTTCTCCACAGAACTATTGTAAACATAGCACAGTTATTTCAATATTCTTAGAAATCTCAAATGCCTGTTTGAAATATACCAGAGAATTATGTTACATTAAATTTAGAATCCAATTTGTACTTTTCTGAGTTTTCCCATTTCTCCCATTTCAAAACATTCCAAGAGCATTTTATTGCTTTAATTCTCATTTAGTCAAGAATATATATTTAGTAATAATTTTATTTTTCCCCAAAGCTAATTGAGATCTCATTATTTCCAGGGGACACTGATAAAGGTTTCTTAGAATCATTGTTGGCCAAAAAAAGTAGCTTCACATATTTATATTTTCAGGGTCATTGTTTTGATTTGGCTGCATTCTTTCTTACATATATCCTTGTGGATAAAATGAGAGTTCCTGTGGCCAGGATTCTCACCTGGCCCTGCTTGACTAGCTCACTGCTCACCTGTGGGCAAAACAAGGCTGTTGACTCTACATAAAGAGCTCCGCCCAGTGCTCTGGGCACAACACGGTGGCAGGTCTGCAAGGCTGCAGGAGAGAAGAGGCTGGAGTGGTGGCAGCACTGAAAACAGAGGCCCAGAGGACAGCTGTGCAGACAGAGGAGCCCAGAGGCAAGGAGAGAGACCAGCTTGCTGCATGCAAACTTGCTCTGAGTGAATGGGATTTTAGTGACTGACCTGCCACCTGGAAATAAAGTTGGGTATGTCCCTTCCACCCCAAGAACATTTGCTGTCAATTTCTTTGCTCACACTGAATGCCTGGGGCTGAAACCTATTGGCAAGACAATCCTTTAATAGCTCATCTCTCAAAAAGTGTTTTCTCTAGAAGTGATAAAAGTTAAAAGTGTTTGTGTGGATAAAGTGAAGGTTCCTGTGGCCAGGATCCTCACCTGGCCCTAGCTGGCTAGCTCACTGCACATGTGTGGGCAATGCGTTGTTATTGACTCTGTAGAAAGAGCTCTGCCCAGCACTCCGGGCAACACGGTGGCACAGCTACAGGGGAGCAGAGACAAGACCTTCCTTTCACTGTGCTCACATGCGGCCTTCCCTCTGTGTCTGCATGCTCCTGGCTTCTCTTCCAGTCCTATTGCATTAGGGCGCCACCTTTCAAAGTTTTGCTCTGTAGCTGTTGACCACTCTCACGTACTGACTGACTAGAAAAAAACTCACTGGAAAATGTAACCCTTCATTTAGAAGGTGACCTAGTTTCTTCCAAATTTGGAAACAGCTCAAGTAAGAGATCCAGAAGATTGCTACATTGTTGAAGTTAGCCTCCTTGAAAGCCAGAGTCTTATGAGGATCAGATGCAAACACAGTGATATAAGCCATTTAACAAGTATTTTGATATATTCATCAGCAGCAGCCATCTTTTTCCCTTTTACATTATTTAGAGGTACTGTTTTATTAAAGGTCCTTTCAGAAAACAGAAAGCACTCTAAGTACTTCAAACAGGGATAATTTAATATAGGGTGTTAGTTGCATGGGTAGAAAAGCTCTAGAAGCCAAGCCAAGGAGGTGGTGACTCATTCCAGAGAACAGTGACAGCAGGAAGTTACTGGGAGAAGTTAGTGCTACTAGAATCCAGGAGCGGCAGTCACTGAGCAAAAGCTGAAACCATACTGTCTGGGCTGAGCTAAAGCCACAGAGGAGATTCAGCTCCTGCTGGAGACACTACCAGAAAAAGAAAGGACAGGAGAAATGCTCTGGCCTCTCTCTTCCTCCTACCATCCAGTCTTCTGCCAATACCACTCATTGGTTAAAATTATTGGAAGCCAGAGAGCAGAGGAAACAAATGTAGTTCCCTCCAATACAAAATACAGCCAAGAGGGGCAGGGAATGGATCTACGAGCAAATAAGCAAGAGATTGGCAGATACTAAGACTCACCTTTTTAATCTTATTTGGTTAATTTCATTTTATTCATGATACCCACATAACAATTCACTGTTATAAATCACGTTCATGCCTATGGATTCTTAGAATGAGTTTTAGGCTTTTGAAAAACCTACCTTTATCTCTCATGTTCTTATTGAATAGATGTGCCATGATTTATTTAACCCTTTTTTCTTGTTGAACACTGCAGTTGCATTTAACATTTTGCTATTGTTAAGTAGTCTGCAGTGACTGTGTTCATGCATATGCCCTTTCTCTCATATTTTATTATTTTTAAAATTATATACCCAAAAGATGGATTACTGTGCCAAAAGCATGAACAGATTTATGACTCCTATTATTTATTACCAGATTGCTTTTCTACAGCATTGTTCCAGTATACCAGTATCAACATATGATAGAACCAATTTTAGTGACTGCTCTACATTGGAACAGTGCCATTAAAAAATCTTGTTGCCCAGTTTAGTTGGTTATTAACAGCACTGGTTTTCAATTGTTGGCTCTTCGATTATTAAGGTATTGGATGTATTTTTCACATGTCTGACTAAAGAAATTTTCTCTTTTGTGAAAAGTTTATTCACATTCATACATATTCTTCTAATAAGTTTGTTAAGACTGTGGAATGAAGAAGCCAGAAAACCATTCAATATGAAAAAAAAAAAAAAGCTACAAACTCTGTGTTTATCCCTTAGGTCATATAGCCTAGATGGTGGACTAGAATAAGATGTTCTAAATACTATTTCCTGAACTATCTAGCCTGACTGTTATATCACAATAATATCTATCACCCTTTGTCTTATCTCTTCTGTACCCTTAGAACTGGGGGCTGGGAAGGTGATCACTTTTTCAAAAGTCAAGCAGTTAATTTCTTAAAGTTTGATCTTATATTTTACAAAAATTTGAATGCATTACTACAATGAGAGAAAATGGTCAAAAAGTTTTCCTTTTTCATGAGAGAGTTCTATAGTTCTTTTTCTTTTAACTTAAAAATGTATTTATTCACAAATGAAAACAAAATTTGTTTTGACAAGAAATAGCATAATAGTTTTTATATGCTTAAGTCTTTATCTGTGTATTTTTGTACATAGTCTGAGTTACTGCTTTGTTAAGGTTTTCAAAATTAGTTCTTAGGATTCTGTAGGTATGAAGAATTTTCTTTTAGACTTAGGAAGGATCTTAGAAATGATTAGACCTACTGTTTTATTTTTTATGTGTTCACTAACATGGGAAAATGTTTTAAGAGTTTTAAGAGAAAAATAAAAAATATTTTTTATACTCAAAGTTTACAACAGTAAAAGGCTCAACTGATCTTCCTGCAAATATTTTATTCTTTTCCTTTGAAAGTGTTAGATGGCATACTTTAAGTTAAATTCACAATAAACGTTTAGGGTTCAGAAGATACATAATATGATTGACTAAGATATGCTGATTTTTACCTAAATGTTAACATGACAAAGATTTTTTTCCTACTATTGCTTTTCATAAAGTATTATTTATGATATTTTTTTCTTGGAAAAATGTTTAAAGTTTTATATTATGCTCATATAATCTGTTCTGTGAAACAAGTACAGAGCAAAGTACAAAGTATAAGAATACATGTTTTCTAAAATGTTTTCATTTAAATGAGGAACTACTTACATTTACTAAATACATATGGAAAGGATTTATACCAATGAACTAAAAATCAACTTCTTTAAATATTGTTAAACAAGATTTCATTGTCAATCTTTTCTATTTCTTTAGAGAAATAAATTATTTTTAAAAATACACTATGCATAGCCAATTGCTGCACCCTGCCATGAGTACAGAGAAGGGCAGGCTTTGTGAACTTAAGGTAGTTTGATGATAAAGGAAGTGCTCAGTAACACACTGCTGACAACATTTTCTGAATCCATAATTAAAAGACGGAATTTACCATCTATTACAGCCTCATCTTCTACCATTTCCCTGTCTTTCCAGATTTGTATATCAAGTTGTTATTTTTAGATCCTTAAAGGGCACCTATGATTTTTTGCCTCTGTGCCTTTGCAAATGCTGCTTTCTCTTTCTAGAATCCCCAGAACTATTATCAGTTCTTCAAGCCAGATTTTTTAATAAAACCTGTCTTTGGCTGGCTTTATAGTTGATTCTTTCATTTCTTTAATTGATATTTCAGATTTTCTACCATTGGTATGTATATGTTAACCATTACAATCAGAAAACAGATTTTTTTTGTTTGTTGGTACCCATCCTCTATATTTTTACAGAATATAAGAGATTGCCAGAAGAAAAAAGCTAGTGTAGAAATCCATTTTAACCTAACACAGGAGTGGCAAATTGAGATGAATATGAAGTTAAGTCCTGTCTTAAAACTTCAGCACATGTATTGCTGTTCTTTCTTTCTTCTATTTCTTAAATTTTTCTTCTACTATAATTTTTTATGCTGAGTATATTCTATTTAAGCTTTTCCTAACCTAGTACCTTTCTAAGAACTACTTGCTTGACAAAAATTAGCTATTTACTTATGATCTTAAAGATTCTAATTTTACTCCATATTATGGTTTTTTTCAACTGTAGGATAAGAAAATTTTGTTGGATGATCTTTATGGGGTCATCTTTATAATATGCTATAGTATGATTTATGTAGTCATATTACTTTATAATTGCTCCACCAATTTCCATTCTCTACTTCTCTCCAACATACTCTAAGATTGTTGTCAGATTAATCTTTATTTAATCTGATCAAAGCTAACCTCTCCTGGAAATGGAAAAAACTAAAGTGTTAGTAGCTTTCTTCATGCCTGGGATTACTGTGGATTACCATTTATAAAATCTGCTAAGTACCTGATACACAAAAATGTGTCTGGAACATTCTTAGAACTAGGGATACTGAACTGATTCCGAATTTATGCATCTCACACTAGTGGGGAAGTTCAAATTCTGTAACTTTGTATTTAACCTTCCTAGCTGATAAATATATGCTTATCTTTCAAGGTTAATTCCCCTTATGAAGAATATGGATCTTGCAAGCATAACTGTTTCTGTTTCTCTCATTCATTCTCACAATTCCCAATACCTTTCCACCACTGCCAGTTTGAAGTGGCTTTCCTACCTTTCACACATATCTGTCCATCTTTCAGTACTCAGAGTAGATATTACCTGGAAACATTTCTCAACCTCTTCTCTCTTTTTTTTTTTACTTTTTCAGCTTGTACTTTAATTTATCTACGTGCATGTTTTCACCTCCGTTGGATTGTCATACTTGAGAGCAGGAAGTGGTTTGAAATAATAGGCTTTAGGGTCAGAAAAACTAGGCTCTGTCAATTACCAGATATGCCCACTTAGACAAGTTACTTGTTTTCTTTAAGCCTTAGGCTCCTCATCTGCAAAAGGGGAATGTTAATGATGACTCCTCTATAGGGTGAGTATAAGGCTTAAATGAGATAATGTTTGTGAGGTATTTAGCACCCTGCTTGACACATTGATGTGTGTCCAGTAAATTCAAGACCTTCTTAATAAACCATGGTTTTATTGTAAAACTACAGCTACCATAGTAATACCTCCTTCTACCCTGTGACCTCTTGCAAATAACTCAGTGTCTTAGATGTAGTGTTTAATACATATTTTTATAAAACATTTAATGAGTGTTGTTAAATAAAGGCTTATAGAAACTCAGAAGAGGGAGTGATGACTTATGATCATGGGATTGAGGAAGACATGGTGTCTTGCCAATGTGTTTCAACCCCTGGCAAGTTTGCCATGAATTCAGTATGACCAAAGAAATGACAGTAGAATGTTTCTTTGGGGTGAAAAGGACCTGGCAGGTAGGTTGAGCACTAGCATCTCTGCCTCCGCCCAGAGCACTGGGCCAAGCTCTCTATATAGCGCAATAATAGCTTATTGCCTAAAGGTGTGGAAGCAGTAGCCTAGCAACAGGCCAGTTACATCATCAGGTGGTTTAAGTTCAGTGAGGATCCTGGCCATTGGAACCCCAACTTCCCCACACTCCACCCTTCCGGATTCTAGCCTTACAGTCTACATGCTCTCAATCTTCCGTAGTGGTCCCTGTGCGAGAAAGCTGGAGCACTGTAACCAGATTCCACAACAGCAACAGAGGATAACAACAACTTAGAGATAATAACAAAAATTAAGATACAACAAGATTTTGATACAGGTAACAAAAATTATAATAATCCTCAAGCCAGAGGAGGTTCCTAATAACAAAAATTATAATAATCCTCAAGCCAGAGGAAGTTCCCAATCCGAAAATACCTTAGGGGCAATAAGACACATGTTTTAATGATACCAATATAGGCAAATCTTGTCCATCACATAGGATGCTTGCAAGAGAGTGGTCTTATGATGGGACTGTAGCAGGATCCCTTCCAGGTCGAGTATACCATACTTTTACTCCTCTCCCCATGGGGGTTACTGAAGGATCTATATATAGTGCTACTGGAGGTTCATGCACTGGCCATAATGATAAAACAAAACTCCCCGGTAGTAACAAAGAAACAAAAAGGAAGAAAAAAAAAAAACTCCCTTGTAAGATGCTCCTACCTTCTGGCCGTTCATCCACACAAGTCATCTCATACTGATATCCTTCTGACACAGATAGAGGCCCAATACAGTCTATCTGCCACCTGATGAGGGGTATAGGCCCCTTAGCTATTGTCCCATGTTGCTGTGGAACTCAGTGTAAGTCCCTTTTGGAGCACACAACACACTCTTGCCGGGCTCTACTAACTTATTCAAAGGGCAAAGACAAGCCCCCCCGACGGGCAAAGTCCACACTGTCTTTTGGCCTGCATGCAACAAACACTGATGTAACCATTGGGCTACATCAGAGGCAGGCTTTCCTTCTAACCAACATATCTGGGCCAATTTATCTGCTTCATCATTTCCTGGGGATGCCAGTGGCAAATGACCTGTCACATGGTATACTGTAATTATTTTAGTCTGACCACAGGCCCATAAGGCTTGCCACAATTCTTGCCCCCAAAGGGGTTGGTGACCAACCAGCTAGTTGGCATGGCACCAGGTTGGTAGCCACAGGGTCGAGCCTGACAGACAGCCCAGCTGTCAGTGCAGACAACTATAGGGGAGAGCTCCTGACTGATCACAAGCCACACAGCCCACAACTCTGCCCATTGGCTGCTCTTCCCCTCACCATCTTTGATTCATATTGTCTCAGTCTTAGGATGGAAAGCTATGGCCCTCCATTTTGGGGGTTGCCCACAGCTGGAGCCATCTGTATACCATGCATCTTCGGGTATACAGGCTCTTCCCTCTTGATAGGGACTCTCTGCTACTAATGATTCAAAAGCAAGTTCTTCCAGCTTTTCACTAGTATATTTCACCGGCCCCAATAAGCATGAGACTTCTTCACTTAAGGGGCTACTAGAGAGGGCTCTACACTGCTGTAGGTAAGCACCCCACTTGGCCAGTGTGGGTGTTTGTGCCACACCACTCCTTGGCTTTTGGGTCCAGCCTCAAACCCACCCCAAGATGGGATAGGTGGTTATTACCTTTATCGGGGTCATTCCAGTGATGGGTTCTGTAGCCAGCAAGGCATGATACACAGCAGCCAGTTGTTTTTCTATCAAAGTGTATCATACCTCTGCCCCTTTCCAGAGTTGTGACCAAAATCCAATAGGTTGGAAAGTTCATTCAAGCCACTGCCAGAGACCCCAGCCATAACTGTCTTCAGTCACATGAACATCCAGCTCACAGGACCTTGACGGATCTATCACGCTCAAGGCCTGCATGGCCTTGATTGCCCGTTTGCTGTTGTAAAGGCAGCTGCACATGTCTCATCTCAGTCCCACCTGATGCCCTTTCATACCAACCGGTATAAAGTCTTTAGAATTTGTGCCAAGTGTGGGATAAACACTCTTCAGTAGCCTACAACACCCAAATACTCCTGTAACAATACTACAGTTGTAGGGGTAAGAAAGGCCTGGACTTTATCTGTGACTGCTTCTGGTATAACTATGGTCTTACCCGACCAGACTACCCCCAAGAATTTGAAGACAAACCAGGTCCCTGAACCTTGGTGCTGTTCACAGCCCATCCTTTCTCCTTAAATGTTGCAGCAGTCTAGGTGCTGCACCTTCTAGATCTGAAAGAGAATCGGACGTGAGCATGACATCATCAATATAATGGTACAGCCGCACCGTTGGCGGTTTCTCCCATGTAGCCAAGTCCTGGGCTACAAGTCCATGACACATGGTGGGGCTGTGGAGGTATCCCTGTGGGAGGACGGTGAAAGTTCATTGCCATCCTTCCCACTTGAAGGCAAACTGTTCCTGACTTTCCTGCTCAGTATCAATGGAAAAGAAGGCATTAGCACAATCTACCACATAATGGTATGTTCCTAGTTCCTGGCTGAGGGTGTCCATCAAGCCTGCAATAGAGGGGACAGCAGCATGCATAGGAGGTGTAACCTTATTCAGTTCTCTGTAATCCACAGTCATTCGCCAGGAACCATTTGGCTTTTTTGCTGGGCACACGGGAATTGAAAGGACTATGGGTGGGCTTCAAAATACCCACCTTTTCCAGCTCCTGGAGAGTTTCTCCAATCTCTTTATGCCCTCCAGGCAGTTTGTATTCTTTGGTATTAGTCACCCACTGAGGCCCAGGCAAAGCTATGGGCGGGTACCCAGCATGTCCCCTCAGAACTGCCTTCACCACACGTACTCTCAGTCTGAACTCACCTGCACTGGTCTGCAGCCACAGACCCTGCAGGATATCAATCCCCAAAATATACTCAGGAATAGGAGATATATACACAGTATACTCTTTTGGGGGAAGATGGCCTACTCCCAAAGGGATCTGGACTTTTTTCACTCTGATAGCCTTACCCCCCCATAACCATCTATGATAGTGGGGGTCCCAGGGAACTGTGCAGGGTTACCATGAATCAGTGAACATTCAGCCCCTGTGTCCACCAGAGCCAGGACACGCTGTATGTTCACTGGGGACCAATGGATAGCTATTTCAACATGTGGCCTCCCATCACCCCCTGGTCCCTCAGGGCAGATACCTTGACCTTCCCCTCAGTATAACTATGTTCCCCAATCACCTTCCTGTGTGGGTTCAAGTGAGGTTGGCTTGTTCTCCAGCAGGAAGTCTTGCAAACACACAGGCCAGACTCGTGGCTCTGTCTCTGACCTCTGCCTCTTTGGCCTTAATGGCTGGAACTGCTGCTCTGGTTTCAGCTATTGCCATTACTCTAGTAAGATCCTATTTAACTTCCCATCTAATTTCCTTCCATCTGCTCCTGCCTGTATTAAATCAACCCACATATGGGTCCTCCTAACCTTCATGGGGCCCTGTAAATTCTTCTTGTGATTAACAGGTCTTATTTCTTTCCAGATTCTCGTTGCTTCTCCCTCTCCTAAGTCTGTTACTGTAGGTGTCACCTCACTTATGGGCTGCCCTAAGTGAGGGGAAAGAATGGCCACTAGAGACCCAAAGAGGGATGTGGGAGCCATTTGAAGCACAATATTTCTCATCTCAGTAGTGAAAATCTCTTCATCTGAGCCATGATTCTCTGGACTATAGATAGCCTTTCTTATGCCTAGCTCTCATAGCATCTATTGGAGCTCAGCATATATGTCTGCCATCTAACAGGAGAGGATGGTAGATTACCCTGATTGGGCCACACAGTACAAAGTGCAGCCATAAGCCAATCAAGGAAGGAGTTATTCCCTGGGGTCTGATAGGCACTTTGTAACTTCTGCCTCAAGGCAGGCTGCACTGTCAGGGAAGCCAGCTTTCCCATCTCTGATCCCGACAGAACAATTCTATCCACCCCTAAGTCCCACAGATGCAGGAGCCAAGCTGATATTGACTCCGAGGGCTTCTGCCTAAACTGGGAGCCCAAATCCACCAGCTCAGCCTGAGCATAGGGGCGGACCATAGAGTGCTCCACGACCTGGGGAGGGGGCTGCTCCTCTCCTTGGGGAACTCTTGGCTACTGGGTCTTTATTTTCTTTATAACCACTGGGCATGCTTTCAATACAGGAGGGGCCAGTGCCTCCAGCACCACCCCTTCATCCTTCCCCAGCTCCTCCATTTGCTGGGGCTGATGGCACCTTTCTCTCCCCTCCCTCGAGTGTCTCCTCTGCTACAACCTTTACCTTTTCTATTATGCCTGACAGCAATGCCAGCTCAGTCTTCAGCAGCTCTCTTACCTTCACCCCAATGCTTTGCTGCTGGTGTTCTCATGCCACCTTCCCCTGTGCTCCCCTCAGACGTTCTTCTTTTCCCTTTATGGCCTTTTCCTCCTTCAGAGCACCTGGCAGCGCTGCCGTCTCCTTCTGTAAGGAATCTTTTACCTCTTAATCAGCACCTCTCTGCTGGCATTCTCCTGCTGCCTCCTCTCGCATCAATGCCATTTCCTTCTTCAGGGAATCCACAGAAGTTTGCAGTTCATGTTCTCATGCCACCATTTTTTAGTCTTTTTCAGGAGTGTATCCTTCTCTTCTGTAGACTTTTTTAGTACTGTGAGAAGCAGCCAACCCACAGTCCCTGCTGCCTTCCAGGCACTCTGCTTCTCAAAAGATCTGCTTACTATACCAAGTGCCACCCCTACTACTTCATGTATCACCTCCACTTGCCTTCAGTCCTGGGGTGGGCCCAGTCCTCTAGGAGGCAAGCCACCTCAGACCACATACCCATTGGGGGACAATCCCCTGTCTCCCCATTCACAGGGGCAGCCTGCTTAAGCACCTCTCCCATAAGGGCAGCCTGTCTTTTTCCTTTGTCAACAGTGAACCCTGCCAACTTTGCCATTTGTCTTGCCAATGGGTTTCAGCCCCGGGCAAGTTCACTATGGATTCACTGTGACCAAAGAAATGATAGTGGAACATTCTATGGGTGAAAGGTTTTAATTACTTGGCTTGTATTCCCAGCCGTAGGTCAAGCACTAGCGTCTCTGCCTCTACTCAGAGCACTGGGCCGAGCTCTCTATATAGTTCAATAAAGCTTATTTTCTAAAGGTTTGGAAGTGGTAGCCTAGCAACAGGCCAGTTACATCATCAGGTAGTTTAAGTTCAGTGAGGATCCTGGCCATAGGGACCCCAACTTCCCCACACATGTTGGCTTTTGAACTTGCATGCCTGAGGTATGATGTTGACATGTGGAAATGAGCAAAAATGGACATTTGAAGCCAAGAGAATAACTTATCAGAGATAAGTGCTATCTTAGCTTAATATTAATAATAGAACCTACTTCACAGTTAAAGAATTAACTGCATTAAAGAAATAAATGCATCTGAAGTGTTTGCATAGTAAGAATGCTATAAATATTAGCTGTTGTATGAACAACCCATATAAAAAGTATATGTTAAATATCAAAAACCCATAAGTGTGTGTGTGTGACACACATATTCTCGCACATTAGCTTGAAGAAACTCTGTATAGCAACATTTGTTTGGAATACCTGTTAGAAAGAAATATGATAGCCCTTGTTTTAAAATATTGTTTATTTCAGCTATATATTATGCTTCCTGTGTGTTTGAATTTGTGAGACAGTATATTGCAAATGGCTTTTAACTTATCACGTGTTAGGGGTTATCATGTCCTTGTTCCCCACTGGTTTAGCTAAATTTGAGAGAAAATATTTTAAGTGACAGTTTAAAAGAGCTGCACCAGCTTGATATGTGAAAACAATCAAGGGATATATGTTATGTGCAGTTCAAGGTTACTTAAAGTCTTCAATTATAGTATTTTCTATCAATTGGTAACTAAGATTTTTTTTGTCATATTCTCTTTATACTTGTAATTTTGATAAATTTTTCCAGGCTTGTAAAAATTCCAAGAATTCTTATATATTATTTACCCAATGTTAATATCTTGTCACAATTTCTTTATTTCTTCCTCCCCACTGCTTCCTCTTCTCTCATTTTCTCTAAACTGTTTGAGGTTGTTATGGATATGATGCCCATTGTTTACTCCTGAATCCTTCAGAGTGTTTCTTAAAAACAAGAAAAACAAGGACATTTTCTTCAATATACCTCCGAAATGATCAAAATTAGAAACTAACATTGAAACATAACTATAGGCCTTATTCAGATTTTGCCATTCCATACCCAAAAAAACGTCCCATGTTATGAATTGCCTTTAGTTGTCATATCTATCTCTCCTGTAATCTGGAACACTTCCTCAGTCTTAGACTTTCTTGACCTTGACATTTTTTCAAGAACATAGGCCAGTTGCTTTGCACATCCCTCAATTCGAATTTGTCTCATGTTTTTAGTGATTAGATTCAGGTGATGTCCTTTGAGCAGAGATATCACACGTGTGATATTATTTTCTTAGTGTATCCTGTCAAGAGAACAACAAAAATCTTAAAAGATGAATTTTAGTTTGGAAAAGAAAGCCTATGATAATTCTTTAAAATACTTGGTAATGTATATTTCTCATTGCTTTTATTTTTATTTCATGGTTTTCATGTTTTAGCCTACCAGTAAAGTATTTGGTGTGGAATAGCATTTTCTGTGCAATGTCCTCTGTCAAATTATTGCAGTTCATCAAGTGTGTTTCTTGTTAAATAAAGGTAAACACAGAGAATCCTTACTAAGAAATTTACTGTCTGTGGCAGTAAATAACATGAGTTTCATATGAAACAGAGGATTACGGCAAGGTTGATTTTTTTTCTTTGTTTTTGATGGATGTAAGCAAAGAGCTTGAACTAAGTAATTGGTTTTGAGAAATTTACTTTTGCCAGACTTTGCCACAAAAGTCTGGAACCACTGACAGAGAAAGAATTGAGGTGTCTCCTTTTAACATTCCCTTAGTATTGGTTAACTTTTTCAAAGACACTGGACAGAAGTTATTTTCTGTTAGGTCAGAATTAATTTTAAATCAGCAGTGCTCTTTATATAGATAAACACATAATACTCAGACATTAAGCACAATCTTTCTTTATTTTTTTCCCCTCTACAGAGCAAATAGTACTGCCTGAATACAAAACCTGCTGCACAGATGTTGTATCTAATTACATGTTTTATATTGCTCCTTGCCAAAAAATACATGTTAATAATAAGGAATAATCAACCTTGCTTAACAAGAGCAGCACAAAATGTGTTTCAGTCATTTCCCATGATGAATAAACCCCGGGGTGCTTCAAAGACGGTGTCCTCACCACCTTGGTTGCCCATGGCTTATTAACAGCAACCTGCTCTAGATGATGAAGTGTGAAATTGATGGGCCCCGCAGGGAATTTGATCTGAGCTTTCCAGGCTAGGGAAGAGCTGTCTTTAAATATTCAGCTCAGCTGCTGTGTTCATTGGCTCACTGGTTTCCCCTAAGGCCTCTCTTCATGATGCTCTGGAAAATTTTTCCTGGCTAAGTTAATATATGTACTACTGCATCTGGCCAGCAACCAGATTGCTAGGATAAAGCTTCTGGGAAATTCTACTACATCCTGTTCTCCAGCTGGCAACAAGAAGTCTGAGCCATAGAAAAGCTGATTGGACAGAGAACAAATGGATGAAATATTTGAGCGGTTCTTTAGGAGGGAGCATAACTTTACTGAGGAAGATATTAGAGACATCAAAGGATAAATGTTATACTGTTATCACCACTCACCCTTTTTTTTTAAACTTTTTCAAATTTGTTTGTTAGTGATTCATACAGTTAATACCAATCTGAACATTCTTTTTCAATAAGAAGGATTAATTTATAATTTTCGCTTGACTTATGAAATTGGTCAATTAGTCAACTGCATATAGATTAATTTGGCAGGTAGACTGAAAGTACAGTGTATGTTATATCCCTGAAATTCATTTCAGAAATTTTTGTTTATTTCTGGAATTATTTTCCTCCTGGTTTATTTGAAAAATCAAGATATTCCTCTGTTCAATAATATTAGTAGAAAAAAATCCAGGGATGCAGGAGAGAGACATGCAAATGTCAAACAGGCTTGAATGTAAAGCCATTTCCTATTTGTATAATCTCAGGCAAATTACTTAATTTCTCCAAGCCTTAGATTTCTCAGTTTGGAGAACCATAATATTTACCTCATATCATTAAGAAAAATAATATGTAATATATTTTTCCTAGCTTTATTTTCTCTTCTCATCCAGTACTTTGATATTTTTGTTGAGACATGGAGAATGGAAAAGAAATGTTAACATTACGTGGTATTGTATTTTATCATGAGATTTTGTTTTCCTTTGAACTTCTCAAATTTGTTTCTTTTCTTTTGAAATAAAATGGTTTTGTGGATCTATTAGCTTTTGTAGGTAGTATTCTGCAGCAAAATAGAACTAGAATAAGCAAGGAAAGGTGAAAATATTTCTGTTACTAAGGGAAGGAAAAATTAAAACATGAGCATATATAGTTGGTAAGATTGTTAAAGATGAAGTCTAAGTTATTTGATTTTTTTTCTGGATCATTTATATTCCTGTCTCTTAGTTTCTTAAACTATTAATAGTTTTGTTTGACAAGGACAATACAGGTTCAGGAGAAGCAGCTGTAAGTCACAGTGAACCCTTCCCACAGCTGTCAGGGATTGCTAAGGTGTGTGAGCAGTGACTCAGTGGGGGACAGTCCACATTCTGAAGCCCAGGGACTCTACCCAGCAGGAATTGCTTTTCAATGAGATGCTTTGAAAGATGTTTTGCTTCATTTAAATGTCCTGTCAGAATAAATGTGCCACTTCTTGTGCACACCTTATACAAGGTCAGCAACTTCTGTACCCCAATTGCCTCTGGCAATGCTAAGTAAGCAGTGATGGTGGTCAGCCTGCACAGGCAGGATGGCTGAGAGGAAAAGAAAGGAAGAGGCGAATATGAGAAACAATGGCTTCATAATACACAGGAGTTATGACTACTTTAGAATTTTTATTAATCACCTCTGATCTTTTGTTTTAATAAATATACAAATAATTTATTTCAGATATTTCATTTTAAGTTGAATAAAAAGAATTACTGTGTTTTTGTGCATCTGTTATATATTTTAAAAACCTGTACCAATTTGGCCTAACTGCAAGTAATTTTTTCTTCACTGTCGAAGTCATCTCATTGTTAATAGCAACTGTGCTGGAACATAAATTCACCCAATTTATACAAAGCCTTCTCACATTCTTTCCTTCTGTCTGAGATGAAAATTTGTTCAAATTTTGACCTTTCTTGCTCTTCGAGGCATAAGTTTGGAGTGATTTATTTGGAAGATTGGCTCTTGGGCACCTGGTGTGTATAATACTAGATTACGTCTTCAGGAAATTGAACTTTTTCCTTTTACCCTTTAGAACAAACAGCTTTCTGAAATGAGTATGTTGGGGACAGTGCTGGCTTTTTTGTTTTTCGTTTTTTTTTAACTTCATTCTGTTACACAGAATCTTTCAGTTTTACCAAAAAGTTGTTTCCTATTGCTTTAGCAAGGTGATATGTAAACATTTGGAAACTAAATTTCCCGGCACATTCTTGATAAAATTCAGTGTTTTTTTGTATTTTTGCTGAAGTGGATATTTTAAAACTTTGCATTTTATTATAATTCAAACTTACAGAAAATTACAAAATTAGTGCAAAAATTATCCAGGTTCACCAGTTATCTACATTATGCCCCTTTGCTTTATCATTCTTGCCCACTTCCCCCAGCCGTATCTGACTGTATACATTTTTTTTTTCCCTGAACCAGTTAAAAATAAGTTGTAGACAGTTTGCTCTTTTAGTCCTTGTATTCTCCTATAGAACCATAGTACAATGGTCAAAATTATAAACTTTTACATTGATGCAATACCATTATCTCCATACCCTATATTCAACTTTTGACAATTCTCCCAATAATCTCTTCATTTATCTATCTATTTATTTATTTATTTTTGGTATCATTAATATACACTTACATGAAAAACATTGTGGTTGCTATACTGCCTTCCCTGTGCCCCACACTACATTATGTATGCTAATCATAATGCCCCATTTTTCCCTTATTCCTCCCTTTCCACCCATCCTCCCCAGTCCCTTTCCCTTTGGTAACTGTTAGTCCATTCTTGGGTTCTGTGAGTCTGCTGCTGTTTTGTTTGTTTAGTTTTTTTCTTTGTTCTTATACTCCACAGATGAGTGAAATCATACGATACTTGTCTTTCTCCGCCTGGCTTATTTCACTGAGCATAATACCCTCTATCTCCATCCATGTTGTTGCAAATGGTAGGATTTGTTTTCTTTTTATGGCTGAATAGTATTCCATTGTATATATGTACCACATCTTCTTTATCCATTCATCTACTGATGAACACTTAGGTTGCTTCCATTTCTTGGATATTGTAAATAGTGCTGTGATAAACACAGGGATGCATATGTCTTTTTCAAACTGGGATACTATATTCTTAGGGTAAATTCCTAGGAGTGGAATTTCTGGGTCAAATGGTATTTCTATTTTGAGTTTTTTGAGGAAGCTCCATACTGCTTTCTACAAGGATTGAACTAATTTACATTCCCACCAGCAGTGTATGAGGGTTCCCCTTTCTCCACATCCTTGCCAACATTTGTTGTTGCTTGTCTTTTGGATGGTGGCCATCCTAACTGGTGTGAGTTCATATATCATTGTGGTTTTAATTTGCATTTCTCTGATGCTTAGCAATGTGGAGCATCTCTTCATATGCCTGTTGGCCATCTGATTTTCTTCTTTGGAGAAGTGTCTGTTCAGATCCTCTGCCCATTTTTTAATTGGATTATTTGCTTTTTGTTTGTTGAAGTGTGTGAGCTCTTAATATATTTTGGATGTCAACCCTTTATCGGATATGTCATTTATGAGTATATCTTCCTGCACTGTAGGATGCCTTTTTGTTCTATTGATGGTATCCCTTGCTGTACAGAAACTTTTCAGCTTGATATAGTCTCACTTGTTCATTTTTGCTTTTGTTTCCCTTGCCTGTGGAGATATGTTCATGAAGAAGTTGCTCATGTTTATATTCCAGAGAATTTTGCCTGTAGTTTCTTCTAAGAGTTTAATGTTTTCATAACTTACATTCAGGTCTTTGATCCATTTCGAGTTTACTTCTGTTTATGGAGTTAGACAATGATCCAGTTTCATTCTCTTACATGTAGCTGTCCAGTTTTGCCAACACCAGCTGTTGAAGAGGCTGTCACTTCCTCATTCTATATCTATGACTCCTTTATCATATATTAATTGACCCTATATGCTTGGGTTAATATCTGGACTCTCTATTCTGTTCCACTGGTCTGTGGGTCTGTTCTTGTGCCAGTACTAAATTGTCTTAATTACTGTGGCTTTGTAGTAGAGCTTGAAGTTGGGAAGTGAGATCCCCCCTGCTTTATTCTTCCTTCTCAGGATTGCTTTGGCTATTCTGGGTCTTTTGTGGTTCCATATGAATTTTAGAACTATTTTCCAGTTCATTGAAGAATGCTGTCCGTATTTTGATAGGGATTGCATTGAATGTATAGATTGCTTTAGGCAGGATGGACATTTTAACAATATTAATTCTTCCTACATGGGATAAATTTCCATTATTAGTATCCTCTTTAATTTCTCTTAGGAGTGTCTTGTGGTTTTTAGGGTATAGGTCTTTCACTTCCTTGGTTAGGTTTTCCTAGGTATTTTATTCTTTTTGATGTTATTGTGAATGGAATAGTTTTCCTGATTTCTCTTTCTACTAGTTCATTGTTACTGTGTAGGAATGCCACAGATTTCTGTGTATTAATTTTGTATCCTGAAACTTTGCTGAATTCAGATATTATATCTAGTGGTTTTGGCATGGATTCTTTAGGGGTTTTTATGTACAATATCATGTCTTCTGCAAACAGGGACAGTTTGACTTCTTCTTTACCAATCTGGATGCCATTTATTTCTTTGTGTTGTCTGATTGCCATGGCTAGGACCACCAGTACTATGTTGAATAAAAACAGGGAGAGGGGGCATCTCTGTCTTGTTCCCGATCTTCGAGGATAAGCTTTCAGCTTCTCACTGTTAAGTATGATGTTGGCTGCGGGTTTGTCATATACGGCCTTTATTATGTTGAAGTACTTGCCCTCTATACCCATTTTGTTGGGAGTTTTTATCATGAATGGATGTTGAATTGTTTGAAAAGTCAATTGCTTTTTCAGCATCTATGGAGATGATCATGTGGTTTTTGTTCTTCTTTTTGTTGATGTGGTGGATGATGTTGATGGATTTCTGAATGTTATACCGTCCTTGCATCCCTGGAATCAATGCTACTTGACCATGGTGTATGATCCTCTTGATGTATTTTTGAATTCGGTTTGCTAATATTTTGTTGAGTATTTTTGCATCTATGTTCATCAGGGATATTGGTCTGTAGTTTTCTATTTTTATGGTGTCTTTGCCTGGTTTTGGTATTAGAGTGATGCTGGCTTCATAGAATGAGTTTGGAAGTATTCCCTCCTCCTCTATTTTTTGAAAAACTTTAAGGAAAATGGGTATTATGTCTTCTCTAAATGTCTGATAAAATTGAGTGGTGAATCCATCTGGTCCAGGGATTTTGTTCTTAGGTAGTTTTATGATTACCAATTCAATTTCATTGCTGGTAATTGGTATCATATTCCATACTCTTTGTCTATCCCTTTTTATTACTTCTGGTGACAGCTATTTAACCTTAGGAACACCTCCATCTATAGCAGTCCCTCCAAAATACACTGTAGAGAAGGTTTGTGAGAGCCAAATTCTCTCAGCTTTTCTTATCTGGAAATTATTTAATTCCTCCCTCAAGTTTAAATGATAATCTTGCTGGATAAAGTATTCTTGATTTGAGGCCCTTCTGCTACATTGCATTAAATATATCATGCCACTCCCTTCAGGCCTGTAAGGTTTCTGCTGAGAAGTCTGATGGGTTTTCCTTTGTATGTGATCTTATTTCTCTCTCTGACTGCTTTTAATAGCCTGTCCTTATCCAATAGTTTGCCATTTTAATTATTATATGTCTTGGTGTTGTCTTCCTTGGGTCCCTTATGTTGGGAGATGTGTGCACCTCCATGGCCTGAGAGACTATCTCCTTCCCCAGATTGGGAAGTTTTCAACAATTACTTCCTGAAAGACAGTCTCTATCCCTTTTTCTCTCTCTTCATCTTCTGGTACCTTATAATACTAGTATTGTTCCATTTGGATTCATCACACAGTTCTCTCAGTATTCTTTCATTCTTAGAGATCCTTTTTTCTCTCTGTCCCTCAGCTTCTTTGTATTCCTCTTCCCTAACCTCTACTTCATTTATCATCTCCTCCACCATATCTAATCTGCATTTAATACCCTCCATTGTGTTCTTCAATGATTAGCTCTCTGTCCTAAATTCATTCCTGAGTTCTTGAATATTCTTCTGTACCTCCCTGAGCATGTTAATGATTTTTATTTTGAAATCCCTTTCAGGAAGATTCATGAGGTCAATTTCAATTGAATCTTTCTCAGGTGTATTCATAATTTTGCTTTGTACCAGGTTCCTTTGACATTTCATAATTTGTCTGTGGTGCCTCTAGTGTCCATAAGCTCTACTCTCTGGAGCTGCTCAGCTCCTGGAGCTATGTTGGGGGTTGCAGGAGAGCGGTGCTGTTGTTTGGGCTAAGCAAAGAGCTGTTTCCTGCTTCCCGGCTGCTAAGCCTGTCTCCACTGCCAGAACCAGTGGGCCAAACACACAGATGTAAGCCTCTATGCTTTGTGTTTGTATTTGTCATAGGTGGGGCTTCCCTCTAGCTGGCCTGATGCTAGGGCAGGAGTTGCTGGTTTGCGAGCCTGAGCCAGGTGCAGGCTAGCCAGGAGGAAGACACAGTAGGCTGTGTATCATGGTGGGGGGCCTTGGAGCTGCATAGCCAGCCAGGGGCATGGAGCCCCTGAAGATCTATTAAGCTCCCAACCTGCTGGGTAGAGTGCACCCAGACAATTTTGTCTACTTGTCCTTTCTCCTGAGCAGTAAGCTCTGTGCAATCCATGCCCCTTTAGCAGCCCTCTCACTTTTAGGAAGTCTCTCAGACTGCCCACCCAGATCAGCCAGATATGAATCCCTGTTTTCCACAAGCAGCTGGAATCTCCATCTCTCCACGTATTCCACCTGTCTTAGCTTTCCAACCCCACTAAATCACCAGAGCACCATGCAATGTAGGTTCATGCTCCCAGAGCAGTTCTTCAGGGCTAGGTTTCAGCAGTCCCAGGCCTCCACTCCCTCCCAGCTGTGGTTCTCTTCCTCCTGCCACTGAGCTGGGGTGAGGGAATCACTTGGGCCCTGCTGGGTCACAGGTTTGGTATGTTTCCCTGTTTTGTGAGGTCTGCTCTTTTCTCCAGGTGTATGCAGTCTGGTGCAGCCTTCTTTCCTGCTGCTTTTTCAGGATTATTGTATTAAATTATATTTTCATATTCTATGTGGTTTTAGGAGGAGGTCTCTGTCTCACCTCTCACGCTGCCATCTTTAATCCAGTCTCCAATAGTCTCTTTTATACTTATTTTTTTTTATCTGCTTCGGGATGCAGTCCAGGATCATACTGTATTTGGTTCTCATGTTTCTTTAGTTCCCTGTAATCTGGAATGATCACTCAGTTTTTTCTTTGTCACTTATGATCTTGACTTTCATTGAAGAGACATTTTTGAAGAGTGCAAGCAAGTTATTTTGAAGAATATTTCCATCAATTTAGGTTTGTTTGGCATTTCTTAACAATTAGATTCAGATTATAGGTTTGGAACAAGATTACCACAGAAGTGATGAGCCACAGCAAAGGCACAGGATTTCAATTCATCCTGTTATTAGTAATGCTGATGTTGATTACCTAAAGATGGGATATGCCAGGTTTCTCTACTCTAAAATTACAATTTTCCCCTTGTAATTAATATGTAATTTGTGGGGCATTTCTTTGAGACTATGTATCTTGTTCCTTCTCCCTTTTCATTTAGTATCCATTGATGATTTCTTGACTGAGTCAATTACTTTAATATTATAATGTCTACAAAATAGTTATTTTCTAGCACTCATCATTCCTTCTATATTTATTAATTGGCAAATTAAGGAAAACCTTTCCTTTCTTCTCCTCCATTCATTTATTTGTTATTCTTTTATTTATTTATAATAGTATGTATTCCTAGATTATTTTTTAATGGGTTATATTCCATTATTATCAAATTATTAATTTGATAATCAAATAGTCTCAGATTTGTTCAGTAAGAGTCCCTTCAGACTGACTCCTACATCCTTGTGACATGTCCCCATTATTCTCTGAGCATGTCATTAATTTCTGGCACCACAAAATATTCCGAGATCATCTTGTCATTTTCCTGACCTAACCCTAGAAGTAACCTTTATTCTAAGATCGGGATGCTAAGTATAATAAACGATCCCAGGATACCACTGCTTCTATGCCTTCTCAATAGACATAGGATATGTGAGTGTCTGCTTGTGTGTGTGTGTGTGTGTGTGTGATCAGATCAAACAGATACATTTCCAATTCTAATCCAGCAACAGGGAATTCATTCTAGTTCTCTCATTTTTGTACTTATTCTCTATGTTTTTATTTCCTTTCTCCAACAGTAAGAAACCTGAGAATATTATTATCCTTAATATACTTAATCATTGGCTCACTTGTAGAATATACAGACAATAGTTTCAAAATTGCTAACCCGTAACACTTCTAAAACAAATGTACTATTAAGCCATAGGAAAACAGACCAATTATCTAAAGGATATAGATGTAAAAATTCTCAAAGTAGTAGCTAACCAAATCCAACAACAGTTTTTAAAAAGAATTATACACCAAAACCCAATGGGACTTACACCACAACACGCACACAAAGCCAGGTTTATTTAACATCCAAAAGTCAATTAATGTAATACAATATATTAATAGAATACAGGACAACAACCACATTTATTTATATCAGTATAGATAATGAATTCTTATTTTATTTAGTGGATTATATTCCATTATTGTCATTATTTATATTGATACTCAAATTGTCCCAATAGACACATGAAAAAGCATTTGAAAAAATCTATTTCATGATAAAAACACTCAACAAACTAGGAAAGTAAGGGAACTTCCTCAACCTGTTAAAAAGATATTCACCAAAAACCCTGCAGTTAACATAATACTTAATGGTGAAAGTCTGAAAGCTTTCTCCCTAAGTTTAGGAGCATGACAAGGATATCTTCTCTTATCTAGACAGTTAGAGAGAAAAAGAACCAGAAGCTATCTAGATTGGAAAGGACAAAAGAACACTATCTCAGTTTGCTGGTGACATGATCGTGTATACACAAAAGCTAAGAATTCCACTAAAAATCTATTGGAACTAATAAATGAGTTCACCAAAGTTGCAGGGTATAAAAGTAATATGCAAAAGTTAGTTTATGTTTTTATATACTAACAATGAATAATCTGAAAATGAACTTAAGGGAACAACCCCACTTATAATACCATAAAAAGAATAAAATAACCTTTATATCACACCATATTCAAAAGCTAATTCAAAGTAGAACCAACTGTAAATGTTAAAGTAGGGTATGAAACTATAAAACTTTTAATAAAACAAAGGCATAAATATTCATAATCCTAGATTACACAAAGCCTCCTAAGATATGATAGCAAAATCACAAGCAACAAAAGAAAAGTGGATAAATTGGACATACATAATAAAAAATGTAAAACTGTGTGCTTCCAAGAACATCATCAAAAAATGTAAAAAGACAACTCACATAATGGAAGAATATTACTGCAAATAATTTATCTGATAAAGGACTTGGGTCTAGAATATATAAAGAACTATTATCTCAATAATAAAAAGACAACTCAATTAAAAAATAGGCAAAGAATCTGAGTAGACATTTCTTCAAAAAAGATATATGGATGAACAGTGAGCACATAAAAATATGCCAAGCATCATTAGCCATTAAAGAAAAGCAAATCAAAACCTCTATGAGATACTACTTCCCACCCAATGGAATGGCTACAAACAAACAAAAAAATACATAATAGCAAATGTTGGTGAGTGTATGGAGAAAATGGCATCTTCATTATACTGCTGTTGGGAATGTAAAATGGTACAGCTACTTCGGTAAGCAGTTTGGCAGTTCCTTAAAAGGTTAAACATAAATATGACCCAGCAATTCCACTTTTATATGTATACCCAAGAAAAATGAAAATGTATCTACATAAAAAACATATACAATGAATGTTCATGTGTGTAATATATGTGATTTGTGGACTAGACATATTTATGCAACATATATTGAGAACTAGTAACCTGCTCAAATAAATTTTTTACTGATAAGGGCTAAGTGTTCTCTGACATCTCAATTCTCAGCCCACTTTGCTTATACATTTTTATCATTAAAAAGGAATTGATGACATTATAACCCTTCTCGTTGAGAGATGAAATTATTTTTAATTTCCTCCAATCCATGAGATTACTTATAACATGGCAGTAAGAGAAAGATGCAGAGAGGAAAACAGAGCATAATATTACTGATTTTGCTTTCCTACTCAGTGGAACTTCATGCCAACTACAGAAGATTGTAAGGGATATCTTAGCTCCCAACTAAGCCTTGAAAATACACAACTAAACCTAGGTTTCTTAGTGGTGTGCCTCTATAATAAACTCACAGTTTTTAAAGAAAATGATGTATATGAACATTCATATGCTCCACAGGTCCTTACATAAACTACATTATGGTACAAATAAAATATTTTGAAGCCAAGTAGAAGTATTAATAGGATTTTTTCATGTGGAAGGCATCAGTAATACTCTGCTTGGATCCAGTGGTAGTATTGCCATCTAATGCCGGGGAATAAACCTTACAGAGTGGTAGGGAACAGGGTACAAAAGAGGACACACTGAATTTGTGGTTTTGAAAAGAGATGTGTAAGAAATAAGCACTACAAATTATTGTCATTGCCTTCCTAATTTTATGTTCTTGGACTAACCAACTGTGCTCTGACTGTTTTATCGCTGTAATAAATCATACCTAATACACACCTAGCACACAACGATTTGTTATATCTCTATTCAAGTGCTATTTTCTCATTTAGTAAAAGCAAGGTGATTTTTCTCATGGCCTAAAAAATGTCCATGACAAAAATAGAAGGCAGCCATTTCTCTGGTACAGATGTTCAAGTCTGCTAAGAAAAAAGAAGAAGAAATGTTAAGATACAGCACTATTTGGTTGTTGTCAGTAAAACATGTTTTTAAAAAAATGCTTTGAGTGGTTCCCTCTCATCATTGATATGTCTCAGTGCAAAAGGTACTTCTTCATTTCTCAACCCCCCTGTCTAAACTTGCTCCTTCCTCTATTACTGTCATTATCAGGTTATCCTGGACAATTTTTCATAGGCCTTATCCATTTTTTAAATTGTCTCTTCCTTCTCCTCTCTCCCCATGAGATCATATACACCATGAGAGTAGATACTTTTTCTATATTTTTCACTACTGGATTCCCAGAACTTAAAAGAATTCTTGAAATACGCTAGGTATTTAATACTTATTTGTTGAATCAAGAAACACAGTATTCCAAACACAGACAGCACAAGAACCTATGTGTGAGAGCTTTCCAAACTTTCACCCTTAGCATGTCTATAACTTTTATCACACCTCCCCTGAACCAGTGAAATAAATGCAGCAGGATCTGCTTTTGAAACTGTGATCTCATCTAGTAGTTTGTATGACATCCAGTAACTGCTGGGTTCAGTAGAGCTGGGTTTCCTTCAAAAATTTAAAATCTCCTAAAGTACCCCTTCACATTCACCCTAGCTCTCTGGGGAACCATAATCTGAAATGGCATCTTACTTTTTAATATGTAAATTTTACCCCTGGATGTCCAGGGAAGAGGCTCAGTCTTCATACGGAGCCTTGAGGCCCAGGGACGAGCGTAGCGGCAGAGTCACTGTCAGATCAGGGTCAGGAGCATCCACCTGGAGGAATCAGTCACAGTAAGTCACTGACGGATTAGAATAGGGGCATATTAAAAACTATGAGTCAGGTTGCTAAACAAGTCAAGAACCTCTAAATCAGATCAAGAAGTGCGTAAAATACCATAATTCAGGGTAATGATAGGTGGATGTGAAAATTCATTGGCTTTTGCATAACAAAGAAACTTCTGGACTTATTTTGTTTTTCAATCAGCAGCAGAGAGGAGTACCTAGCAGTTCACTTTCTAGTGGGTCCTTTCTTCCCTAATTCTTTTTAGATATTTTACCCATGTGTTCAGTACAGAATCCTGCTTTGGGATGAGGATTAAGATAGAAATTAAAATTGTTTAAAAACAATTAAGTAGCTTATATTTCTAAACACTTTACAACACCAAGTGCATCTTAGACATTTTTTGCCTCTAGTCAATTTTCAGGTTTTAATAAAACTTGAAATAAATACTCAGCTCTGTATTCAAAACACTTTAAGTTATTTATAGCTTCATTTCTTTCCCTTCTAGCAGTTTAATTGTTGAAGTGTCTGTAATGGTTATGTCCATGTACATCTTAATAATTATATTAAAGTTAATGTGTATCTTAACTTTTCTAAGGGTAAGATATGACTCACAAATATGTGGTATTTTAAACATAAAACTACACTGAGTCAGGCAAGTAAAATAATTTTAACTCTTTCCAAAAGAGACTTGCAAAATTAGAATTTTCAGGTAGACACACTGGTGTTGTAGAAGGAACATTGTAAGAAACAGAAAAATCCATGTCCTACCCCAGTTCTGCTGCTCATGAGTGGCATAACCTTGGATGTGACTATAAACTTGCATAATTTTTCTCATTTGTAAAAATCGATCATAGTTTTCCTACCTTGGCTATTTCATAGGATTGTTGTAATAATTTTTAAAAGTTGCAGCTGTGCTGTATCTGAATATGAATCCACAAGAATTTGAAAAATGACATTTTCCCACTTAATCACTTGATATTCACACTTGCCACTTTAACGCTCTTAGCCTGGCTTTCATATCTATAAAACGGACATGCTAATACTATTCTTAAAGAACCATTGGGAGTAACAAGACAATGCCTTATGAACTACATCAGAGTAGGCTAGCGTGAGTTGATTTTAGTGTCAAAACTATAGTTCTAAGTATAAGGTATTATGTTAAGCAGGATTTCCCTGCATTGAAAACATCAGATGACCCATAATGTCCCTTGTAAATCTCTTGTAAAACGATCCACATAAAATAGCACTATTTTTAGACTTGTGAACTTTTACTGCTGGAAGGAAAGCTAGAAATTGTCTCCTTAAGTATCTTCTACATTATTCTAGCTATAATAACTTAGTCTAGCAGTTAGTTTTATGTACAAAGGTGAAATAATGATTCTGAAACTCAAGAAACTTGTTTTTATGAACAAGAAAAGCCTACAGTATTCATGACATAAAGTTTTTTAATGTTGAGATCAATTGTAATAAAATCTGTAATCTTAATGTATATGCATCTAAATTAGAATTTGTTAAAATAGCCAAGTTTATGATGAATATTTTTTATAAAAGCATGAGTATTACTGATATGTATTAAATTCTTACCATATGCTAGCCTTTACAATTGTTATTTCATTCTTAATCCTCCTGTAATCAGCCTTTACCAATTAACTGGAGCTGAAATGTCCCTAACCTGTATCAACTTAGAACAGTAAGATGCCCGCTAGTGTATTTAGTATACACTGAGACCAGACTTCTGTAATTTCAGCAAGATCTTAGAGAGGGTTCCTTGTATTGTTAGCTTATTTACTAAGCTGTGAATGTAACAATACAAAATATATTCAAACACACAAATATATTTTGAATATTTTTTCCCCTGGGTCCCTGAACATTCCTCTTTCTAGCTACCTGGTGGCTTGGTAAAGCTTTCCCCCTCATATATCCTTGTACTTGGGAATTCAGAGCCCTTGTTCCCTATTCCTCTGTCTTTTGAGAAAATTTCTGAATAGTATCTCCATTGTCATCCTCTGGAGAAGAAAGAAAAAGTAATAGAATTTAATAATACTTTGAAATTTTGCCTTGATTTCTTCTCTAAGTGATTAATCAGTTGAATGCCAACTGATTAAAGGACCAGAACTGAAAGTAAATAACTAGAAAGCCTGAATGGCAAAAGCAAGAGATGTTCATGTCAATTGATTCCTCTGAGCAGTATAATTCACCTTTATCTGAAATCAGTCAAAAATATCCAGAAGAAAAATGAATAGTAAGTTAGCCACTTTTGTGAGGAAAAAGCAGAATAGCAGAAGAGTTAAAAGGATAAAACAAAAGATGAAAGATGAAAGAGAGATATTGACTCAATCAATGTAAAACTCATTTCTAGCTTGATATAAGTAAATCAACTGCAAAAAGACTTTTTTGGGATAGTTGAGGATTGCAAACAAACTGGGTATTGAGTGATATTAAGAAATTGTTGCTTAAAGTTCTCAATCACAATGTAGGTTGGTCACAGGGATAGTAGTACAGCATGGAAAATATAGTCAGTGATTCTCTGTCCTCCTATGTTGACAGATAATAACTGCACTAGAGGGTGTGAGGATTTAACAATATGGGTAACTACTGAACCACTGTGTTGTATACTTAAAACTAATATTAGATTATATATATCGATACTTCAACTAAAAATTTTTTTAAAAAGGAAATTATTGTTAATTTTGTTGGGTGTGATATCATGATTATGTTAGAAAAATGAAAGGCTCTATCTGTTGGAGATAACACTGAAATATTTAGAGATGAAATATGATGGTCTGAGATTTTCTTTAAGATTACCTTAGGGGAAATTCAGGTTAGGGATAGGTGGAATAAGATTTGCAAAATAGTGCTATTTATTGAAGCTGGGTGATAAGTAACATAGAATGTCATTGTATTATTCTCTCTACTTTTGTATGTGTTTTTAAATTTCCATGTTAAATTTTTAATTAAGAGGAACAATGTTAGCCACTTTTTCCTAGAAAAAATTTATCATGGTTGTTGTTGTTTATCAGTTGCAAAGTTAATTATGCCACTGGACGGTTTCAGAGTTAGAGTCTTCCTTAGGTTTTCTACAACAATGTCTTGCGGAAAATGTCTAGTTTTCTTTGACAACCCCATATTTCTTGATAGAGAACAGAATCAAAATCCTGTCAACTCTATATGAGAATGTTCTCCTATTTATTACATTTCCAAAAGCTACTTCTGTGTGTAATCTTTTTATCTTCAAGTTTAATTTTGAATAAAACAGAACAAAATAGAAAATAGAAAAAAATCATAGCTGACATGGGGAAGGAAAAGCAAAAACCAATGGGAATGGTGAAAGGAAGTTAAATTGCACAGGGTATCACTGACTGGAATGAGATGGGACTGTATTTCCAGAGAAAATTTTCATGAGGGGATTAATTTCATATATAGTAAAACTGTTGGACACATGAAAAACACATGTGGAAGATATTACCCAAAACCTTCATTCAACTAAAAAATTAAGCTTAGCTACTATTGTGCATCATTTTCAAAGGAAATATTTTCTTTTTTTTTCAGGTCTTTTTATTTCAGATTTTACTTTAAAATTATGAAAATGACATATAATATAACAGAAAGCTTTTTGAAAAGAGAAAATACCATTCAAATCAAACAACTGACCTCATTTGTGTATCACTCTTTACAGTCTTTTTATTTGCATGTGATGCAATCATACAAGACAAAATACATATCCTGATTTTTTACACTTAAAGTTATTTCATTAGCATCTTCCATAGTTGAGTCTTAAATGCTTTGCAATCTCACAGACTCTCTGGAAATTACCTTTTGTCCATGAATATATCTGACAAAATTCTCAGAAGTCCTAATTATACTGTGGGCTTTAAAGAGTAATTATCCAGTAGTGAACTAAATATATTTTATTAGGATTAACTCTAACACCCAGTTCATACGAAGTTTTTTTTTGCTTAAAATGGGTATGTACATGTGTAAGAGAGATGCAGAGGGAAGATCAAAGAAAGATGGGAAAAAACTGTGGAATCCAGTTCCATTTTGTGCACCAGGTCTTGTGCCATGACACGCTAGCTTCATAGGCTAACCTATGGTTAGAAAGGTTTCATTCCAGTCTTCTTAGGTGAGATGAAACCTTTCTTGAATATATTACATGGTCCAAAGGGCTTCCCTGCCTCCAGGACATCACTGAAACCAATGGCGTGGTATGTAATTCAGAAAATCCCCTTTTGAGATTTGCCCTGATATGCTCTGGGTAAAAAGAAGGCAAGTTCTCCACAGGAGCGACCGTTTTACTTTTTATGTTGAAGACAGACAGCTGTCCATCTCATCTTTGGCTCATTACTTACTTGCAGCTGTAAAAAGAACCCTACTGAGCCACTAAAAATATTTAAATAGTGATTGCTGCCAAAGAAGATATGAAAGAAGAAGTAGGAATTATGGTCAGAAAAATTAAAGACAAAGTTAGTTGTCCTTTGATTCTAAGTTGGCTCTCCGACATGTGAGATATGGCTCCCCTCTCCACTCCAGTTACGGTTTTAAAGACAGGGATTGTTTTCTCTTGGTTAAAATTTCTAAATGGAATGTTCTTTCATAAACTTAACATGTCAAACCCTCCATACCTTGAGTTTATACATCAGAACCTGTCTTATTACTACAAGTCTCATGAGAATTGGATTACAAATAAATTTGCTAAAATACAGCTTTCTTTTATCTAGGACCACTATACAAAGGCTTTTATTTCCCTTTTCTTTAACAGACCTTTTGCCTGAAAATAAGAATTTGCACTTTAAACTGCTCTCACTTACACCAAAAAATTAATATTATACCGGACCTTTCAAAAGTGTATGACTCATTTGAATGATGTCCCTTTTTCCTGAATTGCCACTTTTTCCTGAATTTTCTAGTAACTTCCTGGTAGTTCCTTCTAGGTGTCTCCTGTTGGCTCCTTCCCTTCAAGGTTTTTCTCTTTGACTCTCTTT
The DNA here is from genome assembly GCF_030020395.1 of Manis pentadactyla. NCBI lineage: Eukaryota > Metazoa > Chordata > Mammalia > Pholidota > Manidae > Manis > Manis pentadactyla. The sequence goes on from NC_080023.1 coordinate 88,903,788, forward strand.
GTTTATCTTGCTTTATCTCCTGTATTCACTTCCATGGCTTCAATTCATGATTCTCTCAAGTTCGCATTTTCAACCACATCTTTAAACTCCAGACCAAACATCCAATTGCCACTGGACCAGCCCCTCACACCACCTTTCTCACTGTCTGCCAATGACCCCCGACTCTGTAAATGACTCATCCTCCTGGTCCTGCCAGAATCCTGTGGTCAGAGGCAGAAGCCTGGGAGTCTGTCAGACCCAGGTTCAGTCTTGTCTTTAACTACTTTGTTATTTGATCACAGACAAATTGTGAGCCACTGTGAGCCTGTGAAAAATGGAATTAGTAATCACAGTTACCTCATAAAATTGCTGTGAGGATGACACGAGATAATGTACATAAACACTCAGCTCTTGGCACGTGGTGAATGCTAGAGAAATGATAGCTGTTATCCTTAATTGCCCCCTGTCCCTCATTTCACTCTACCCCTGTCTAATTAGTCTAAGTCTTGTGTCTGGGTTGTTTTTGAATTGCGTCTCTACACTGTTAAAGGCCCCTGTTGTTTCTCACATGGATTATTGCAACAGGCTGCTAATAGGTCTCCCTGCCTGTAGTCCATTCTTTACTTCACATCTGGAATGATTCTGAAAAACAAACTGGATGTGTCATTATTCCACTTTAAAATTCTTCAGTACCTTCCCATTACCTTTAGATAAAGTTCTACTTCCTTGACATGGAAATAATTGTGTATGTTACTCCTGCCCTAGCCCTCTCTGTGCTTTATCTATAATGAACTATCTTCAGCTCTCTCCCTGTAACATTCCTCCTCCCGATTCACCCTATCCTTAGGTCTTGGTTCTCCCAGGAGCTACCTTTGTTCTAGGTATTTCCATTATCATACTTCTCAATACTGTGTATTTTCACTGTATGTTGACCTGTCAAAGACTGTAAGCACGTTGATCAGGGACAGCATCTACCTTATTGTTTAGGAGTTTAATAAATATTGGAAGGAAAACCTGAGAGAGAAAGAGTTGGAGGGAGGAGAAAAAATAACAAAATTTATTCTAACACATGCCCTATTTTGGTGTTATTGAATTGAGTTGCAAATAAATTTTGCCTTTATTTTAAATTCAACTTGTAGTTCACATTTCACTCTTCCTAACACCATACCTATATTTTCATATGCATAATTAAGAGGAGATACTTGACAGTGTGCAATTTCTGTCCCAAATCTCAGCAGACTACATAATCTTGCTTTTCTCACTGCACCCTCCACCTCCACCACAACTACAATCCATCTCTTTTCCACAAACCAGTAAAAGGGATTAATGGGCCTCTGAATAATTTTTATCTGTGTAGATTATGTGAGTGTAGCATGAAGCCTCCCTGACAGAGCTATGCCATGCTCTTTTTGAAGTTGGATTAAGGGCTCCCTAAGAAGGGTGTTCCTGTTAAATTACAGTGTCATAAAGCTTAAATCCTGGAAACACGTACAACACATATTTAGTGTTTTAATAGGATTAGCTCTACTACTGAAGAATCCGAGAACATACTATGTTCCTGTGAAAGTGTGTTTGTTGGTTAATTTGGTATGAATAGAGATGAGCTGCTTTTCCCCCCAGGTCCAAAATAATTTGTTTATACTCTGGGGATTTGAGAAATACAAAGAAAATTAACATCTGATAAGGTATTTTAATGTTTACTAATCTACATAATCATGTTTTCTTATTCATGTTCCTGAAATACAACATTAAAAACGTATCTGCACTATATGACATCCCAGAAAAAAAAAAAGTACAGAAAAAGTAAAGAGATCAGTGGTTTCCGATGGAGGTGGGGGTAGGCAGATGAATAGGTGGAGCACAGAGGATTTTTAGAGCAGTGAAACTGTTCTGTATGTTACTACAATGGTGGACACATGTCATTATACATCTGTCAAAACCCACCGAATGTGCACCGCCAAGAATGAACCCTGATGTCAGCTGAGGACTTTGGGTGGTAATGACGGTTCAGTGTAGGTTCATCAGCTATAACGAATGAACCTCTCTAGTGGGGGATGTGCATGTGGAGAGGCAGAGGGCAAATGTGAACTCTGTGTTTTCTGCTCAGTTTTGCTGTGAACTGCTCTAAAAAATAAAGTCTATTTAAAACAGCCATACATCTTGGGAGCTTTAGTGTGTTTTTTCTTTATTTGCCCAAATGTTTAACAACTCTGTGGTCTATAGACTATCTTCTTTTATTAAACATATCCTTGCCAGCAATCTATACTCATATATGAAAACAGTTTATTGGAATCTTTCACATTGCCAAAATTTGAGTTGGATTTTTCATTTCTACCATGTTTGACTTCTTAGTTGATGATTTCTGCTTTTATCTTCTTATTTTCCTTCTTATATATTGTGGCTGTTATTTACATGGTTTCTTGGATCAAATGCTTGTATTTCCATGGTTCTTGTTTTCCAATAGATGCATTTCTAATAAAGCTCTTTTTCTGAGACCTGCTTTGGCTTTATCTCATAAGTTTTGATATATAGTGTTCTCATTTTATTCATTTCTTAATAGTATGTGGTTCAGTTTTGATTAATAGTTTCATCCTAGAGTTGTTTATGGAGTGTTTTTAAATTCCAGGTGCTTAAGCTTAGCATTTGTTTGTTTTTTTGATGGTTTTGTGACAGTTTTTATTACACTGTGACCAGAATCTCTAATCTAGTGTATAATCAATTTTGTAGGTCTTCATTTAAAAATGTGTATTCTGTCTGTGCTGAACACAGAGTTTGTATGTGTATATGTGCATGTGTTCCTAAATAAAATATCTTAGATTCTTTTGAAACACCCAGAAACATTAGGCCTGTGATCTCCCTGGCAACAACTGGCTGTTGCTAAGCAGGAAGGCTGCCTGCACATACTCTTAAAAAGGGAGGCCATTTACTCCTCAGCTCCAGCCAATTGCTTGTATTTGAACACATACTCATAAACAGCCACGGCACTTTGCCTTTGTTCATTAGTTAAACCCTCAGTTTTATATTTTGTTAATTGAATGATAAAATGTGTATTTCAGTGTCCACTTTGATAATGGCTTGTCAGTTTTCTTTCCTTCTATATTATTTGGTATATTTTGAAACTTTGCTGTTCTGTTCATAAAAATTTGCATCTGCTGTCTCCCAGTAGTGTACCTTTCATTACCATGTTATTTGATTGTTTTAACCTTGAATTATTTTATCTGATATTAGTATTTCAACTATTTCTTTTTGCCAGCTTCTTACCTGAAACTTTATTTGCCCCTTTATTTCCATTTTAGATGAATTGCCTTTTTGATTATTACTAAATCTGAGTATCCATACCTTCCAGTAGCCAAGTGTGACATTTACCATGTTTTGTCTTATTTAGGACATCTTTTTTATTCACCATGGATTCTTATTGTACTTAGTTTTCTCTTGTTCTGAAATTTTCCAGATTGATCACTTTTTCTTGCCCCTTCCCCACCTCTTTTACTTTGGGCTTGAAGCATAAAGACCACAAACTGGCAGTCATTAGGCCAGATAACAACACACTCCTGTTGCTTGGCGCACACACTGCTAAAACACTTTTTAAATTATTTGCCAACTTTTAAAAAGCTACAGATTTGTATATGGGTATGTTTTGGAACTGACTAAGAGGAAGTTTTGGATTGAATATTACATTTAGTTTGGATCTAGGGGCTGTATTTGTGTGGCTCACAGTCACGTCTGCGTGTAGTTGAGTTCTTGCCAGCCATCCCCGTGGAGGATTGGCTTCCAAGAATTGCCCACAGCCCACTATGCTGACTCCACTCCTTTCTAGGCAAGAAAAGGTTCCATCACCTCACAGAGACAGACTGGGGTGTGGAGGGGCCTGGGGGGGGTGGTAAGAGGAGATTCGTGTGTGTGTTTGGGTTGAGCCAAGGAGGCCTCCTGGGTTGTGAGCACGGGGCCAGAGCCACAAGCACATCTCTCGGGTCTGGTGCTCATACTCATTAGGTAGTCCTTAGAGAATGTGACTATCAGACTCTTGCCTAGGACTTCAACCTTTTTCTGGCCTTTTATTTTCCTACTTTTTTTTTCTCCTTTTGAAATGTTAGTAAGTAATTGGGGTAATAGCACATGAGGATAGTTGTATTAGTGTACTGTACCTTAGAAAGGAATGGATCCTAAAGAAAGTTTACTGAAAGGACAGAAAACAGGATCAACATGTTGAAAATCAGGAACTCATTCAACTTCATGTCTTTCCTAGCTCATGAAGGAAATCTCTCTCCTGTGCCAGGCTAATCCCATCAAGTAAGCTCATGATGCCTCCTCAGTTGCTTCCTGAGTGTCTTTACCCTCAGACCCCTTCTCTCCCTTGTCTTCCCGTTGGCTTCAAAGCTCAGCTCTCGCAAAGTGGGGCCTGCACTGTGGCTCTTAGCTTGCAGTGATTTCCTCGCGTCTCTTTTACTCTTCAGCTCTCCACAGTCCGCCTCCACTCTGCGTCACTGTATTGAAACTCAACTGCCTAGACTCACCTCTAGGCACCCTCCAGGGTGACCTCCCCTCTGTCGATTCACTGAACATGATTCAGTCCTTCACTCTGCAAACTAGAGGTTTCTATGTGGCTCGTGCCAGGTTTGTTCAGCATCTCCTTGGTAACAACCCAAGTTCTTGCTCTTGCATCTGTGTCAGCATCTCCCCTGGTTGTGACTTTACCTTAGCCTTCTTTGATGATTCTCTTCCTCTCCCTGCTCTTTAAATACTGATATTCCCCCAGGGTCTGTCGTCTGCTCTCCTCTCTCCTAAATCCCACATTCTCCCTGGGTCACTTCATCTTACTTCCTAAGTTTCAGTCACCATCTCTGTGCTGATAACAACCAAATTCATTTCTCTCCTAAGCTCTTGACCTTTACTTCCAAGAGTGTTTTGGTCTTTCTACCTGAGGTCCCACTGTACCCAAATTGGACACACCCAAAGCTAAACTCATCCCGTATGTTCATTTCCACTCCTGGGCTCTTTCCTTCCTCTCAGAACTGTTTCTCTTCTAACTTAGTCAAGAGTACAGTATTAACACCTCCTTGATTTCCCAAGTTAGAAGCTTGGGAGTTATCTTCAGTTCTTTCCTCTCCTCATTCTTGTATAACTGTCTAACTCGCTATGTATTTGTCAAATTCCCCATCTCTTCTCTAGCCCTTCTATCACTCTTCCATCTAGCCATCAGTTGCTCATATTTAATCACCCTCAGAAGTCATTCTCAGGTTTCTGTCCTTTTCTGTCATCCCCTGCTGCCCCAGCACCAGCACACAGACACAGATGCCTAGAGAAGACAACCTCTCATGTGAGCACTCACGGTGTTAGGAGCTATCCCAGTGGGCTATAATGGTCTGTTTACCACCTGTTCCTGTAATAGCCTTCCCCACACTTTGAGATCCCTAAGGATAGGGCTTGTATCATATTCATCTTTGTGATCTCCAGGATATAGTACAGTGCCTGTCCATGGTAGAAATAAAATAAATGTTTATAGAATACACTTACATTAGAAGCAAGAGATATTAACCATTGAAATGGGTTTCCCAGAAGGTTGTAAAGTTCCTTTTTTTTAACTTTCTATAAAAATTTATAAATATGCCATAGTTTTGCCTGTTGTCACTGTAATTTCTTAGAGATTTTCCTAGGCTTTCAGAATCTTGAGTTTGACTTTTTTCCAGGTATGGACATCAAGAAAAATAAGAAATACCAACTTTATTCTTATAAAGAAAGTAATGATTTTTATAAATTCACATAGTACAAACTGCTAAAATATTTTAAACTATTCCACAGAGAGGCAAAGCATGGAAGAGAATATTAAAGAATGATGTCACTTGCTCTTGGTGCACAATAGTTGCCCAATAAATATGGCTGATCCCTTTATTCATGGTAGTTACATCCTATAAAATCACTATGACCACTGAATTAGCAAATACTGAACCACTGCTCCTGGGGAAATATAGGATTGAGTTCCTGTGAGCCTCTGGTCACTTTTTTCATCAAGGATTGATCAATACATGACTTTTTGTGTGTTTCTGTTTAAAGGTACCTTATTAAATACATATTGTTGGTTCACTAACATTGAACTCAGAGCCAAAAGCACTATATATATAGTGCATGCCTGAATGAAGCTTATCTAACACACATATTTTCTCTATAAGGCACATCACAACCTTCTTACACTTAGGAACACTGGACAGCACCCCCAGCACTGTGGTAGGGGCCACATTAAACAGCAAAATCACCAACAAAAATATGAAAAAATACGGCACTAGGTAGATCATAAAAGGGACATTTATTAATAGTATAGAGCTGAAACAAGAAGGCAGAATGCCACCTTGTTCAACCTCAGCTGGGAACATGTGTGTCAGATCACAAATATGGAATCTGTGAGTAATGAAGATTGACTGTATTTCATATTTTCATTCTACTCTAGGTCTTGGAGATATTAAGATAAATGGGTACATACCTTATTAAATGAATTGTGTTAGGATTTGGGGGCTAAGAGATAAAAGGTGGGTTTTTTCCTTTGTTGTCTTCATCTTAGAAAATTTTTAATGTAATAAAATGACTTAAAAGGAAAAATTAAAACTGACCTAATTTTATAAAATTGAATTAAGTAGTAGTTATCTGTTATGGGTATAGAACTTCTGTGTGAAGTTCATCAATATGTTGTTCACTCTCATGCCTGATTTTTTTTAACAAAGAGAAAAATGGGTAATATGTCAGGAATAAAAATTTAAAGTAAGTAAAATTAGAAGCACATCAGATTCTTGATGTCAGATTCAGAAAGGCTATCCACAACAAGATTACATAAAACCATCAGCCATTTTCTTGTAATAATTTATGTTTACTTTTCTATCTTCTCTTTTAAGTTTCTCTTCTAAGAGCCATTCCATGGACGCTTATGAAGCCAAATTTATGGAATCTGACAGCCATAGTTTCTAGTTCCTCTTTATTGTGTTTATTAGTTATGCGACTTAGAGCAAATTAGTAAACTTTTCTGAGCATACTATTTCCTCAATTATAAAATGGGATAATGAAGGATATCCCAAATTGTAAAAATGAAAATAATGAGGGACATAAATTTTCCTCAGTTGTAAATTGATATTGAGGATGAAATGAGATAGTATAAAAAACTATTTAGCTAGAATTTAGCATATAATGATATTGTTTGCTTGGTTTCTTTATTTCCCCAGAGAGGCTGAGTATATTCTCTAAACACTTACCTATTACACAAGATGGTTCTTTTGCCTTCAAAGGTGAATGCAATGTCATAAAAATGTGTAAGCCACATCTGTCTTCTGTCAAAACTCCTTAAATACAGCCCCATTCTTTGGCATTAATGCTGTGGAGAAAAGTGAGGCCAATCTGACTTTTCCATATACGCAGATAACCGATAGTTATCCTGCCTTCTACTTAAGATGTTTTATCTGATCAAATTCTATTTAAGTTGTATTTTTCTTTCCTCAGGAAAGGCAGTAGTCTTTCCATTACTTTACCATAGCAGGGTTTAAGTTCTTTCAAATATAATTCATGTCTGTTTTCTGTCTAGGAAAGTTTCTCCCCTCAAGAAAGTATTTCTTTGAATAAAATTCTTATTCCACATATTCTGCTCTCCTCTTTAGGATCACTGGTTATCCAGAAACAGACTTTTCATTGTTTCTTCACCACATTCCTCTCTCTCTTCTCTTTAGCTCTTTTGTGTAATTTGCCTTTTTTTTTTTAATTTAAGAAGTTTTCTTAAGTCATAATTTAGTTCTTCTGCAGTAGCATTTCTTCTTCTTAACATTTATAATGTGCTTGCTGTCATTTTTGAATCTATAATGCCTCCCCTCCATGTAGGTCATATGTCTGGAACTACATAGAACACATCTGTGAACCAGGAGGTAAGCCAAAAAGTCTCTGGTCTTTTGAAGTAGTTAGGCAGTTACCACGCTCTAACGTGGAGTGAGTAGATACAAGGATGCAACCTACATTTACTGAAGACCAGTGCCTTAGCTGGGACAATGCTATGGTGCTATTTATTCTCAAAATAGTCCTATCAGATTACTATATGTTATCTTACAGATGAGAAAGCAAACACTCCGAAAGATTTGGTAACTTGACAAGGTCAGACAGCTAATTAACACCTAAGTCAGACTTGAAATACCAAAACCTTTGTTCCTTCCATAATACTATTTTATCTTATGGTGGTACACATTTCCCCTAGAAAAGTTCCCATTTAATCTTTCAGTCATAATCTATTTTTTCTTCTTGTTGGCACTATACTCAAATTTCACTGGCTGTGCTCCAGGTCTACAGGGAGGAAACTGAAAATAAAGCATGTTAGAATAAACATTGTAGCAGCAAGAAGTTTCTTGCCAATAGCTGGAGAGTGAGAGAGAAAAACTATAAAAAAGCAAACTAAATTTACTAATTCTAGTAAAAATTAAAGTATACATTTCTGTAACCTCTGAGGACATTACTATAATGCTGTATATGTAATTGATATTCATAAATATGTCTTGGATTCATTAGAGAAAGATTAAATGATATTCAAGTTTTTAAAAGAAGACAACAAACAAAGAAATGTCAAATTGTAGAAAATGTTGTCAGTTGTTTGTAATTGCAAAGAAATGGGAACATTCCAAATGATCATCAACAGGAAAATAGATAAATTATATTAGAGCTCTACAATAGAATACCTTGAGTAGTGAAAATAAGGTACCTCTTCATAGACCTACATGGACGAATATCACAGTAAAAAACACAATTTGCCCCCTAAAATGTATGTGATATAATTCTATTTATCTCAAGCTTAGAAATATTCAAAAGTAAATAATATGGCATTAAGGATATATATGAGGCAACACTAAAAAGAAAACCAGCAAAAATTCAGAATAGTGGTTGTCTCAGGTCAGGAAAAGGTGAGAGAAACACAGCTGGGTAGGGACATATATATGGGACTTAAAAAGTATCAGTAATGTTCTATTTTTTAAGCTGATATTAGATACCCCAGTATTCATTTTATCATCAATATTATTATAATTATATATGTATAAAATACATTTATATGCATGAAATATTTAATAACAAAAATTCGGGGTTCTGAAGAGGGTTATGTATCAGTTATCTAGAAATTTTTAGTTACGAGAAGTATTTCCAAAGATATCAAATAGATGATTCATTATGTTATTATTACAAATGAAACATAAAAATAACCAACTGGCTATATCAGGGAACTCATTTAAAAACAGTATTTTTATTTATTTACCTAAAAAATCCTCCTTTATATTGGAATGTTGGTTACTATTGTTCATAAGACAGTTTTTATAAGATCAAATTTTTGAAATAGAAGTCAAATCCCCTAAATTATGATATAATTATGAAAACCCATCTTCTAAATTTATGGGTTAATGAAGAACAAAGTTATAGTAACAAAACAGTGCCTTAAATTCTAGAGTGAATGTCACCCAATTCAGAGATATTACATGTTGATATTTAATGTTAATGTTGATGTTAATGAGGGTGTTTTAGAAATTTGTGGAGGCATTTTGATAATGTAATTATCACTGAACATCTATATTTGACAATGTTATTCTATTATAAAATATTTATTTTACCTCTCCTTTATGTTATAGCTAAGTGATTATTTTTACTTTGATGACATAGGTAAGCAAGCTATATGATATTTGAATTTCATTTCAGTGTAGTTGAGGAGAATGTGTTATAAAAGGAGTGTTAGAACTATTAGGGATGAGAAAAAAATAGTCTGTACCCACCTGGAATATATGGATGACTTTTTCTGAAAGGTTAAGATCAAGCCAGAAGTCTCCAAGAAAATTTAAATTATTTGAAGATTTAAGGAGCTTTATGTATTTTCCCATTGTGTTTGTATTTTAATTGCATTATAATCCATAATTAATAATCTAATGCAAATTGACATCCATGATTAAGGAGAAAAATCTATTTTCATTTCTTGCTTATGAATAAAAGGATTCAGCTTCCCTCTGGTTAAAACTCTAGAAAGCACATATATGGTTCAAAAAGTTTTCAAATATTTTTCATTGAGAAATATTTTTCCAATCCAAATGATTTTTAATTTCATGCATAACTTTAGGAGATGATATTGCATTCTGTTTTGTTTTTTATTTCTTTTTAACAGGTAGTTTGGGCCAAGAGTACACTCTGATGCCTTGTAGGGCCCCTCTTTATATGCAAAAATGCCTTACTTTTCCTAGAAACTAATCTCCTTAAAAGCTAATACCCAAATCAAACAATATACCCTTTTCAGTGCTGAATAAAAATAGGTCAAGAAGGGATTAAAAGGCTGGCACTGCACTAAAATTAAGCAATGAAAGTTTTACTTTCTAAGCTCTCCCTTGTTATGTGAGAATTTATAAATTACCAGTTAATTCAGACCCCTTCCTTCTGCCTTCTCTTCCATGCCTCTCAATACATAAGCCCTATTGTTCATGTATGTATGAAATATTGTTTTCTTAGGAATTTTCCCATTGCATCTATTAGAAATTTTTTAAAAATCAATCAGCATTGAGTCCAGTTTGCTTCATTTGTGTATTTAATCAATGAAGAAACTTAGGTTGATTTTGCATAATATTCACTTCCTCAGTTTCTGCTCCTATTCTTCTTCCACCTCTCCTTTTCCACTATCTGATGGTCAGCACTATGCCCTGTAAATAGTCTTTGGGTTCTTAATAGGCTTCAGGCTACTGAAGTGTTTGATGCAATAAGCATATTTTGAAAATCTGCTAGGGACAAGGAGGTATAGAGTCAGTAGAGAGTTGAGTAAGATACAAGTTTGAAGTCTCACTGAGAATCCCTTAAAATACATGTTTAAAGTGATTACTAAAATACGAATGTAAATTTCATCCATTCCTGAAAATAGCTGTGACTTAGGAGATGGTATTTGAACTTTTTGAAACTCTTTGATTCACATAGAAATTTTAAGTTAGAATGTATGCCTTTTATATAGTTTTATATAAGTAGTTTTCAATATAGGAGATATTGTATACAAAGTACTTAGCATGGAGCTACCATGTAGGAGGATTCCTATAAATAGTTTTATTCCTAATACTTTTGTTATATTTGGCCTAGTTAACCATGTTCAGTATCTCCACATTACCTATTTTCTCTACTTTTAGCTTGTCAACCTTAAAAGGATATCCTAGTCTCCATTACTTTGCCTATAAAATGACTGGATTAGACCATGAGTTCTGGGGTTTCTTCCACTTTTATAATTCTATCTATTTTTTGTTTAAGGAAGTAGGTCCTTCTAATAATCCTTACATGAGATTTTTCTGAGTCAACTCCATATGTATAACTATTTCATGCCATCTTCTCTCTTCAAATTTTCAGGACTTCTTCCCCTTCTCTCTTAATTTACTGAGTAAAAATAAAAACAATCAGAGATTCTATACACTTCCACCGTCAAATGTACCAACACACCGGCTCCTTCATCCACATGCTGCAGTCCCCCTGCTACATTCCCTTAAGCCAAGTCTTTCATTGTGCACTGGGGCTTATCCCTTCATGCCCACAATGGTTTGTTTTCTTTTTCCCCAGGACCACACCCATCAGATAATAAAAATGCTGAGGCATCTTCTGTTTTTAAAAAACCTCTATTACCTTTCTTAGCCCTACAGCTACCACCCCATTTACCTGCTCCCCTTTAAAACAAAGTACCTTCAAAGTGTATGCTCTCATCTCCTCTTCATCCACTCTCTTCCCAATCTTTTGTTAAAAAACTACAAACCTCTTTTTAAAAAGTTGGAGGAGCGAAAGATGGCGGCGTGAGTAGAGCAGCGGAAATCTCTTCCCAAAACCACATATATCTATGAAAATATAACAAACACAACCCTTTCTAGAATAAAGACCAGAGGACACAGGACAATATCCAGACCACATCCGCACCTGAGAGAACCCAGTGCCTCGCGAAGGGGGTAAGATACAATCCCCGGCCCCGCGGGAGCCGAGCGCCCCTCCCCCCAGCTCCCGGCGGGAGAAGAGCAGGCAGAGCGGGAGGGAGACGGAGCCCAGGACTGCCGAACACCCAGCCCCAGCCATCCGGGCCAGAGCGCAGACACAGTACGTGCCCAGGGGGCCCTGGATACTAGGAAAACAGGGCAGCAAGAACAGGGAGGGGGCACCGGAGGCCGGGCGCCGGAGGACATAAGAAAAGCGCGCGACCAATTTTTTTTTCTTTTCTTTTTTTTTTTTGTTTTGCCGAGTGCTTTTTGTAAGCCTTAAAGGGATAGGGACCCCAATACTAGGGAAACAAGGCAGCAAGACTGGTGAGCAGATGCCTGAGGCTGGCACCGGAGAATAAAGAAAAACGAGCGGCCACCTTTTTTTTTTTTTTTTTTTAATTAAAAATTTTTTTTTTTTTTGGTGGTCGGTGTTTTGTTTTGGCGGGTGCTTTTTGGAAGTCTTAAAGGGGTAGGGCGGGACACTTAATCCAGAGGTAGGGAATCTGGGGATCTCTGGGCACCCTAACCCCTGGGCTGCAGGGAGCAGGGAGGACCCTTACGGAGATAAATAGCCTCCTAGCCGCTCCCGCCCCAACACGACTCCACCACTTTGGAGCAGAGGCCCGAGCCAGGCCACGCCCACAGCAACAGCGGAGATTAACTCCATAGCAGCCGGGCAGGAAGCAGAAACCTTGTCTGCACGCAGCTGCGCAGCACAAGCCACTAGAGGTCGCTGTTCTCCCGGGAGAGGAGGGCCACAAACCAACAAGCAGGGAAGTTCTTCCAGCCATCACTCGTTCCAGCTCTGCAAACTATTCCTACTACCATGAAAAGGCAAAACTACAGGCAGACAAAGATCACAGAGACAACACCAGAGAAGGAGACAGACCTAACCAGTCTTCCTGAAAAAGAATTCAAAATAAGAATCATAAACATGCTGACAGAGATGCAGAGAAATACGCAAGAGAAATGGGATGAAGTCCAGAGGGAGATCACAGATGCCAGAAAGGAGATCACAGAAATGAAACAAACTCTGGAAGGGTTTATAAGCTGAATGGATAGGATGCAAGAGGCCATTGATGGAATTGAAACCAGAGAACAGGAACGCATAGAAGCTGACATAGAGAGAGACAAAAGGATCTCCAGGAATGAAACAATATTAAGAGAACTGTGTGACCAATCCAAAAGGAACAATATCCGTACTATAGGGGTTCCAGAAGAAGAGAGAGGAAAAGAGATGGAAAGTATCTTAGAAGTAATAATTGCTGAAAACTTCCCCAAACTGGGGGAGGAAATAATCGAACAGACCATGGAAATACACAAAACCCCCAACAGAAAGGATCCAAGGAGGACAACACCAAGACACATAATAATTAAAATGGCAAAGATCAAGAACAAGGAAAGAGTTTTAAAGGCAGCTAGGGAGAAAAAGGTCACCTATAAAGGAAAACCCATTAGGCTAACATGAGATTTCTCGACAGAAACCCTACAGGCCACAGGAGGATGGCATGATATATTTAATACAATGAAACAGAAGGGCCTTGAACCAAGGATACTGTATCCAGCACGACTATCATTCAAATATGACGGTGGGATTAAACAATTCCCAGACAAACAAAAGCTGAGGGAATTTGCTTTCCACAAACCACCTCTACAGAACATCTTACAGGGACTGCTCTAGATGGGAGCACGCCTAGAAAGAACACAGCACAAAACACCCAACATATGAAGAATCGAGGAGGAGGAATAAGAAGGGAAAGAAGAAAAGAATCTCCAGACAGTGTATATAACAGCTCAATAAGCAAGCTAAGTTAGGGAGTAAGATACTAAAGAGGCTAACCTTGAACCTTTGGTAACCACAAATTTAAAGCCTGCAATGGCAATAAGTACATATCTTTCAATAGTCACCCTAAATTTTAATGGGCTGAATGCACCAATCAAAAGACACAGAGTAATAGAATGGATAAAAAAGCAAGACCCATCTATATGCTGCTTACAAAAAACTCACCTCAAACCCAAAGACATGCACAGACTAAAAGTCAAGGGATGGAAAAACATATTTCAAGCAAACAACAGCGAGAAGAAAGCAGGGGTTGCAGTACTAATATCAGACAAAATAGACTTCAAAACAAAGAAAGTAACAAGAGATAAAGAAGGACACTACATAATGATAAAGGGCTCAGTCCAACAAGAGGATATAACCATTACAAATATATATATATACCCAATATAGGAGCACCAGCATATGTGAAACAAATACTAACAGAACTAAAGGGGGAAATAGACTGCAATGCATTCATTCTAGGAGACTTCAACACACCTCTCACCCCAAAGGATAGATCCACCGGGCAGAAAATAAGTAAGGACATGGAAGCAGTGAACAACACAGTAGAGCAGATGGACCTAATAGACATCTATAGAACTCTACATCCAAAAGCAGCAGGATATACATTCTTCTCAAGTGCACATGGAACATTCTCCAGAATAGACCACGTACTAGGCCACAAAAAGAGCCTCAGAAAATTCCAAAAGATTGAAATCCTACCAACCAACTTTTCAGACCTCAAAGGCATAAAACTAGAAATAAACTGTACAAAGAAAGCAAAGAGGCTCACAAACACATGGAGGCTTAACAACATGCTCCTAAATAATCAATGGATCAATGACCAAATCAAAATGGAGATCCAGCAATATATGGAAACAAATGACAACAACAACACTAAGCCCCAACTTCTGTGGGACACAGCAAAAGCAGTCTTAAGAGGAAAGTATATAGCAATCCAAGCATATTTAAAAAAGGAAGAGCAATCCCAAATGAATGGTCTAATGTCACAATTATCGAAATTGGAAAAAGAAGAACAAATGAGGCCTAAGGTCAGCAGAAGGAGGGACATAATAAAGATCAGAGAAGAAATAAATAAAATTGAGAAGAATAAAACAATAGCAAAAATCAATGAAACCAAGAGCTGGTTCTTCGAGAAAATTAACAAAATAGATAAGCCTCTATCCAGACTTATTAAGAAGAAAAGAGAGTCAACACAAATCAACAGTATCAGAAACGAGAAAGGAAAAATCACGACGGACCCCACAGAAATACAAAGAATTATTAGAGAATACTATGAAAACCTATATGCTAACAAGCTGGGAAACCTAGGAGAAATGGACAACTTCCTAGAAAAATACAACGTTCCAAGATTGACCCAGAAAGAAACAGAAAAACTGAACAGACCAATTACCAGCAACGAAATTGAAGCGGTAATCAAAAAACTACCAAAGAACAAAACCCCCGGGCCAGATGGATTTACCTCGGAATTTTATCAGACATACAGGGAAGACATAATAACCATTCTCCTTAAAGTTTTCCAAAAAATATAGGAGGAGGGGATACTCCCAAACTCATTCTATGAAGCTAACATCACCCTAATACCAAAACTAGGCAAAGACCCCACCAAAAAAGAAAACTACAGACCAATATCCCTGATGAACGTAGATGCAAAAATACTCAACAAAATATTAGCAAACCGAATTCAAAAATACATCAAGAGGATCATACACCATGACCAAGTGGGATTCATCCCAGGGATGCAAGGATGGTACAACATTCGAAAGTCCATCAACATCATCCACCACATCAACAAAAAGAAAGACAAAAACCACATGATCATCTCCATAGATGCTGAAAAAGCATTTGACAAAGTTCAACATCCATTCATGATAAAAACTCTCAGCAAAATGGGAATAGAGGGCAAGTACCTCAACATAACAAAGGCCATCTATGATAAACCCACAGCCAACATTATATTGAACAGCGAGAAGCTGAAAGCATTTCCTCTGAGATCGGGAACTAGACAGGGATGCCCACTCTCTCCACTGTTATTTAACACAGTACTGGAGGTCCTAGCCACAGCAATCAGACAAAACAAAGAAATACAAGGAATCCAGATTGGTAAAGAAGAAGTAAAACTGTCACTATTTGCAGATGACATGATACTGTACATAAAAAACCCTAAAGAGTCCACCCCAAAACTACTAGAACTCATATTGGAATACAGCAAAGTTGCAGGATACAAAATCAACACACAGAAATCTGTGGCTTTCCTATATACTAACAATGAACCAACAGAAAGAGAAATCAGGAAAACAACTCCATTCACAATTGCATCAAAAAAAATAAAATACCTAGGAATAAACCTAACCAAAGAAGTGAAAGACTTATACTCTGAAAACTACAAGTCACTCTTAAGAGAAATTAAAGGGGAAACTAACAGATGGAAACTCATCCTATGCTCGTTGCTAGGAAGAATTAATATCGTCAAAATGGCCATCCTGCCCAAAGCAATATACAGATTTGATGCAATCCCTATGAAACTACCAGCAACATTCTTCAATGAACTGGAACAAATAATTCAAAAATTCATATGGAAACACCAAAGACCCAGAATAGCCAAAGCAATCCTGAGAAAGAAGAATAAAGTAGGGGGGAATCTTACTCCCCAACTTCAAGCTCTACTATAAAGCCATAGTAATCAAGACAATTTGGTACTGACACAAGAGCAGAGCCACAGACCAATGGAACAGGCTAGAGAATCCAGACATTAACCCAGACATATATGGTCAATTAATATTTGATAAAGGAGCCATGGACATACAATGGCGAAATGACAGTCTCTTCAACAGATGGTGCTGGCAAAACTGGACAGCTACATGTAGGAGAATGAAACTGGACCATTGTCTAACCCCATATACAAAAGTAAACTCAAAATGGATCAAAGACCTGAATGTAAGTCATGAAACCATTAAACTCTTGGAAGAAAACATAGGCAAAAACCTCTTAGACATAAACATGAGTGACCTCTTCTTGAACATATCTCCCCGGGCAAGGAAAACAACAGCAAAAATGAGTAAGTGGGACTATATTAAGCTGAAAAGCTTCTGTACAGCAAAACACACCATCAATACAACAAAAAGGAACCCTGCAGTATGGGAGAATATATTTGAAAATGACACATCCGATAAAGGCTTGACGTCCAGAATATATAAAGAGCTCACACGCCTCAACAAACAAAAAACAAATAACCCAATTAAAAAATGGGCAGAGGTACTGAACAGACAGTTCTCCAAAAAAGAAATACAGATGGCCAACAGACACATGAAAAGGTGCTCCACATCGCTAATTATCAGAGAAATGCAAATTAAAACTACAATGAGGTATCACCTCACACCAGTAAGGATGGCTGCCATCCAAAAGACAAACAACAACAAATGTTGGCGAGGCTGTGGAGAAAGGGGAACCCTCCTACACTGCTGGTGGGAATGTAAGTTAGTTCAACCATTGTGGAAAGCAGTATGGAGGTACATCAAAATGCTCAAAACAGACTTACCATTTGACCCAGGAATTGCACTCCTAGGAATTTACCCTAAGAATGCAGCAATCAAGTATGAGAAAGATCAGTGCACCCCTATGTTTATCGCAGCACTATTTACAATAGCCAAAAATTGGAAGCAACCTAAATGTCCATCGATAGATGAATGGATAAAGAAGGTGTGGTACATATACACAATGGAATACTACTCAGCCATAAGAAAAGGGCAAATCCAACCATTTGCAGCAACATGGATGGAGCTGGAGGGTATTATGCTCAGTGAAACAAGCCAAGTGGAGAAAGAGAAATACCAAATGATTTCACTTATCTGTGGAATATAAGAACAAAGGAAAAACTGAAGGAACAAAACAGCAGCAGAATCACAGAACTCAAGAATGGACTAACAGGTACCAAAGGGAAAGGGACTGGGGAGGATCGGTGGGTAGGGAGGGATAAGGGGGGGGAGAAGTAGGGGGGTATTAAGATTAGCATGCATGGGGGGGTAGGAGAAAAGGGAGGGCTGTACAACACAGAGAAGGCAAGTAATGATTCTACAACATTTTGCTATGCTGATGGACAGTGACTGTAAAGGGGTTTATAGGGGAGAGCCTAGTAAACGTAATATTCGTCATGTAGGTGTAGATTAGTGATACAAAAAACAAAACAAAACAAAACAAAAAAAAAAGAAAAGGGCAGTTCCTGTGTGGTAACCTCCAATGATTTCTACACAAGGGTATAAAGGGCATATAAAAGTGTAGGCAAAGGGTCTGTTTGTGTTTAAACAGAGGATCAAAGCCTAATTGGGCTACCCCAAAAATGAACTAAGATACGATATGAAAAAGAACTTCCAACATCAGCACTCTCTGGAAGACTCATGCCAGAAGATGATCATCAAAAAACCCCAACAAAGATCCACGCACTGCTACAGCTGTAGATGCACTCATCCCACCAGCTCCTGGACTTGCCATGGGAATGAAGGAGATATCTAAGCTGGCCTGTGCATACAGTAAAACAACAAATTTGACTGGATCTATACTGTTGGAACTCAACCAAGAATTAGGAGAAGTGCAAATTGTAGCACTCCAAAATCTTACAACCACAGACTATTTACTGTTAAAAGAACATAAGGGATGTGAACATTCCCCAGGAATGGGTTGTTTTAATTTGTCTGATTCCTCTCAGACTGTTCAAGTTCAGTTGGACAATATCCACCATATCATAGATAAGTTTTCACAAATGCCTAAGGTGCCTAACTGGTTTTCTTTGTTTCACTGGAGATGGCTGGTAATTACAGATATGCTTTGGTTATGTAACTATACTTCTATTATGTTAATGTGTGTGCGCAATTTAAGTAGTAGCTTAAAACCTATACATGCTGAAGTTACTCTACAAGAAGATATGTCAAAGAAATAATCAATCTTTCCATGTTTTCTTCTGCCTGCTACTTCTATAGCTTTTCTTCTTCCTTCCTAATTACAACCCTTAAATAGAATTCGTGCCTCATAACAAATTTACCGAGTATCATAATTCTTCCAAGTGGTAAAGATACCTCAAGACAAATGCTGGGCATAGAAGCTACAGGGCATAAATATGCAAAGAAATAAAAAGCTAACCGTTTCAAACAATAAGGCTTCTCTCTCACTTACCAACTTTACATTTCCCTGTATGGCCCCGGAAGATGACTGGTTAGCCAGAGACGGGTAAGATTCCTCAAGGGAGGAACAACCTAAGACAGGCACAGTCGCAGGGGGATCATCAGGTGAGAAATTGGGGATCAACAGAGGTGAGGCTTAGAACCTCACCACCCCGTTCTGAGAGAAATCTTCTGCATACGTGGATGTTTTATTGCCCTTGTCTAGCTTGGATTAACACATAGTCTACAGGCACAAACTTGATCATCTACATTTGCTCTCTTACAACACTAAACTATGTTTTCTACCTTTATCTTGTATCTACCTACCACTTCAGCATTTTATTAAAAGTAATAATAATAAAGAGAGAAATGTGGTATCCACATATAAATCAAGTATAAAAATCAAATGAGTATTCATATTTGAACTGACTGTTTATAGTTCATAATGCATGAGCAAAACCGAAGGTTTCTGTGATGGCTGCCCTTGTACTGTTCACCATGTAAGAACTTATTCACTATGTAAGAATTTGTGCTCCATGTAAGAACTTGTTTGTTATGCCTCAGAAGATTGGAGACTGACGAAAATTAGGCTTGGGGTGGATTAATGATTGTGCATTGAGCATTGAATCCCCTATACAGAATTTTATTGTTGTTAACAACCATTTGATCAATAAATATGAGAGATGCCCTCACAAAAAAAAGAAAAAAAAAAAAAAGTATACACTTCCAATGGTAAAATAATAAGTAACCGGGATGTAATGAATATAGTCAAGATATTGTAACAGTTTGGTATGGTGATAGCTGGTACCTAGAATTGTCATGTATATAAATGTTGAATCACTATGTTGTACACCTGAAACTAATGCAATGTATGCTGTGTGTCAACTACCCTTCAATAAAAAATAATTATCTACAAAAAAAAAAAAAAATTGCACAAGCATGTGATGAATACCCTTGTGGCCTTTATATAGATTTGCCAATTTTTACTATTTTGCCTTATCTCTTTAATGCATTCATTTTTCCTGAACCATTTGAGAGTTCCTTGCAGACACTGTGACATTTCACTCCAAAATACTTCCTCGTGTATCTCCTAAGAACAGGTCATTCTCCTATATAACCACAATCCAATAAGTACACACAATAATATTGTCACATGTATTGATCATCTTCAAATTCTCCCAATTGTTCAATAGTGCTGTCACTCTCTCTTTTAATATCCAGTGTATAATCAAGGATTATATATCTCCTTTAAAATTTTTTTTTGCCTTGAGGACACTGACTTTTTTTTTAAAGAATCTAAGCCAATCAGTGTGCAGAATATCTTCAGTTCTGATTTATCTGTTTCCTCTGTTAGATGGAGGCTAAACTGTTTAAGTCTACAAGTCAAGCCCGTACTTGACTCCTCTCTTCCTTTACCCTTTACATCTAATTCATTAGCAAATCTGTTAGCTGTATTTTTTAAATATATACCAAAGCTAATCATTTCTCACCACTTGTATTGTTCTATCTTTTGTCTGAGCAACTGTCATGTCTGACCTTGACCATCATGGTTGTGTCCTAGTCAGACTCCCTGCTTCTGCCCTTGCTTGCCTGTAGAAGCCTTTTTTAAAAAAATCAAATAATGTCACAAAATCCCTCTAATTCAAAATAAAATCCAAAGTTCTTACATAGATTATAAAGCCTTGCATACTCTGGCCCCTGGTTACTTCTTTGATCTTCTCTTCTGCCAGTCCTGTTTACTAACTTTATTTCTTATCCCCTTTGTCTGGAAAACTCTTCCCCCCTATAATCCATATACCTCACTCCATCATCATCACTTTTTGTCACCCTTTGTTTATTTTTCTTCTTAGCACCTGACATAGAGTATGTGTATTTGTTTTGTGTATACCATCTGTTTACCCCCACTGCAATGTGTGTTCCATGGCAGCAGGGACTGCTATATCCCCAGCCCTCAGAGCAGTGCTTAGCACATAGGCAGCCAATAAATATTTGTTAATTGGCTGTTGGAATTCCTCTTACTCTTCTATCATGACAGAAAGAAAATGGGTTTCTTCCCACTTTCAGTGAAGCTTTACTTTTTTAATTGCTCTTCTTTCCTCTTGAACCATTGTTTACAATGTCCCACAGAATGCTTTAGAAAAGAAGTTAAGTTTTTGTGGGTTGTATAAATTAATGGTTTATTTATAGTTTCACTGCTGCTGCTTAATAATTTCAATGTGTTTTTCCTCAATGTTTGGATAGGATTCCTTAGAAGACAACTAAGATTCTCATATGTTAACCTAATGTTTCTTTTATTATAAATGAAATTACATTTTACTAAATCATCCATTTATGAATTTTAAAGCCCATTAGTACAACAGTATTTATTTTAATGTCCTACATATTTCTCTAGGAAGTCTACCTGTTTTCTATTAGCTTAGGGAGAAAGTTCTGGCTTCTATTACTAACTTGAAAGTAAAACTAATCACATGTTTATAAGATTAGAGTAAACTAATGGAAATTGATGGAAAATTTTGACTAACCACCATCTCCTGGTGTCTTTTTTTCTATATGTTTGATTTTTCCGTGAATGACACATGTGGAATTTAAATAATGGGAGAAAATATATGACTTCAAGTCTGATTTTAGCAGTTCATAGAAGTAACCAAGATATGAATCCCCATTTTAAAGAGTGAGGGAATTCCTGTGCCTGTTTTTGGGTATGTAGACATAGAGGTGTTATTCATAAATGCCCTTCGGCTCCTATGTCTATATCCTGAACTTCAGATGATAGATTTTAAGGTTATTCACTAGAGAGGATATTTAGATATGTATATTTCATTGGCTATCTAAAATTAATTAAATTTCAAGCATTATCCTCAAGAGTCCTCCTAAGCAGTTAGCTGTTTCAGCATATAATTAAACAGCACATCTATTTTAACAATAAGGGAACAATACATATAACTCTGTGTTCTCAGAATATTTCAAAGTTTACATTAAATATGTCATGTCAAACCAAGCCTCCCCAGCTGATGCTGTGTAAACAGACAAGTTTTCCCATCAACTGAAATCTCAGATTACTAAATTACCATTTAACCTAAATACTGTGAAACACATCAAATTGAAAGGCAAACTGAAGATTATTTGAATGGTCTCAAAAAATAAAATCATTGAAATATCTTACTGTTGTTAATTTAAGCCTTTGAAAAAGAGGGAGAAGAAATAAATGCCTAAATTATTTTCTTGAGTTAACTTTTTTTGTAAGGCATTTCAATTTGGTCTTGTGGGCAACTTGGAAGACACTGTGAATTTTTTTTTTTTTGTAACTAAATACTAGGGCAAAATAATGTTTACTTCATGTGGTATAAGTAGCATTTGAATGAAATTAAAATATATGTGTTCAGTTAACTCTGGGATCTGGTATTCTGAAGTCAAAATATTTTATTCATCTTAGAAAAATAATAGCTGGAATAAGAAGGTTTCAAAGTTTCAATACTTCACTGTATCTACACTTTTCTATAAACAAAGCAGAAATCTTGATTTGGCAAATAATGTGACTATACTTTCTTCAACTTTTGTATTTCAACCCAGCATCTTGCCTAAATATTTTTTAGTTATTAGTTGTTTAAAGATGTTGTAGAATTAGGTATGGGAGAGTGAGGATGCATGCTTTATTTAATCAGCATCTGCAGTTCTGTAACATGAAAGAGCTTCCCAATCTATTTTCATTTCTTTCGTCCTGTATAATAGGATTTTGCAACAATTGATTTCTCAAACTCCCCCTGTCAATTTTCTATAAAATCAAAAAGGTTGATATGGTCCTAAGGTGAGGAAATTGTCTCTTTCTGGAAAGAGTGATACTTAAGTGTCAATTCATTAAACAGAGTGACTTATGAGGCCTCCAAATAGTGCCTTGTTGATATACTCCACAATGTTTGAGTTTAAAACTTAAACTGGTCCTTCTTACTGGTAAACCTGCCCTTGGAAACTTTATTTCGAGGGAAATTGAAATAAAATGCACTTTATGGCTGATTCTGAATAGTTAAATTTTTTTCTGTAAGATGTAATTACTATAGGGAAATTCCTTATTTGCCCATAAGAAAGTACCTCATTTCCTTGAACTCTGATGTACAAAAAGGCACCAGCAGTGAAATTCTGAAATCACAATGAATCAAAGTCATCTATTTAAGAAACAGCAGATCATATTGGAAAGAAGACTGAACCTGAAGTTAGAAATCCTTAACTAGAGTCGCAGCTTCACTACTTAACAGTTGTGCGTCTTTGAGCAGCACTAAGATGGGGCAGTCTCTTGAGTGCTCAGCGTCCTCATTTGTGAAATAAGGAAAATGTCATCCACTCTGACAGGCAAAGAGTTTTGAGGTTAGATGATCTATCAGATATGCAAGTTCTTAATAAGTTGTATAAAGATTCATATAAATAGGAAGTATTATCAATCATTTTAGAAGTTCTGATGAAAAATATATGGATTTTTGTAAGTTATGGTTGTTACAATTTCATTAAAAAATATATTTTACAGTAGGCCTCTAAAATACATTTTCTAAGCTCAAATGCAATTTTTTGAATTAATTAAACAAGACAAAACATCATTGAGGACAGAAATGAAATATACATCTTTGTGTCCCTAACGTTATCTACAACAGTTCTATGTAGGTCAAGTTGGTTGGTTGATTCATTGGTCAAATGATTGATTGGAAAGATATCTGTGAGGTCATTATTCTTCAATTTAGAGAGGAGTACCTTGGCCTCTTTTAACATTTTGAATTTCTAGTTCATAAATATTGAATGCTCTAATAGTCAGAGTGAAAATACCATCACGTTGTTACACTATTGTTGATTTCATACACTGCACTGTGGGATGTATGAATGCGCTGGGGGTGGGAGAGAGAGTGAAAGGGTGTCATATGATTAATATGCACTGTTGTAAGAATATTGTTACTGTGAGATCAGTGTGACTAAGAGGATCAGTCATGCTAACCTGCAACTGGCTTTTAAAAATGTAAATTGAAAGTATTCTAAATGTTTAATATTTCCAACAGGTTATCTCCAAAATTTAAAACAAAGTTACCCTAACCAAAAGTGCAATCTGCATGTTGCTGCTTAGTCATGGTCTCCTCAGGAGTTTCTTTAGGAATTTCATTCCTGCTCTTCTAACTTTTGACATAGTTTTTAATATCTGCTTTCTTATTCCCTCGCAAAACTTTTACAAAACTTTTCCATTCCCTTCCTAAAACACTGTTCCATAGCTGACTTCTTTTACCTTTTCAAAAATACAGGCATAGTATTGATATCTAATTTGTTTCCATACTTTGTATCTGCAAAAGTTAGCATACTGACTTGAATTGCAGTTTAACTGGAATGCATAATTTCAGAGAAAATTCATTCACTGAACTTTGATGGAGCATGTGTTCTGCACCTATCATCCTAAAACTCTTTCCATTAATTGGACCCAAAATTATGTAGTTCAAAGAAAAATCATTTGTATCTATTTCAGGGAGACAAGAAATTTCAGCTAATGGTTCTTTTCTGGTAATTATAAATAATTGTACCTAGGCATCATTTAATTTTTTATTGAGGTATAAATGACATACAACACTGTGATTCAATATTTGTATACATCACAAAATGACCACAATAAGTCTTCATTTAAAGAAGTCCCTGTAACACTTCTTGTAAAGCCTGGGTTTTGGTAATAAACTACTTTAACTTTTGCTTCTCTGGGAAACTCCATATCTGTCCTTCAGTTACGAGTGGTGAATTTGATGGGTAGAGTATTCTTGGTTGTTAACTTTTTTCTTTTCAGCACTTTGAATATATCATGCCACTCCCTTCTGGCCTACAAAATTTCCACTGAAAAATCATCTGATAGTCTTATGAGGCTTCCCTTATATAGAGCTAGTTCTTTTTCTCTTGCTGATTTTAAGATTCTCTTTTTATCTTCAGCTGTTGACACTTTGATTATAATATATTTTAGTGTGGGTCTCTTTAGGTTCATCTTATTTGGGACTCTGTGAGATTCCTGAATTTGGATGTCTGTTTCCTTTACCAAGTTAGGAAAGTTTTCTGCCATTATTTCTTCAAATGGGTTTTCTGTTCCTTTCTCTCTGTCTTTTTATGGAACCCCTGTAATATGAATATTTGCACACTTGATGTTGTCCTAGAGGTCCCTTAAACTCTCCGCATTTTTTTTAAGTTCTCTTTTTCTTTTTGCTATTCCAATTGTGTGACTTTTAGTACCCTGTCTTTCAGATCACTGATCTATTCTTGTTATCTGCTGTTGATTCCATCTAGTGTATTTTTTCATTTCAGTTATTGTATTCTTCAGCCCTGATTGGTTATTTTTTATATTTTCTATCTCATTTTGAAGTTCTCACTGTGTTCATTCATTCTTCTCCCAAGTTTGGTGAGTGTCTTTAAGTCCATTATTTTGAGCTTTTTATCTGGTAGGTTGCTTATCTCTATTTCGTTTATTTCTTTTTCTGAAATTTTGTCTTATATTTTCATTTGGAACATATTCCTCTGTCTCCTCATTTTGCCTAACTGTGTGTTTGTTTCTATGTATTAGGTAGATTGGTATGTCTCCCAGTCTTGAAGGAGTGGCTTAATGTAGAAGGTGTCCTTTGGTGCCCAGTACACAAACCCCTGTAGTCACCTGGGCCAGGTACCCCAGGGATGTCCCCTGTGTTGTCTGTGTGCACTCTCCTGTTGTGGCTGGGCCAGAATTGGTGCAGACTAGCTGCTATGCATAGCTATGCCCTGGCACAGCTGTCTGTGGCAACTGGCCATGACTACAGTGAGCACACTGGTGACAGGGCTGGTGCCTGGCCCATTGCCTGTGAACTCTGGCTGTGACTGTTTCAGCCAGTCTAGTGTGCAGGGCTGACTCCCCCCCATGGTGGGGGCTGCTTGTGGAGGGCCCCCCAATGCCAGCCAAAGCTGTCTGTTAGGAGTGGCAAGATAGAGGCCACTTGGGACAGGCTCTGGCCAGGGCGGTGGGTCGGTCAGGGTGAGTCCACTGGGCAATGCCAGGTGGGGTGAGCAATTCTAGTACAGTAAGTAGAGAGAGTCAGAAATGGCTCCCCCCATCACCACTGGGCCTGCGAGGTAGAAGGGGAGTGAAAAAAAAAATAGTGCCCACAAAAATGCTCCTGTCCCTGGAGAACATTCCAACAGATCTTTGCCCCTCCATTACGCACCCTAAAATTAGTCAGTGACTCTCACATGTAACCCAAGTGCTTTTCATACTGCTGCCTTTGTGTTGGATCTCAGGGTGAGTGAGATTGTACACATACCCTTTAAGAGCAGAGTCCTGGTTTCCTACTGCTCTCTAGCTCTCCTGCATGATGTAAGCCTCTGGCTGTCAGAGCCAGATGTTATGGGGCTTGTCTTCCCAGTGCAGGTTCTCCTGGGCTACAGAACACGATGTGGGGCCCAGACCCCTTGTTCCTCAAGGAGGGCCCCTACAGTTGTGACATCCTTGCTTGCAGGTCCCTGTGCTGGGGGATGAGTCCTGACTAGACTGTGTTTCTGCCCCTCCTGCCCATCTTAATAAGGCCTTTCCTTTATATCTTTAGTTGTATAAAAATCTGTTCAGCTAGTGTTCAGCTCATTCTCAGAGATAGTTGTTTTATATGTAGTTGTAGTTTTGTTATATCCATGGGAAGAAGTGAGTTCAGGACCTTCCCACTTTGACATATTGATCCCTACAGAGAGTTTTATTAATAATCCTCTCTCATTTGAGGATATACTCTATCTTGAATAAAAACAATGTAGGATAGCATTATAAAAAAAATCTTTAGTATGTGATAATGTAAAAATAACTGTTTTCTATTCAAATAGAACTTGTCTTTAAGGAGCCCTAAGCACATTAAATATTAAAGCAAAACCATGTTTTCTCTACAGCAGAGAGGCAAAATAACAAGCATGCTCTTTCCCATCTGGCCCTGCCTGTATTTTCAGAACTGTCTTATGTTCTACCATTTCATGGGCCCTCATTTTCAAGCACAAATGAGCTATTTTCAGTTTTCCCCTAAATATGTCATTTTGTTCTTAGCATGCTTTCCCCAGCCCATTCTATCTGGCAAGTTTCTATTCCTCCTTAAGACTCAGCTGAAATACCCAAGTCTCTGTAAAGCGCTCTTTGATGTCTAAATTAGTCTTTATCTTCAGTGCACATATCTTTGCACATAGTGAACACCCATACCTTCTTTTTAGATATCCTCTTAACTCCTTAAGAACAGGGACTATGTCTTACTCTTTTGGAGATGTGTCCTCAGTGTATAAACACATCCTAGGCATATAGTGACTAAATGACTGAACCAAGTATAAAAAACACAGCTACCCTGGAGATGGAACCTGGCTTGTCAAACATGGTGAGTGACCATCAGGGAAAACATTCATTAAAATCTGTGCATGTCACCTTCCCTCTCACCTATCAAAGGTCCTATCAGTGTGACTCTGTCTGTTCAGTTGTGGTGTGCCTCCTCTTGAAGAGAACATCTCTACTACATCCATTTCTGTTGAGATTTACTCTTGCTCTCTTGATTTTACAGCTTTGCAAACAAAAAAACATGTTTTTAAAATCTCTACACCATTACTTTTAGACTTTTCTTTGTCTCTACATGTAATTACATTTTGAAAAAATTCACAGAATATGGTTGGTGTGCTACATCTCAAGGTAATATTTTGAAAACAAAAAGACAATAAGTGAATCTTTAGTAAAGAAGTCTAATGTGTATCCAGACA
This sequence comes from Manis pentadactyla, assembly GCF_030020395.1. Classification (NCBI taxonomy): domain Eukaryota; kingdom Metazoa; phylum Chordata; class Mammalia; order Pholidota; family Manidae; genus Manis; species Manis pentadactyla. Next base: position 88,931,480 of record NC_080023.1, read on the forward strand.
CCCAACTATTTTCCCTCTTACTAGTAAGTTATAACATTCAAGGTATTTTGTTGCTTCAGCCAAAGAAACAAGAAATGAAGAGCTGCAAAAACTTGAGCATATTTACTACACTGAGCAGGGTCCTGGCTGCGCATATGTACATTTTCCATCCACGTTTTTTTGTTTGTTTGCTTTGTTTGATGCATTTAACTTGAGGTGCATTAAAACGTTTGATTCTTGGGTCTTCTTTTCCATGATGACACCTAAAGAACCATTATTTTAAGTCAAGCTAAGCTTAGATTATAGTTTTATGCTTGTAAATGTATAAATTCTTAAGTATAAGAATATTAGATATAAATAGTATGATTTGATTTTTAAATTAATACTGTTATCTCAAAATACTTATTTCTTACTTTGTTCAATGTATTTGGGATCCTATTCATGTTTCTAGGAGCTTCAGAATATTTGTAAAATGGGAATGGGAAAGAGGAATGCTTTATTAGAGGCAGTTTTTCCATAAAGCGTCTGGGCATCATGCTGCTATATTTTTAGCCCAATCTGTGATTATGTGGAGCTTAATCAAATCTCAATTTAAACACAACCCTAAAAAGTACCTCTTGAGCCTTCAACCTTCATTTCACTATGATTTTTTTATATGCAAAGATGCAGTCTTAGCAAGAAAAACAGATCTGTATCAACATTTGTTTTTGAGACAGACCTAAGAAAGTTAGGTAATTATAAATGTCTAACAGAAATATTGTAGAGAACTTGCTATTAGAGAGTCCATTAAATAAATTTTCTTTTGTTATATCCTTTTTTCCTAATGGAAGATCATTCTCTTTGACTTCTTTTGTGAAAATCCTTTGGCTAAGAAATGTTAAGAAATCCACAAGAGCAAGACTTATGCCTTGCTTCCTCGTTGCTCCATTTAGTCGCTGCATTTGTGACTCTAACTTCCCCAAGGGGCTCAAAACTACCTTTCCTTTTTTACCTTCTGAGCCCCACTCCTCCTCCCCTTCCTTGTTCTTATTCTTCTTTCTCCAAATCAAAACTGCATTGCCATAAAAAATAAGGTGGATTCATGAATGAATGGATAGACAGATAGAAGTGTGATAAACCAAGTATAGTAAGTTGCTAATGGTAGAATCTGGGTGGAGGGTATAGAACCAGTCACTGTAAATTCTTTCAGCTTTGCTATGTGTTTTAAAATTGTGATAATAAAATCTCTTAGAGGTGATTATCCATAAAGGATGGGATGATGGGGACTTTCACATACTGTGTGTTTAAATGTTTTATTCATATCATAAATATAATCAAATATTAATATTATTATTAGAGAAAAATGAAAATAATTATGTTTAAAGCTACATGAAACTTGTCTTCACAAATGAAGTCACCAGACTATTGCTTTAAATGCTCTTTATGTTGGAAATTCACACTGGGCCACACTAAATAATTAAGAATGTGCAGAATTATTCAGCTGTGCAATGATGACTGCATCATTACAATGGGAAATTGGTTACCTAATGATGGTCTACATAGTCAAAGGAATACTATGCAGCCATTAAAACTTACAGAAGCAAATGTACTGACGTAAAAAGATTATATAAAACATAATATATGCTGCCTAGAAAATTAGGAATGCATGGTATGGCTGGAAGTACATATATATGAAAACATTAACCCTGAATTATGGATTCATGGAGATTCATATGAGATTATGGGTTATTTTATCCACATTAAATTTTTTTTCTAAAATGAAAGTTTTCCATTGTTTTTATTAGTAATATAAGGAAGAAGGAAAAGAGAAGAAAAGAAAAAAATCCATGTTATGTTTCTGTGAAAATGGAGCAGGGAAATCTTTGTATCTGTAAATAATTTGTGATTAAGCCAAAATGATTTTTTGTTTTTTTCTTTTATGTGTATCACTGAAATCTGCTCTTACATTTCCTTAATCTTGCACTTATAAAAAGTTCATTTGAAATATGCAAAAACAAATAATTTCATTCATTCTTCTGAAGTTATTTTCATGGACTTGACTCGTAGCTTTGAAAGGAAAATTAATTTGTTGTCATGCTGCTAGGCCCAAGGCATTTCATACTTAGAGATGCCTTATCTTTAATCTCTAATTGCATTAAATTTCTGTGTCTGACTCATGTTGAAAGGAAGCTTCAAAGTAGAAATGGGAAAATCCAGTACTCTCTAAATACAATAACCATTGCTATATCTCAGTGATTGTTATACCTATGTCCCAAGTGTCCTACCAGAAGAATTAAAGTTCAAGGATGTCCCAGCTAAATAATAAAAAGAAGTTTTTATTTATTATAGATCTCTTTTCTCCCAGGAGATTTTAGCAATGTGCTGAAATTAAGTGATCTTCACAATATGTCTCTGAGAGGGATAAAGGGAAGAGACTATTACTGTTTATTTTTATTCATCTAGTAAACATTTATTGAACATTTACTTTATAACTGTGAACTTAATGTTTCACTTACCATTTCCTCTCTAGAAGACATATTTCCAAGGATTTTCTGCCAATGGCTATTAAAAGAGAAGTTAGACAGCAATAAAAGTAAAAATAAGCAAAAGTAGAGTTCATCTGAGTCCCAGTCCTCTTACAGAGGGTCTTACAGAATCTGCAATCCATTTATGCACCCACCCCTTCCTGCATTATTCTGCAAGTGTCTCCTCAGCCCTGCACAGCACGCGACAGCTCATTTTTGTCTCTTGTCTCTGCAGGCAGGATGTCCAGCGGTCGGGCTTTGAGGAAGCAGCAACAGTTAAACAATCTCGTCTATGTGGTGACAAGTCAGGCCAAACCTGGTGACAGAATCGTGGATTTCTGCAGTGGTGGGGTACCGCATCTCTCCTGTGTTTTCTTCAGCCTTTCCAAGACTGTGTGGCTTCATGTTTCGTTCAAGGTCATGTTTTTGTTCAGAATGAGCAAAAAGACTTTGGGAACCAAAGCTAACTTGCTTGTTTTTCTGCCTGTTTTAGGGCCATGTTGGGATTGTCCTAGCTCACATGCTGCCAGCATGCCAGGTAAGCCTGAATAAGAGATGAAAGGGCACATCGGAAAGCTGCACTGTCAGTGAGCTGAGTCTGGCTTATCCCTGCTCTTTGAGTTCATAATCATTCACCCAGGTCAAATATGTGGCACAGGCATTTCATTTTTTTCTCTGAACTAAACTTCCAAGATTCACAATCTTAAGGAGAAAAAGGATACTAGAACCACAGTACATATTTCAATTTTTAAAAAGGATTATATTTTAAAATAACTTGTAAAAGAAATAACTTCCATTGTTAAATAAAATAGTTAATGATGAAGCTAGTTTACTTGATAACATAATTTTATACTGGGAATACTAGCTTCTGAAACTTTTTGAGCATATTCTTTTAGTATTTTAGTTTTTATCCATTGTGTCAAAATTTAACAACAATAATAACACTTTTAAAGAAAACAGTGAACCCCAAATCTACCACACTGATCAAATGTTTTCCTCCTTGTGTCCTCAGTAAGTCATTGTCCATGAGGAAGCTTATTGTTGCAAATAGCAAAGTGCAAATGCAATTTTAGTCACCTGCTTTCACTCAATATTACATCATAAACAGTTTTCTCTATTACAAATAATTTGAAATCTCATTATTAAAATACCAGTAAAATGTGGCTATGTAATATGTTTTTAAGTAAATATACCAGAATGCATGCAATTGCCAACATTTGTTAAAAGTTTGTGCTATTTTTAGTCTGCCATATTACATCATTTCCTCAGAGTCACTATCTTTTAGCATAAAAGTCTAGAACTTGATGGCATTTTTTAAATACAAGTTGAACTGGGGCTGATTCTTCACTGTGAGCCCTCTGGAAGATGCGCAATTATTACAGTGATTACTCCCAGAGGAAAAAAGGTGGAAGAATTCATAGACTGGCCAGAATGACAGGTAACAAAAGAAAGGAGAGAATAAAATAAATAAGTAAGCCTGGGAGGAAGGCAGGCATCTGTTTTATTAAGGAGAGCAACTTCGTCACTGGAGAACGAGGGAGAGCCCTCGTGCAACAGAATCCTGGAGAGGCAGAGTCAGGCAGACTGTCTTGTTCTCCCATCCCGACAGTTCTGCTGGAAACAGAAAGACATTGAAACCGGAAAAGGGAAGGCTTGGCTAGAATAAAAGCTGGACAGCCTTTGACACCAAGTACACACTTGACAGGTTTTTTTACAAAAAATTCCAGGATTTTTCCATAAAGACAAGCATAAGGACAAAACAAGGGTAGAACTAGGAATGAGAGCAGTGAAAGTGACAGTTCTGCCCACTTTTCTCCACCTAAACCAATGATCCTCTCCCGTGTCCCTTGGCTGGACTGGAGACTTCTAACTGATTGCCCTGCCTTCTGCCTCACCCCCACCAAAGCCATGCTATACATCGCAGCAACTGAACTTCCATCACACCTAATCTGACTCCTGTTACCTCTCCAGCCTCATTCCCACCTCCTTCCCTTGTCACCCCAGCCCCACCGTCACTGCCATACACTGTGCCCCAGCTCTATTTGATTTTCTCAGTTATTCAAACACTGTATCTCTCTCACCATGGGCTTTCATACATGTCTCTCTCTCTATGTGAAACACTCCTTCATTCCTCCAGCTAATTTCTATTTATTTTTTTCAAGCTTCAGTTAATATGTTACTGTTCCATATTAAATGACTAAAACCTTCCTTGGCCCTCAAGTCTGAGTGCTCTGGTAATACATTCTATATCTTTCATGAAATGCTTATCACTGTATTATAATTGCCTGTTTCAGTTATATCACTATATCTATGAACTTTAAAAGTTCAAGAACCTCGTTCATTCATTTCTACACCACATTATCTGGCATACTTCCTGGCACAGGATAAGGATCAATGTAATATGTTCTACATTATTAAAGCTATGAAATACTTGCCCTAGTGTCTGAAGTATGTTACTGAATATACTATTGTTTTCTGGGTAAAATCTAGGTTACACTAATAGAAAACAAGGAATTATCATTAATTCGTGCTAAGAAGAGAAGTGACGAACTAGGTTTAAGCAACATTTGGTTCATTCAAGCAAATATGGAGTATTTTACAGGGATGTTTAATATTGGGGTAAGTAATAAACAATTTTTATTTTTTTCATTATTTAAGTAAGAAAATTATAAGACTAAGAGTAAATAAAGGAGATATGTTTATATTCTTTGCTAAACAGAGGAATTTATAACATTCGTTTTCTACTATCTATAAAGTATAGCATATTAATCAATACTATTTCATTCATAATATGTCATCATTCTGTGATAGAGGTAACACTTGTTCCTTTATAACTTTATTTTCTTCTTTGTAGAAGCCCAGTGTCTAAAACAATGTTTGACACATAGCAAATGCTTAATAGTAGTTATTAATTGAATGAATGAATGAATTATAATGAAGATGATGTCTCTTGTTTCATACTACATTTTTAGAAGATTAATGAAAGGAAAGATAAACAAAGAACATAATAGAAAAAAATAGCTTGTTAGTAACCTGTAAATACTAAAGTTGCCTTTACACAATATATCTTTAGCTAGGATTTGATATCATCATGTTTTTTAGCTTCCAAGAGACAAAGTATATTGGTCATATTTCTAAACCTTCAGATCAAATTGTTATTGTTTGATATGACTAAAAAACCTAAGATACATGATTCTGCCATTTCATTTAAACCCAAGATTGTATGCTCTGCTGGAGTTTAAGTTTCATTAAGATGTTAATGTTGCTTCTGGTCTTTGTATTTGTTTTAAACTATTTTTTCTTATTTTTAAGGATTAAATGTTCAGTATAGAAAAATACATGGTAATATAAAGAAGAATCATCAGTATTTCTACTACTGAGAGAGAAATGTTGTCAAAAACCTTCAGTCTTTTTACAGTTTTCCACACATACAAAAGCATAAAGCATATTTACACATTTGTTAATATTATTGATATTGTACTACATAGATCCTGCTTTAACTGAACATTGTCATAAATCTTTTCCCTACTGACTCATCATGTTTTTTTGTTTCTTGTTTGTTATAATATAATTATTACTATGATGGATACCTTATGCATCACCTAAGATATTTGATACATTTGCCAAATCACTTTCCAGGGAAGTTGTGCTAATTTGCATTCCTAACTATCTGTGTTCATATAACATACACAATGGGCTTGACTAGATGGAACTCTTATCCAATTTCAGAAGCTCAAACCTTTTGTAGTACTTATGATTTTTGCCCAAAAAAGTTTATTTCTTAAATATCAACTACTCCAAGTTTGTGGGGCTTATTGTTATTTTTTACAGCCTAAAAAAGAATGCAGTTTGTTTCCTGTGTAGGTGTGATCTAGATTGGTTATCTCAAGCCAAGCCTATACAAAGAGAAGCCAACAGTTTTAAGAAAACTGTTAGTAAAGTAACTATTAATAAGGAAATTTTGGAAAACGTAAACATCTGAGACAGCAAATTAAATATATATTTATGTGCAATTTAAATTTTACATAAATGTTGACATATATAGGTTCTCCCATGAAATAAGCCATTAAGCCAATGCCCATATTACCCATATACCAAGCAGAATGTTTAAGATACCAAGGTGTTCCTGCCCATTCACTCACCTCTCAATTCATGAAATTCCCAGCCTGTCAGCCATCTATCTCTTTACCCTTCTCTGGCATATATTCTTGTAACTTCCAAGGTCATAACTTACTAACACCAACTAAAACTTATGTCTTTTTATAAGTGATTTCTTCTCCACATTTCATAATATTATATCCGTAATGAGTTTTTTTCTTTCATAAATTACCTTTGTCATATTACATAGAAATGAATTAAAATTACTTGGAAGATTAAACCAAAATTAGATTTACTCTCAAGAAAATAATTTGCCTAGGAAGATAATTGAGGTATTGTCACTTGATAAATCAAACTAAATGGATCAGTGGTTCTAACTCTTGCATAATAGATTCCAGTGAAAATCATCTAGGTAGAGAGGAAATCAGAACAGCCAGGTACTGGAAATGAATTAAGACTGCATTAATCCATAATGTTGCGATCTTTCAAATGAACAGTTAGTTGGCATTTATCTTTGCTTAGCAAATGCCTTTTTCTTTCATTATTTTTTTCTTTAGATATAAAAATTAATGATGTAAACAAGATCTTAAGGAGAGAATTTTAAAGCCTTAGAACTAAACATGTTTTGGAGCTTTAAACAAATCACATATATAAGAATTGAAATGCCATTAATACAACATGTATCAGGCAAAAATGAACAGGTGTACTAACTTTGTTAAGTTACTTTGATTTGAAATAATGGAAGAGAACAAATCCATTTTCAAATTTTTCAAAAATTTCTACCAACACCCCTACTTATTGTACCTCCCCTATATAATCAGTATCAATAAGGTAATACTATGTTTGTTCCAGAGTCATTCTGTAATTTCTGATTTACACTGTGCATATTCGAGAAATATAGTTCTTTGGAAATTCACAAATGCCTGATAAGCTTGTGAAAACATTCAAAATCTCTAGTAACTGTATACATTTTAACTTGAACAATGATATTCAATTCTTGTTCTAAAACTGACAAAGAATTTTAAAATATTATTCCTCATGGACTGCAATGCTTCAGTAAGATGGGTATAACCATACAGGAGCTTTGAAATATTCATTTACATGGTATTTACAATGAGTTGTTAATGACATGAAAAATTTATTATATTGGTAAAAAGAAAATTGTATAAACATAATGGCTAAGAGATGTATTTTAACATTGGGCAGCCTTATGCTAAAGTCTCAGTTTGGCCAGTTAGTTAACTATATAGCCTTGGACAATTTGTTTAAACTCACCAATCCTCAGTTTTTCTGTCTATAAGATGGGCATAATACACCTGGTTCATAGGATGTTGATAAAACGCATGTGAGGCACTTAGCTGTTTGCTTGGCATTTAAGAAGGACTCAACAAATTGGGCCTCTTACTCTGTGCAGTGTGATCTCAACCATTGAAAAGAACTACATCAAAAATGGATGGGAGTAAATTATGCCAGTATGTATTTTTTTAAAGGTGGCTATCTCTATATGCTAATATACTTTTCTTTATTTTCAATATTAAAAAATATCCCAAACTTAACATTATTTTTATATTCATAATAATGTAAGCAATTAAGCATTAAAGATAGAAGAAAAAAACATATGTGTTTAATATTTGATAGATAGATAGCTTATTTAGCCAGAAAGACTAATAGGGTCCTAAGGATAACTATAAGGTTTCTAAAAGAATTCTGAACATAGAGAGAGAGAGAGATGATTTCTTTCAAAATAAGCATTTAATTATTATAGAAATACCTTTTGATTGGCTAATTATGATTTTGATTATAATGACTGTTATATCCTGGGGAAAATATAAAAAAGTCTTTTAAAAAATAAACACCCAAGAAGGATTTTTTCTTTCCAGTCTCAATATAGATAACTGTATGGCACTGAACTGAGTGTTTGTTAACGGATTGAATATTTGTGCCCCCCACCAAAAAAATTCATATGTTAAATTCCTAACCCTTAAGTGGTGGTATTAGGAGGCAGGCTTTGGGTAGGTAATTAGCTCATGAGAGTGGAACAGTCCTGAATGGAATTAGTTCCCTTATAAGAAGAGAAAAGAAAGATGGCCTCCTTCCTTGGCTCTCCTTCATGTGGGGAGACGATGAGAAGCAGCCCTTTGCAAACCAGGAAGGGGGTCCTCACCAAACATGAGATCTGCCAGCACCCTGATCTTAGACTTCTGACCTCCAGAACTGTGAGAAATAAGTATTTTCTGTTTAAACCACCCAGTCTGTGGAAATGTTTCTATAGCAGCCCAAACTAAGGCAGTATGTGTTGATCACCATAGACTTAAAGGACAATTTACAAGAGATTACTTTAAAAGCAGACATTTTAATGGCTGTTTTTCTTTAAAGAAGTCTGTTATTGCCTAATGCAAGTTAAATAATCATTACTGTAAAAAACTTACTTTACAAGATTTTCCTTTTAAGTCTCAAGTTGCAATGTGTACTAATAATCAGGCTCTCAAACAATATTACAAAAACCTTGCCAAACAATATCACAGAAAGGGCCATGACTATAGAAAAACACATGTTGCATTAAAAAACAAAAACTGTGTCAGGGCTAACCAACTTCACCACCAAAATTTTTAGATGGATAATTCCAACAGTAACACAAAGTTATCTCAACCAGATAATAAATGATTGCTTTTTGCAGTTTGGTGAATATTTTCTATTTGTCAATATTTATCAAAATCTAAAAAAGTTTGTCTGCATTTACTTTTTTCTATTTTACCCTTACCAATTTTTAATGATTGTTTATGATTTATCAGTGCCAAGTGCTAAATTCAAGCTTATTTCTAGTTATGTATGTTAGTGTACAGTTAGAAGCATATGTAATTATAGAATGTAATTCAGTAACACTCCTGATACCTAATTTATATAATCCTTGTTTTAAAAGAAAAGGAACTTGAGAAATTACATATTCTGTAAACACAATTTTTAATCATTAAGCCAAAATAGAGGACTTACCAGAATGGCCCCAAGAAAGAACAGAACCCTAAATAACAAGGAGAACAAGAACCCATCTTAGGTGAAACTATGTTCAAAATATAGTAACTTGAACCACAATATCTGAGGGCAGAAAGCAGATTGAAGAAAAATGGAAAATTTATTTTTAGGTGAAGTATCATTGATATACAACCCAACCTTTTATTAGTTTCATTGAGTGGAGAAGATTAAACTAAAATGCATGGGGGAGAGGGGTTGGTTATCAAGAAGCAAGTCACTTTACTCCCAGAAAAATTCAGGAATTCAGGATGCCAGAAACCTCAGAGAAAAGATCATGAGGAGGAATAAAATCATGTTTAATTAAAAATATATAGAGACCCAGGTTCCCACCTTCCCATCTTGTATAGACAGGTAAATCTTTCTCCCTGACTCCTACAAGAGACGGGAAGTTTATTCTATGAAGGAATTGAGACAGAGATGTTCCAAGTATCGGGATATTGGGCACAGAGGGCAAGGATGATGCGACACACTGAGAGCAGCAACTGAGTGAGGATCTGCATACACAATGATGGACCTCTTCCCTCCCCTCACCCCCATTTGCCCTTAATTCCAGAACTTCAGAAGCAAAAGTCATCTCCAAGGGTTAAAAAAAATCCTCCTATGCAGAATCAGAACTGTCCCCAGAGAAAATAACTACAGATGCTATAGCTGTAATATAGAAAAATTTAAAAAGCCAGCTGGCCACATGGTCACTCAGTCACTAGTGAAACCTACCAGGCTTCAAGTTTCATTCAGAACTTCCAATCAATTTTTTAGTCATTTTTTCTTTAATGTGAACTGACAGTCAAGGAATAGCAAGTTTAGAAAGATTCCAAAATAAAAAATAAGAGACCAAAGCAGCAAACATGACAAAGATCTCATTCTGAGAGAGATCAGGGAAGATATTGCATTGATGAAACAAGGGTAGAATGAAAAAGAAAAAGAAATGAACTATCAGAGAACAAGAACTTCTTGGAAATAAAAAATATGGTAATGAAAATAAAAACAAGTAGAAAATCTAAAAGGGGAAGTGTAGAACATCACCCCCCAAAAAAATAGAACAAAGAAAGACAGAAATAGGAGCAATTTTTTAAAATTAGAAATTCAGTCTAGGAAGTCCAGTATGTAAGTAATAGAAGGATCAGAAAGAGAAAATAGATAAAATGGGGGAGAGGAAAATATCAAAGAACTACTATAAGAAAATGTATCAATAATGAAGGCTGTTTTTCTTAAAAAAAATTGGAATCAAAATGCCATCAAATTTCTCAGTAGCAACATAGGAGGTTAGAAGACAGTGAATACCTTTAAAATTCGAAAGGAAAATATCCAACCTAAAATTCTATGCCTAGCCAACCCATCAGACAAGTATGAAAGTAATAAAGAAAATTTCAGAGTCCCAAAAAAATGTACATTAGGAAACTACTAGACATGCTTCACAAAACAAGAGAATAAGTAAGAAAAAGGAATGTGAAAAATGCAATACAACGGGTGGTTAAAAGAGCTCTTCATATGACGGCAAAGGGCAGTGTTAAGACCAGAACTAGGCAGCTGGCCTAAAGAAACACTGAGTCCATATTCTAGTTAAAGGTCAGGAGGCTCAGAAAAGATGTCTTCAGGAAAGAAAGATTATTTGAGTTTTCATACAATTTATATGAATTTATTTAAATTCAATTAAATTTATACAATAGGGCACTTTCCAGAACTTTTGGGTATGGAAAGCCTTGCATGTTAAAGAAAAATAAAATTGTACAGCACACTTAGCTCAGTAGTGAACAGTATATACAAAGCAATAATAATAAAAACATTGCATAAACACTTAACTAAAAATTGGAGATAACATTAAGAGACTGAGAAAAGGTGCATAAATGAACTAAAAAAAAAAATTCATCTCCCAAAACAGAAAACCAATAATGTCTAATATTTACAAATCAAGGGATAGCAATACACATTTATTATATAGAAAAAGAGGTTTCAGAGAAGAAAATCAATGAGTTGCAAAGCATTAGCTTTGGTTTTTCTTTCAGGGGTGGAGCAGTATGTCTAGAACAAGGGACTCTTTGTAATTACATGCCTTTAACCTATTACTGTAATATAATTGCATGAAAGTTTTTAAAGTGGGGGAACGTGAGTGCACACTTGGGACCAAGCCCTGTTCCTGTTAAAGATATTTGAGAAGCAAATCCTCTTTGAGAAGCAAAGGCTCAGAGCATAACTGGGTTGGGGCAAATTTAGAAATCATTCAGTTCAACCTTCTCATTTTACAGACGGAGAAGTTAGGGCTCCAAGAGGGGAAGAGGAATGAAGCAAGTTTTGATGTAAGAGATGGATGAGAGTCTAGTCAGTAACTTCCTGTTCACTTCCCACATCTAGTGAAAGGAGTAAATGGGAACATAGAGAGGTGGAGTTTAAATTTTCACTTCGTCACTTGTGACCCTGGACCAGACACTTAACCTTTTTGTAAAATGGGGAATAACAACACCCATGTGCATGGTTTGGTCTAAGAAAAAGTGGATAAATGTTAAATGAATCTCATAAAAAAACAAACAAAACAAGGATAGGAGCCTATTAGAGTCATAAATACATCTAGCACAGCTTAATTTTTTGGGTATGAATAAATCATAGGCTTATTATATTGCAAAATTTGCCTTGCATTGAAAATCAACATATAGGCAAAAATCTCTTGAATATAAACATGAGCAAATTTTTCCTGAATGCATCTCTCCAGACAAGGGGAACAAAATCAAAAATGAACAAATGGAACTACATCAAGCTAAAAAGCTTCTGTACAGCAAAGGACCCCATCAGCAGAACAGAAAAGCATTCTACAGTATGGGAGAATATATTTGTAAATGACATATCCGACACGGGGTTAACATCCAAAACATAAAGAACTCACATGCCTCAAGACCCAAAAAGCAAATAACCTGATTAAAAAATGGGCAGAGGATATGAACAGACACTTCTCCAAAGAAATTCAGATAGCCAACAGGCACATGAAAAGATGCTTCACATTGCTAATTATAAGGGAAATGCAAATTAAAACCACAATGAGACATCACTTCACACCAGTTAGGATGGCCAAAATAGAAGGGACTAGGAACAACAAATGCTGGTGGGGATGCAGAGAAAGGGGACCCCTCCTACACTGCTGGTGGAAATGCAAACTAGTTCAACCATTATGGAAAGCAATATGGGGGTTCCTCAAAAAACTAAAAATAGAAATACCATTTGACCCAGTAATTCCACTCCTAGGAATTGATCCAAAGAAAACAACTTCTCAGATTCAAAAAGACATTTGCACCCCTATATTTATCACAGCACTGTTTACAATAGCCAAGATATGGAAGCAACCTAAGTGTCCATCAGTAGATGAATGGATAAAGAAGAGGTAGTACATATACACAATGGAATACTATTTAGCCATAAGAAACAAATCCTACCATTTGCAACCACATGGATGGAGCTAGAGGGTCTTATGTTCAGTGAAATAAGCCAGGTGAAGGAAGACAAGTACCAAATGATTTCCCTCATTTATAAAGTATAACAACGAAGCAAAACTGAAAGAACAAAATAGCAGCAGACTCACACACTCCAAGAAGGGACTAATGGTTACCAGAGGGGAGAGGTGGGTGATGGCAGGTGGGAAGGGAGGGAAGAGGGGATCCTGGGGTGTCATGATTGGTGCACATGGGGTCACAGGGAAGACAGTGTAGCTCAGAGAAGACAAATAGGGACTCTGTGGCTACTACACTGAATGACAGTGACTGCAAAGGGGTATGGGGTGGGACTCGATAATAAGGATGAATGTAATAACCACATTATTTTTCTTGTGAAACCTTCATAAGAGTGTATATCAATGATACCTTAATAAAATTTTAAAAAATCAACATATAGTTTTTATCAACATATATTATCTAAGAGTGAAAATATATGGCAGTTTATCTGGAGCCTTGCCTCGTCTGTCCAGAGGCTACCAGCTGAAAAAAGGAGAGTGAGTTAGGATTAATTTCATTTATTTACTACCATATATAAGAGAGATATGTGGATTGAAGTTTCTTGGCTGTTCAGTTTTATTTTGCTAACTTAGATGATAGAATAAGTATTGTGCTTACAACTTTTATGATGTACAGATTAACTAAAGTAAGAAAATGGAAAGGCCCTCAATTTACAGTCCATGAATTCTGCCACACATATTTAGATAGAAAAATACTTACATTTATTTTGAAATATGCATCGCCTTGGATAATAGAGAAGTTTACAACTTCAATTTCATCTTTTATTAGAATTTGGTATATAGACATAGAAAGGGGTAGATAATAAGAAACTCATTATTTGAGAACCACCATCCTGAATTCTTTGGGTCAGTCAGTAAAACACTTATTTTCTATGAGGTTAGCTAAAAATCAATTGTGTTTTTCTCCCAGCACTCTAGCTTTCATTAGATTCTCATGGGTTATGTTTTGATGCTCTTTCTACAGTTATCAAACCTTTCTGGTGTGTGTTATATTACAAACTCTGGTCAGATGCTTGAAATGTAATTAAAAATTTCATAAATTTCATAAAATTACTAAGGATAAGAATGGGTTAAGAAAAATAATGGATGTGTTTATCTTCTTCCTTCTTTGATCACTTCCTTTATATGTGGCCAGCACATATTTCATTCATTTTCTCCACAGGTAAGTGGTGAACGTTAAGAGTGGTTTACAGAAATTCTTCATTTAAAAAAAAAAAGATGTAAGCTCCTTCCAGCTCCAGAGATGCTGGTCCGAGAAGGCATGGCATAATACAATAGAAAGAATGTGAACTTTGGAGTCAGACTTGGATTCAGAGTTCCTCGGGGATGCTTGCTGGCTTAGTGACCTTGGACTTTTTATTGCAAATGAGATCATACGAGGTACTTAAAGTATTAAATTAAGAAAAAGAATTAAATTATTGATTAAATCAAGAAAAATCTGAGTAAAGATTTTGACATCAAGCAGATACTGAATACACGCTAGTTCCCTGTGGTGTTGTAATTTAGAAGATAGTAGGGCCAATGAAAGGAATGAAATGAGAAGTATATTTGTAAAGAGTAGATATCTAGGATGGAGACCCTCAGCTATCTGAGTCGGGTCCTTAATTTGTTATGTGACCTGGAACAAGTTACTTAACCTCTCTGGAACTCTGTTTCCTCATCTTAAAATAGCATCTGCTTAGATATTTGTACATGCATGTACAAATGTACATAGTAGCACTATTTGCAATAGTCAAGAGGTGGTAGCACAATAACCAAGAGGGTGTGTATGTGTGCATATATACATATATATATATATAAATGAATATTATTCAGCCTTTAAAAAGAAGGAAATTCTGTCATATGCTATGACATAGATAAACCTTGAGGATGTTATGCTAAATGAAATAAGTCAATCACAAAAAAGACAAATAGTGATGATTCCACTTATATGAAGTATCTAAGGTATGCAGAGAAACAAAGTAGAATGGTGGTTATTGGGGCCAGGGGAAGGGAGAAAGGAAAAGTGTGCAATGGCTGTAGTCTCAGTTTTGCAAGATGCAAGAGTTCTGGAGATCTGTTTCACAGCAATGTGAATATACTTAACACTATTGAACTGTACACTTAAAGAAAGGTGAAGATGGTAAATTTTATATTATGTTTCTTTAACCATAATAAAAAAGGTAAAACAAAAAGAGTATATACTTCATGGGGTTGTGTTACACAAGTAAACATGTGGGAAGTACTTAGCACAGTGCCTTAATAAATGTTAAAGTTTGTATTATTATTAACATCAGTTTCACTCCCTATTTCATGAAAATGTCATATGCTTGTTTGCCTCTATGCTTGAATTCTTTCCGTTTTGAACTCCTTTCTGTCCAACAAGGACTTCTTCAAATGCCACCTCCTCCCCCAGAAGACCTTTGCTGATTTTTTCCCCATCTGAATATCCCTTCTCCCTCCGATGTTTCTATTTGTGCTTTTTAGATGACACTTAACACATTCTGCCTTGTATTGTACACAGTTGTGTACTGCTTGTGTGCCATTGTGTGTGTGGTGTTTTATTCTTCTTTATATTCCATGTGAGTCACACATATTAGACACATAAAATAACGAGAACTTTATAAGTTGCTTAAATCTATACAATTCTCACATTGAGTTGATTAATGTATTAATAGTTTAAATTCAAGGGTTGCTATTGACAGAGCATGGAAAAGGGACCATATTTTTTACCTTTGTATGGCTAGCCATTTCCATCATACTGATGGATAGGAAATGCCCTATGATTGCTGAATGAATTAATAAATGAACAGTGAATGGATGAATTCTGCAGTTTCCACTATAAGTAGTAATTACAGCCCTTTAGTGATCAATAAGAAAGAATAACAAATTCCTCAGCAAAATCACTGAATTTCATGTTGCTACAGAACTCTACACCAGTTGTCTCATGATATTTTTACAATGTATTTCTCTTAATAGGGATTGAAATAAGACCCGAAAATTGAAACGGTTAATGTGAGTCTTAAAGTTTACAAACCTACAGCTTGTCATTTGTTTTCCATTTCTGTTGTAGCAAATTACCACAAACTTGGCAGCCTATCATAACATAACACAAATTTATTATCTCACAGGTCTATAGGCAGAAATACAGGTGGGCTCAACTAGTTTCTCTACTCCAGGTGTCATTAGGTCAAAATCAGGTATTGGCTTGGTTTGGCTCTTACCTGGAGGCTCCAAGGGAGAATTCACTAACAGGGTCACTCGGATTGTTGGTAGAATTCAGTTCCATGTGGTTATAGACTAAGTTTCCTGTTCCCTGCAGGCTTAGCGGGGAGTCATTCTCAGCTTCTAGAGCTGTCCATGTTCCCTGGTCCATGGCCTCCTTCACCATGAAAGCCAGCAGTGGGTCAAGGCCTTCTCATACTTCAAATCCCTTTGACATCTCCTGTCTCATCCCTCTTGCTTACCTGAGGAAGTTCTCTACTTTAAAGACCTCATGTAATTAGAGTGAGCCCACCTTTGTAATCCAGAATAATCTTGCTATTTTAAGGTCCTTAATCTCATTGACATCTGCAAAAAATAGTTTTTGCCCTGCTGACAGGTTCCAGGGGTTAGGATGAGGACATCTTTAGGGGATCACTCTGTTTACCCTGTCCTCCCTGTCCTCATTTCCTTGCAGTGTGTTTACATGACCATGTCATTTCTCCTTTAGCATTTCCCACAGTGGGTTTAGCCGACTGCACCCCATGGTGTTGTTTCACATATTACCCTGTTCCCTATATTGCCTAGAAATTGGGAGTTAGATCTCCATCATAAAGGCATAATCAGATCAGGCTCACATTTTGGGTAATCTGCGTCATAGGTGATGGCATGTTCTGGCAACAAGCACGTAGATGTGGTTGTCTCTTGTGTCCTGTTAGCAGCATTCAGGACCATTGCCCGCAGTTCCATTATTTTAGTAAGGATTGCAAAATGGTGACATTCTTCTAATGTTATCATTGCATCTTCATTCACTTACCTTCATCAACTACTTGACTACACTGAGATACAGCCACATAGGAAAGGCCAGATAAAACTCGATCCTTTTCCTTTATTTTCCAGTTTTCAAAATGAATTGGTTATCTGTCACAAGTGACCAGTTAGGTTTGCTTTCTTTTTTCAGTATGATTATTGACTCATCAATTTAATATTTGAAATGCTTGAATCTATTTCATTTACTTTTCTCATTGATGCTCAAATATTCCTGTCTTTGTTCAGTGGGAGCATTTCAAGTTGGCTCCTGAGGCTTTTTGATAAGGCTTCAATAGTATTTGGTAGCATCTGTGCTTTCAGTCTAAGATATTCCAGCTCATCGTATATCTGTCTGCCTCATGTCTGGCATCAGCTGTTTCTCCACAGAGCTCGCTAAATCCTTTAAAGGAAAATCCTATTTAGGTTTCCCAGTCTAAGTACTAGAGATGGGCATTGCCACTGGTTTTGTTTTTGTTTCTAGACTTTACAGTGGTCTGATCTAGGTGATACTTTTTTTATTAAACAAAATCATTGTGGGTTCACACTGAAATTTCCAATTTAAATTCAGGGCTTTGGGATTTTAATTTAGCCTCACTTATCTATCTCATATCTCTTTCTTCTTTATCCTATGCTTTAAAAAAAATCTGTTTCCTACTTAGATCAGCAATTTATTGTTTAACCTCAATACACACAACAGAGTCCTGAAACACAACCAGAAGTGATGATTACTGGAAATAGTTTCAGAATTTTTAACATTATTTTTCATTTAATAATATTTCCCATGGCCATGTGTAGAGACGTTCCTTGTTCCTTTTTAGAGCTGCAGAGTACTCCATTGTGTTTATTCCACCAGTCCTCTGTCAGTGGAAAATTGGTGTGTTTCCATTTTGTTATTCAACTATTGCTTCAATGAACAGATCACTTTATATTTTTGCCAGTGTGTCCCTTGAACAGATTTTTTAGAAGTGAGATTGCAAATCACAAATGTAATTTTGCTGGATATTGCTAAATTTCCTGCATCATAGGGTTGTGATATTTATGTATTCCCAATGACCATTATATGACAGTGTCTGTTCCCCCACAGCCTGGCCCATAGACTGTCATCAAACTTTAGGATTTTTGCCATTCTAGTATGTGATAAGTAGTATCTGAATGTAGTATAAATATTTATTTCTCTTATTTTGGGCAATATTGAACAACTTTGGTTTAAGGCCTATTTGCATGTTTTTGTTCATGAGTCACCCAAATCTCTTGCCCATTTTTATCAGATTATTGGGCTTTTTTTTTATTTTTAGAAACTTGTTATCTATTAGGGATATTAAACCTTTGTTTATGCTATAGGTTGCAAATCTTTTTCTGACTTTATCATTTGTCTTTTTACATGTAATTGTGTGGGTTTTTTGCCATTTAAGAGGGTTTTCTTTTTCATTTTTATTTTATCAAATTTATTAACCTTATTCTTTATTGCATATGGATTTTCAGACATAGCTATGAAAGTATTTCCCACTTCCTTAGATTATGGAGGAACTCGATTATGTCTTTTTTTTCATTTTTAATCTCTAATCCATTTGAAATTTATTATGTGTGGTGAGAAGAAAGGATCTAATCTTATTTTTCATATGCCTATCAGGCTAACCCTACATCACTTATTCAAAAGTCCATCACATACAGTGGTTTGAAGTGCCACCCTTGTATGCTAAATTTCCATATTCAAATTGTTCCATTGATCTGTTTCACTCTTTGTTATTTAGAACCTAAGTCTGATGGCAATGGAAATTGGGAGTTTGTGATGCAATAAAACCCTTTAGACTTAAAATCTATTGTGTAAATACAGTTGACCCTTGAACAGCATAGCAGTTAGAGGCACCAATTCCCCCACAGTCAAAAATCTATGTGTAACTTTTGATTCACCCAAAACTTACTCCTAATAGCCTACTATTGACTGGAAGCCTTACTGATAACTCAGTCAATGTGTTATCATAACACGTATTTTGTATATGTATTTATACCATATTCTTACAATAAAGTAAGCAAGAGAAAAGAAAATGTTATTAAGAAAATCATAAGGAAGAGAAAATACATTTTACTGTAAGCTTACATCATCTGTTTACAAGATGAATCATCTGTCTTTCATTACCTACATCAATATTGTCTTATATGATATAAAACACTGTAGATGTTACATGTATTGTTAATACTAAACATCAAAAAAGATAATGTGAAAAGAAATTAATATTTATTTACAGGTATAATGATGCATGCATTGATAACAAGCAGCAATGTGATTGCTTTATTGTAGTTTAGTGTAATCAGTACAGTTACTTCATGGTAGCCTAGCTTACACAGGAATGAATCATTATAAAATTTCTATAGCACAGTGTTTCAGTCATATTCATAATTTAGTATTTGAAACATTGTTACATTTTTTTTTTAAAACCGTTTACCCATGATGATACACTATTACCCAGTTTCTCTAAGTACAAAAGGAAGGCATACTATATAGTATGTAATTCTTTGAAATCAAAGTTATAAAACAGTAAGAAAACTAACACACTTAACATGTTATAGTAAATATCACTCACCTCATCCCTATATAAGGGTAAGCTATTCACTCCCATGTAAGTCTTGCACACAATGCTCTGCATGACAAATACTTAGACAATGATGATAATGATGGTGACACAAAAAGCTTTCCATATCATTGTCTTACAGTTATTAGATTTTCACATGAAGACACACACATATACAACAGATAGGTTTACTAACTTTATGGCATCACATTTATTTACTGTTCATTGAGTGGAAGTGGATCATCATACAGGTTTTCATCCTCATCTTAGGCTGAGGAGGAGGAAGAGCTGAACCTGCTGTCTTGGGGATGGCAGAGATGGAGGAGGTGGAAGGGGAGTCGGAGAGGCAGGCGCACTCAGTGCAACTCTACAGATACACCTCATAATTTCTGTCTGACTTTCTTGCTTTTCCACTTCTCTAAAAATTCTTCCATATGGTACCAATCCTTTCACAGTTTGCTTTTTGCAGTGCCCATATTATAGAAGGATCCATGTCTTGAACAAATGGAACCCTTCTGCCAGAATGTCTAATGGCAATTTGTTTTCTGGCACTGCTTCTACATATGTCTTCTTCCTCACCTCTGGCTGTGGTTCAGAAGCACTCATGTCCATCAAGGTAATTCCTCTGGTGTGGTGTCTGTTAGTTCCTGAATTTCTTCAAGATCCGTATCTTGAAACCCTTCACCCTCCGTAACCTTTTTTACCATATCTATAATCTCTTTCATGACTGGCTCTGTCATGAATCCTATGAAATCATGCACAACATCTGGGCACAGTTTTCTTCAGCAGAATTTATTGTTTCAGACTTGATGGCTTTCATGTCTTTTTCTACAACAATGATGGCATCTTCAAAGGTATAATCATTTCAGGCTTTCATGATGTTCTCTCTTGGATCTCTTTTCCATAGAGTATTAATCCTTTCTATAGAGCACCATGTAAAATGAGCCTTGAAGGTCCTCATGATTCTCTGATCTAGAGGCTGGCTTAGAGATGTTGTGTTGAGGGGCAAGTAGACCACTTTAGTGCCTCCAGTGTTGAACTCATGGGGTTCTGAGTGGCCAAGAGCATTGTCTAATATCAAAAGAACTTGAAAAGAGAGTCCCTTACTGGCAAGGCACTTCCTGACTTCAGGGCCAAAGCATCAATGGAACCAATCCAGAAGAGGCCTGTTCTCATTGTCCAGGCCTTCATGTTATACAACCAAAAGACTGGCAGCTGGTGTTTTCCTTTTCCCTTCAAGGCTCAGGTGTTCACAGCTCTGTTGATAAGGGCAGTGCTGATCATAAAGCCAAATGCATTTGCACAAAGTATTAGAGGTAGCCTATCCCTTCCTACCTTAAATCTTGGTGCTTGCTTCTCTTCCTTAATAATAAATATCTTTTGTGGCATTTCCCCCCCCAGATTAGGCATTTTCTTCTGCATTAACAACCTGCTCAGGCCAATATCCTTTCTTGGTGATTTTCTTCATAGTGCCTGGGAACTCATCTTCTGCCTCTTGGTCAACAAAATCTACTTCTCCGGTTCTCTTAACATTTTTTAAGCCAAATCTTTTTCCAAGATTATCAAACCATTCTTTGCTGGCATTAAATTCCCCAAATTTAGATATTTTACCTTCCTTTGGTTTTACATTATACATATAATGACTTAGCTTTTTCTTTAATCATATTAGAATATATGGGCATATCTTTCTTACAGCAATCCTACACCCACATAAAAGCTGCACTTTCAGGACAAGATAAGAAGGTATTTTGCAAAAAGTGCAAGGTTTTTGCACCTGCTGGTGTAGCTGCAGCGACAGCATCATGAATTTCCTTTTCTTTGGTCCTTACAATGGATTCATTTATCTTGAATAGCAGGCATCTGCAGCTGCAGACCTCAATCTACAGTACTTATCAAGCAATTCAACTTTTTCTTGTAATGTCATAACTTTTCTCAGTTTCTTGGGAGCACTTCCAGCATCACTATTGGCATTTCATATGAGTCCCACAGTGTTATTCAAGGTTTACAATATTGCACTAAACATGATAAGAAATACATGAAAACTTCAAGAGATCACTTTTTATAACTATATGCAATTTACTGGAGATATGAACTGCTCGTGGGAGATGACTAGCATCACTGTGTTTTAAGTGAATACTCATCAATACCTAACCTCACCCCAATACAACAGGAGGTGGCTAGGAAACTGTTACAGTAGCACAGTATGTACCACAGTTAATCTCAAGCAGTTATGATTTAAAACTACATCCTTATGTTTGTTTGCATTTCTCTTGACTGCAAATGGTGCCTTGTACTGTCTATCAATGTTCAAGCATGTAAATTTTGATATATTTTAACTTTTTGTAACAGAATGGTGTACATTTTAAGGTAGCAAATGATAAAATAGACCAGTGTTTGTGTATCTTTTATGCATTCGTGACATGACTTTTTCTTAATCTTTATTTATATTTCTAGGCTACACAGTTCATCTGTGAGTTATTCCTAATTGCTGCCATTCTCCAAAAATGTTCCCAATATATATATATATATTTTAATTCATGTTAAAGTAGATCTGTGCAGTTCAGACCTGTGTTGTTGCGGGGCCAGCTGTAGTTCTTAGATTTAGTTACTTTGCTTCAATGAGGAAAATAAACTCACTCTTTTGCATGCAGCAAAGGGCATGTGTGTGACCCTAAGTAAAAAGCAATTTATAAAAGTAAATTATCTAAACTTTTCTTTAAGTATCTTAAGTTTGTGGGAAAGCAGCCTGATGTAATTAACACACGGGGTGAGGCCTGGGGTCAGGATCCTCCTGCCCCGAGGAGCTGCTTTGTGGCACGTTCTTAATTTTCTCCAGCCTTAGTTTCCTCACTTCTGAAATGGAGATAATAAAACCTCTCAGGGCTATGTGAGCCTAGAAACATCATGATCACCCAGCATAGAAGGGGCACTTGATGAGTGTTGGTTCTCTTCTCTCTCCCTCCAGGGGAAAAATGCATCTACCATTTTTACTAAAGGTTGTTTTCCAGCTACTCATGAAAATAAGACTAGCCTATTTTTCACTCTGCAAAGCTGCTCAAATAAAAGGGGCAGATGAAAAATCAGGGTTCTTCACTGTCCCAGTCACTCTGTAGTTGTTTTCTTCCCCAGACAGCAGGCTCTACTTTCAGAGTGAAAAAGGAAAGGTGGGTTCACAGCAGTCATAGGATTGTTGACTTCTGTGTAGCTGATGTAAGCCTGAAAGAGGGGAGAGTTCAGGAGAAGGTTTCTTATTTTCCTTTTCCCATTACAGTGTTGGTTTTGGTTCTTCCCAGTTCAAAAGAGGAATCTGGCTTAATAATACTTCACATCCAGAAATTTCCAGAAAGTCTCCTTCTCTTCACCCTGATAGCCCCTTCTTACCCTAAAGTTGAAAGATCTGTGTCTAGAAAGGACAATTATAATCCAAAACAGTTTGTTTCTGTCCAGAATAAAATGGGGATGAAGCATTTTGTCAGAAAATCAAGATCCTATATCCTATTTTCCTTTATTTA
The DNA here is from genome assembly GCF_030020395.1 of Manis pentadactyla. NCBI lineage: Eukaryota > Metazoa > Chordata > Mammalia > Pholidota > Manidae > Manis > Manis pentadactyla. The sequence goes on from NC_080023.1 coordinate 88,954,656, forward strand.
GCTAGTAATTTTCACAATTGTATACTTCAGAATATAATACATATAGCTATATTTAAGGAATTTGTTTTGAGAACATTTTTAAATCATTTTGTTATTTTCCTTTTCATGAATTATTGAAGCCCTGATGACTCTAATTCATAATTTTATTCCTTTTTAAATAAACCAACTGAAAGTAGTTCATGCAATTCAACATTTGATGTTAAGAATTTTTATATGAATATGAAAAGGTGCTACATAAATATGATTTGATTAGTTTTTAATGCAACACTGTCTAGATTATATTCACACAGCATTTAACAGTGTTTTCAAATGCATTGTTACTTAATCTTTGCAACAACATTGTGATATGTCAGTATTGTTAACCATAGTTTATAGTTGAAGAGACTGAGGCCCAAAGAAGTTCGATTTAAGTGCCCCAAGATCACACACCCAACTAAAGTTCTCCACTAAAAATTCTGATTTCAATCTAGTGTTCCTACCACAGTGCTACAACTGAACTAAATTCATAATCAGCAAGAGCACTAGTTTAGATGTGCATATTAAATTTTCCATATTTAACATCACATCAGATTTTCCATTGAATGGATCTTATGCTTCATTGCTTTGTAATCTTCCAACCTAATTTAATTTTCTTAATTAACATGAATAGTTAACTAGTCCTTTGGTATGTCAAATGAGAACTGTTTAAACAATTATGGAATAATATTCTGGTAATGAAACTTCTAGAGGATCAGTTCTCAAAAAGTAAAGAAAAATATGGAAAAAATATCACTGTTAATTAAGAAAGAACTTAGGGCTAAGGTCTGGTTTTGTTTTCCAGGTGGCGTTACATGCTTGTGGAGTGGCAACAGACATGGTGATTGAGCACTGCATCAAAACACGGGCTTCCTTTGTGACATGCCCTTGCTGTTATGGTTTCATTCAGAACACCTCAAAGTTTAATTTTCCAAAAAGGTGAAATGTAGTGTTCTACTTAGGCACCAATATGGGGATTAAATCAATGCACAAAAATCATTTGAGATAAAGTTACAATGAAATTTCACTTTTGTGCTCATTTCTTCTTTCCATAATGGCAAGTATTGTTTATGTTATATAAGGAAGAAAGGGTCTCTGCTATGATTGCCCTTGATTTTTTTCTCCTGGATCCAACTTCTGCTGAAATTTAGAAACAAGTCAGTCTAGGAGTCAGCTGACTAGAAGTCTGACATCTTCAGCACTTTCCTGTGAAGTCAGAAATCCAAGTATAACTTTTGACTCTTGTAGGGAAAAGGGAAGTTCCTATGGCCAGGATCCTCACCTGACCCTGAATTTATTGATGATGTAATTGGCCTACTACTAGGCTACTCCTTCCACACCCGTAGGCAATAAGCTATTATTGACTGAGTCATTATATAAAGAGCTCTGCCCAATGCTCTGGATGGAGGCAGAGAAGGAGGTGGATTATGGACCTGCAGACTATTAGATACAGGCTTGATTCTAGTGCTTGACCTACCAGTGTGAGAATAAAGCCAGGTATAAACCCTTTTATCCCAAGAATGTACCATTATCATTTCTCAGTCTCACCTAATCGTAGTGAACCTGCCTGGGGCTGAAACCCTCAGGTGAGACAACTCCCCAAAACTTAACTGCTAATCACTTCCTGTTGATGGAAGCCTTACCTATAACATAGTCAATTAGCACATCACATATTTTGCATGTTATATTATATATTGCATTCTTACAATAAAGCTAGAGAAAAAACATTAATAAAATCACGAGGAAAAATAAAACACATTTACAATACTGCATAGTATTTTTTTTAAAAACCCACATATAAGTGGACTACATAGTTCAGACCTATGTTGTTCAAGGGTCAACTGGATTTCTACATGGAAATCACCACCTATCAGAGGCAGAAGAGTGTACTGGTTAAGTGCTTAAGTGGAAGAACTCCCCCTAGGTGCAAATAATGTCTCCTTATCCTTTTACAAATTGTTTCACATCAGGCAGTTTAAAGTCTTTTTGCCTTTATTTTCTCATCTACAAAATGGGGATTTTAATCATAATTACCTCAAAGTTTTTGTGTGAATTGAATGATACACATTATATACTTAGAAGCAGCATAGATTAAGCACTCAATAAATGTGAGTTACAGTTGCAGCGAGCACTCAATAAATGTGAGCTACAGTAATCACTGTCATATTTTTCAGTACTGCCTATGGGTGATAATGATTAATCAGCAAGTTTGACGGCCTTTTCACAGTGCTTCTCATCCCACATCAAAGAGGGAAACATTTTCATTCCCACTCTAACTCAACCTAGTGGAGGGCCACTCTTGGCGTTCATGACATTTTACTCTCTGATGCATAGTTACTGGGAATCATGCTGATCATTTTAATGACAGAATAGATTCAATGTGTTAACTCTGGCAAGTCTACCCTAGAATGTTTCACAAAAGACTTGTCGATAATTTCCATCATTGCTTTTAAAAAATGTTAGAACTTTTCCATTAGAATTTATACTTAGAGGCTTCTATCTTAAGTAATTTAAAAGTAACAAAGTACAAATAATAGTCTTTTTCTTTGCCTCTAATTGTTTCATTCTTTACTGCAGTTTGCAACTAGTTTTAGAGAAAACCAAAGAAACTATGGAAAAGCAAAAAAAATATATAATTTGAGACTTATTTCAGTAGTTGAAATTTTATTTTATTTTAAATATAGACAGATAAATGTATATTTTTACAACCCATCAAGAAATTTGTAAGTCTAGCTCTATAAAGGTCCTCACAAATGCCAGTTTGAGTTGTTCAGCCTGCAGTCTCAGTTAACTGATTTTTAAGTCTCAATTAAGTGTCTGTCACCCTTGTCACATCTCTGCAGATTTACTAACACTTTCCCCCCTTGGCATCGGAGGACCACTCTCGGGTCACTATCACCCAGCCCTAATTACCTAAGGGCCAGCCATCAGACTAAGGACAGCCCCTAGCCCACTGACATCAAACTAGCCAATCCTAAGCTTGCTCATCCTGCCTTGACATTCCTTCCCACAGAATCCATAATAAAGCCTCTTGCTAATGTTTTCCTGACTCCCTCTGCCTCCTAAATTACCATGTACTTCTCCCCAGGGCCCCATGTGGCATGGGGTGCCCCCTCCTCTTGGGAACTATGAATAACTATCTTTTCAGTGGCAATCTCCTGATCTTTTGCTCTAACCACACCTAAATTACAATAAAACATGCATTTAAAAATCCCTAGAGCTATGTGCACCCATGGGGGGAAGAAAAAAATGGTTGTGCTTCTCTAACAGTGTGAACAATCTTTGAAAGAAATTCTTTAAAATTAATAGCATATGATGGTATGCTTTTGTCTTTTATAGAGACATTTCAAACTAGCATAATTTTTAGTTCAGGATAACATAATGTTTATTCTTCAGATAGAAATACCTGTTTTTGTTTATAATCTAGTTGCTTCAAAACTTAGAATCTTTGGTATTTAAATGATAACTAATTCCTTTTTCTTTTCCATTTCAGTGAACAATTCAAGAAAACTTTATCATATAAGGTAAACTTACAAAGATCTAGATGTCTTTTTATATTTTTAATCCCTTCTTTATATATTTCCTTTCAAATTCTAATGGGCTATATGATCTATGGTTATGTTTAAATTACTCATCAACATCTAATATGGATTTTTTTTTTCAAATCAAGATTGATCTTCAAGTAGTTCACAAGGTTTGTGAAGAGTCTAAGAGTTTACCCTACTTGCAAGCTAACAAGTTAGCCTGCCATAATTTCATGGATTTAGGAAATCTAGAAGATAGGAGACTCCTAAATCAGAGACAAAGACAGGTTATTACTCACAGCATTAGAAGTAGCCAGACTATCATCCTTTTCTCACTGACTCACTGAGGCCCAGTTCCCACAGGGCAGCACAGAAAGGGCCAGGTGCCTCCTACATACACAGTGAGTTGCATCATAAGACAGGTAACCTGAGCTTAGGAGACCCAAATGTTTTTAAGATTTAATCTTTAAGCAAGCAAGCCTACCCTTCAATCCAGAGGAGTACAGTAAGTATTGTCTGCAAAATATATATTTTCCAAGGCTGCTCACTATACAGACATCTTTAAAAAGATAATTTGGAACACAGGCAAATTTTTCTTTAAGAGGTCAAAATAAATATTGTAGGTTTTGCCGGCCACTTACAAATCTCCCATTTATCCTACATTGTCCTTGTCGTTTTTGTTGTTTTGTTATTGTCAGTTTACAATCCTTTTAAAATGGCAAAACCATTTTTAATTTGAGAGCTTTTTGCAACAGGTCATAGGCTGGATTTGGCCTGTGGACCATGGTTTGCCAACCCCTAGGGTCTGGAACAAAGGCAGTGCCATCCCACAAACACATGGAGAAACTCAGGAGACCCATAGAGAATTGTCTCGCAACAGTAGTTAGAACATCACATAGCTTTGGGTCTCCAATCTAAGCAAAACATTTTCCACCTTTCTGAACATCACAACTAACTAACTGGTCAGTAACATGACATAATGCAATCTAACAAATAATATTAGAGATAAGTTCATAAATAATCCCATTAAAAGTAGATAAATTAGTTTGGACTCTTAGCTCAGTTACTTTTACTTCTTACACAGACTCACTAAAAATATATAGCCTCATTTTGTATACCAGCTGCTGCCTTTTAAGAATTTCACCTTCTCTATTCAACAGTGAAATAGTGAGGTATAGTGGCCTAAAAAAGTTCATTTCTACCACCTCGACACCTGTAACTCCTTCACCTCTACTTCATGACTCTTACACACCTACCCCCTGTCCCCACCCCACCTCCTGCCCTCACCTCCCACTCCTCAGTGCCCTCCCAAGCCCCCATCACAGTGCACAGATCCCCATGAAAAGGAGAGATCTGTAGGGTTCACACTTTTAACCAGAACCAACTTTCTGGTTTTAAAGTTTTGCCTACTGGTGTCTTGCCAGTGGGTTTCAGCTCCGAGCAAGTTCACTATGGATCCAATGTGACCAAAGATATGACAGAAGAATGTTCTTGGGGTGAAAGGGTTATACCTAACTTTATTTCCATGGTGGCAGGTCAATCACTAAAATACTAATCGCTCAGAGCAAGTCTGCATGCAGCAAGCGGGTCTCTGCCTCTGGGCCTCTGTCCTCGGCGCTGCCACCACTCCAGCCTCTCTCTGCTCTCCTGCAGCCTTGCAGCCCTGCCACCATGTTGTACCCAGAGCACTGGGCGGAGCTCTTTACATAGAGTCAACAGCTATGTATTGCCCACAGGTGTGCAGTGAGCTAGTCAAGCAGGGCCAGGTGAGAATCCTGGCCACAGGAACTCTCATTTTATCCACAACTGGATTTAAGGTTTTCATATCCTAGAGAACTATGATATTTTGGGGGAAGCATTAGGATCCCAGGAGCTTTGTTTTCATAAGACTCAAAACATCTCACCTTTCTCTCACAAGGCCTTGCCAATAAGGTAGAAAATAAGTTGAAAAATAAACTGAAACTAGGCCTCTGTTTCTAATCCCTCCTAGAAGGATGCTAGGTAAAGCCACCTCTGAGAGGATAAATGGAGAAAACCTAGGATGGTGAGGAGGAAGTATAACACAGTTTCACTGGCTAGGAAGAAAAAATGTCAAAAGAGCAGAAAGAGCCAAGGTCCCCAGGATCTGCCAGCAGACAACTCCCTGGTTCCCCAGTTCATCTTTATTTCTTCTTTCTCACACACCCTCAAAAAACTGCTTGGCTGCCAGCCCTTTTCAGAGTCTCAGGTAAAATGCTCTGTAGAGAAGTCAGAGCTTCTTGGATATTGTGGCAAGTTGATACCTCAGTCCTTCTTAACATGATGGGTGGGCTGGCAGGCAGAACTAAATGGTCTTAATGCCAGACATCTTGAGAGTAACCTTAGAAGCATTTTTCTCCACCATTTAATTTAGTCAACAAATCTTTGCTGAGTAGTTACTCTGTGGCTTCCCCTTCCAGATGTTAACTTCCACTGAGGAGAACACATACACAAATAATTTCCAATGTAGTAAGGTGAGACTTAAGGACAACTTCATGTGAAGTTGTGATTGCCTCGATGTTACCTTTATTTAAAGTGAATCTTAATTTTCAAACACCGTGATGACAAAGTACAGGCTTTTTCTTACTTTTCTTCAAATTATATAATTCTAAATTCCTCTTCTGCCCCTTTGTGGGTAGCAGTTCATGTGTGCATAATAAATTATTCACTTGAACCATTTTATTAGTATCCGACACACTCATTGGCACTGATTTTTATATTGAGCATTAAAGTGGGTTTTTTAGTACATAAAAGTTGAAACAAAGTTAACCCTTCAAAAAGAGCCAGCGTCCCACAATCACTGCAACTCCCTTGTTTAAAAAGGGAAGCCCGAATTGACAAAAGACTGAGGGGATGAGAGATCGTTCCGAGTTCAACGCACTTGCCGAGCTGACAGATGGGATCACCGACACGCTGGGCCGCTGCAGCTGCTCTGCACGCACAGTTGTCTCGGGAGCACTGCCCTCATCTCGACCCCAACTAATCACTCACCTTTGGCTCCTTGCAGATTATAGAGTGCTGTGCAGACTCATCTGCTCTCTGTCCCGTGAAAGCCTTCTTCTTGTTTCATTAATGCAATCCTCCCTAAGATTGTTAAGCAGAAGCAATAATCTCCCTCCCATTCCCTCAGGTCCTCTTTATGCCTTGTCTTAAAGCAGAAATAGATACCCTTCCTGCAGCCTTCTGGAGTGAGCGGGTGAGCCAGCCTCCTCTCCTCCAAAGGGACGGAGGGAAGAGTCGGGAAGAGTGAAGGCGTGGCCAGCGCTCTGCTGAGCCTCCCGGAGAACTGCAGAAGCAGCAAAAGGGGGCTGGCTCTTCACAGTGCTTGCTTTTCTTCCCGCTGTAGGAAGAAAGGCCACTTAGAATGTCTTCTTGGAGCCATGTTCCTGAGATTCTTACTTTATTAAAGGAAAAATACAAGTGAATTTTAGGTGTTTTAGTTAAGCACATTATAGTCACAAAGTATAACCATATTTCAGCTAAAAGCGACTGTTTTAATGGCCCTAAGGATCTCCTGTGCATCAGTTCTTCAGAACATCTGAAGAGCAGTCTACTTGAAGGGAAAAAAGTTACCGAGTACCATTTCCTAAAAATTTGCTTCTTTCAAGGATATTATTTGTGTAGCATTTTATTCAGTTAAACAATGTAAGGCTCCAGAAAAATGTAGTTATTAAAAATTTTTATAACTTTGAAGATTAAAATAAACCCACATTTTATTACTTTTTTTTTTTTTAGGAACACATGATTCTTTGCAGATTCGCAGATCAGACAGCTGTCCAGCTTCCACCCCAACGAAGGCTTATAGGTACGTGTTGTCCCAGAGCAGCTGCTGAGTAGATTATGTACAATATGCCTAGAAATGCATGGACCCGAGTCTATCTGGGAAAAATTGATCATTTACCAACAAGAAACTAAAGTTTGTTTTTCCCAGAAAACTTAATCCATATTGAAAGGGGCTTTGTAAATATAATAATATTTTATCCCATTTTTGTGAACATTAATACTTTTATATACATTTTCAATGTACAAACATTGAACAGAATTATTATGTTAAATCTTTCTTACTGTTACAAACTGAAGGATCTATCAAAAGCCACAGAAGAAATAATATAGATAAACCAACTATGCATGCCAAAATTGATGCATGAAAATTATAGAAACAAAGATGATGTTTTCTTTCTCTTATAAAAGGAAAAAAATACTTTTATATTATTAATCATAGACCAATTTATTCAACATTTGTAATATTAAACATTCCTTAAGTTGGAAGACCTACAATAGCATTTCAAGTTTAAGTAATGAATTTTTCTAAGACTTTGCTTGAGATACAGAAATCACATTAAGCAGGTTAATTACAGCTAACAGCTAATTGCACATTTAAACACTGAGCTAGAAGTCCACTACCCATTTTCTCAGTTAATTCTTATAAAAATACTTAGGGGGTGCCTCACCTAAGGGGGATAGCCCCTGGGGAAGTTCACTCAGGATTCAGTGAGACTCATTAACAATGGATCATTGCAGGTAAAAGCCTTTATACAAAGCTTTACTCTCATGATGGCAGGTCAAGTGCAGGAATCACATCTGCCTCTGGCAAGTCAGCAGTCCTCTTGGTCTGTGCCTCTGGGCAGAGCACTGGGCAGAGCTCTTTATAGAGTAATACTGACAATAATGGTTCATTGCCTATGGCTGTAACTACTAGCTAGCAGTAGGCCAATTACATCATCAAGTAGTTTAGGGCCAGGTGAGGATCCTGGCCATAGGAACTTCCATTTTCCCTACAAGGGGTATGTATTATTTACATTCTACAGATAAGAGAACTGGGACGAAGGCTTATCCAGGTTCCTTCAGCTGGTAGATGAAGGATCCACATTAAGAACCCAAATTATTTGATTCTAGACATGAAGCTCTTATTCACTTTTGCACTGCCCCCAGTGATGGAGTCACATTACTGGGAGGCTAGGTTACAAAATTAGGGCTTACGATGATTGAGTGGAGTCAAAAATAATCTTTAAAATTATTTAGAAAAGTGCCACATTGGAGACTATATGTTACACTAAACACAGATTGCTGTTTCTTTGGCTGACCACCAGATACAGTAATTCACTTGCATTCAGGGACCATGTTGTTTGAGAAATAGTTATATTAAAATTCTAAAGTCAAAATCAGCATAGCAAGATATTCACAGTTGGGGAGGCATTTGAGACCTGAGGCTGAAGATCAAGTGATTTCCTTCTTTATCGCACTCTAGGGCATGACTATGTGAAAAGAGCGTGCTCTTTCCCACATGCAGCCTCTCTCTTTCCCTCTCTTTCGTTCTTCCTCCTCCTTTTCCCAACCCCAGCACTTTGAGTTAGTTGAATGTATATTCAAATGTTGAGGAAAATTTTTATTGAGGTATAATTTATATGTATATATGAATATGTGTATATATATGTATGTACATATCTAGATACAGATATAGATATAAAATTGCACTTGATATAACCCTACTAGACTCAATGACGACATACTTGGTACAGTACATGGGTGTGTACATGGTTGATGTTTTAAGCATCAGGGAGTGTCTGGAAGGGAAATCCTGAGAGTTGAGGAAGAGGAGCATTTGGCATAATCACTGGCATGAAGGGAGGAAAAGTCAAGTTCAAAGTCATGGATTCCATCAAATGCCTACCTCTACCGTTTGCACAGGCCATACTTCTGTTCTGTGAACATTTGAGAATGCTACCCAGGCCCCAAAGGTAGAGTACCAAAAACTGAATTTCAGTTGTCAAGACATTTCTTCAACATGTGAAAACATGAGATTCTTCTACATAATGCAAAAGGAAAAATTGACTGGGAGCAAAGCCAAGGGAAAATGAGCTGCAATGTAAACCCAGGGTGGGTACTGAAGGAATGTAGAGCATCCCATTCTGACAGAGAACGCTTCATTTTAAATTGTAAAGGAGATGGATTGAGGGGACATTTACAGATGTCTTAAAGGAAAAACAATATTTTAAGGAAAAAAAAGAATGTCAGTCATACAGCTGTTGGTGAATAGGGGGTGATGTAGCCTAAATGGAATTCTAGACATCTCTTTTTTATATCATTTCTAACACAGTTCATCTCTTTTGGCATGGGGACTTTTAAGGAAAATGTACAAAATAAACATTTTGAATCTGAATCCCTCATTGCCGATTCTTACCTACTGATTTCACCTTGCAATGTTTTTCTGTGAGGGTTCTTCTGTCTTCCAAAGAAGAACTTCTCTATTTCACTTATCTGAATTCACTGCTGGTGTTTTAGTTTAGCAGTTTCTGCTGACATTAAAAATAAATAATTTTAAAGTAATGCTTAGTCATTATTAAAATTAGAGGAAAAAAATGTAATAAAGTTCTGCATAGTCAGTAACCTTTTCCCAATTTTATACTGAATTTAGAGAAATTGAAAATGTAAAAGTAAGACATTGTTTTGAATATATTAAACCCCAAATCATTTATTTTCCTGAGCTACTTTTAAAGTAGTTTATATCCGCCAAAGGACACAAATTAACTGCTTTGCTTGCCACTCAGGTTTCCTCTTTTGTTTTCCAAAGATTACAAAGACAATTGAATACCATGATTTTATGCGGATGCAGGGTTTCTGGAAAGTAAGAGTATATTACACCCAACATTATACATCCACTTGAAATCATCAGTGTACCTCTGAGAATTCCAGGTGCAAAATGTAACATGTCTTTCAGGCATGTTACATTTTGTTAGCATGATACTTAAAATATTCTTAAAGAGAGATGTTATTCTTTTCACAATATCACAGGTAATGTATTTTCATAAGGAATGCAGAAACAAGGTATTTAAATGGATTTTTAATCATAATGGGAAATAGAATCTGTAGCTCTTATTTGAAATTTATTTATAAATACATTTTAAAAGGTTAACATACTTTAAATTATTAGCAGAAACAAATATGTGAAATGCCCTGTATTTGTAATTGTCTTCTCTCCATACTGATCAAGAATTAAATTGAAAGAGACTTGGGGGCAAACAGCATCTCCATATACTCACAGATTTTGTCACTCTATAGAGACCCTTAAGCACATTGATAATGCACTGGTAACTCTGGAGTATCTCATGATACCATTTTACTGTATTTCAGGAAAACAGTGCATGTGCCTGGTGGATCTCGATCGAGCAAAAGCTGCAGAAGAACATGGCTACTCCGTTCAGGTGATATCCATGGAGCCTGAGAGCTGCTCTCCCAAAAACAACATGATCGTGGGAGTCCCTGTTTAGAACGAGATGCTCACATGGATGTTTTTGCCTTCCGTCTTCATGATGACAGCCCAGTGGCATTCAGGAGGTTCTTGGCATAACTAGGAGACAACATTAGCCATCTTGAACCTATTGTGCTCAGGAAGGAAAGCAGCAGGAAAGTCTGGGAAGAAAGGCTGCCTGCAAAGCATCAAAATACTCTTATAATGTGTGATTTAAGGACCACTGGTTTTCATGACGAGAATCCCCTGAAGTCTCACTGCCAACAGAATAGTACTCATTAGTGGGGGTTCCGTCACTGGAATAGCAATTTCCTTCTCGGTTCACAGCTTTTCTAATCTTGCCAATGTGATGTTCAATTCAAAATGATGAATTGAAGTCTTTATAGTCATCTAGATATTGAAGTGGAACCAAAACTAGACTCAGTGGGGTTTGTTTGTATTTTTAACAATTGTACTTTTCTATGATTTCTTTTAAATCTAGTCAGCTAATTACAGTATGGTTAAATGTTTAAGCTGGGATGAGTTAGACTTAGATATCATTTCATATACTTCTTTTAATATATTTCCCATAAATTAGCAAATGAGATCATTTTACATGAAGACATTATGAAATAATTGCGGTAAATTTCTCATTATGGGAACATATAATTTGGACATAAATTCTAACTAATCAACAAACACATTGATTAGTTCATTCAAGTCTATAAGTAATCTTTGGTGATTCATTGTTTTCAAGACCCTGGCCTAGATTATTCTAAGGATACAACGATGAGTTGTAAGAGACACAATGCCTTGCCTATGGATCATTTAGAAGATGATGCCTTTCCTAGTCTAAATCATCTAGAAGAAAATGATTAGTGAACTAGTTAAGTTCTTTATATCATAATACAAAACAGGATTTGTTTCTCATATATCAATCATATTTTTTATTTACTTTTTTTCTTAAAACTTATGGAATATAAATGGGATGCAGGCATATAGGGTAGAGAAATTCATTTGAATAGTTCTCCCTGCCCAAATTCTTATCCTGTACATTCTCCTTATTCCACAAGCCAAAGTTCTTAGACTGATGGCATGTCCTTTCTCACATTATTTAATTTCTACATGCTAATTATTTAGCTGCTAGTTATTTAACTTTTACATGTCCTAGGTTCTTCTACTTGAGATGAAATTTTATTTTCATCAATTTTGATGTTTTCAACCCCTGAATAACACATACTATGAGGAGAAAGGACTTTAATAAATACCTCTTTTATCACTTTAATCCTAAATTACAGGAATAATTCATGGAGGGTAGGAAGTTTGAACTCTTATTTTCTGGGATAGAATTTAAGAAAAGAATGAACCATCAACCCTGAGTATCTTAGTCATTTGTGCCTATAGACACACCATCCTCTTATCCTAAGCTATGTTTTTTAATTGAGGTATAATTTATAGACAATAAAATAACAGATTTTTAAGTATTCAGTTTGAGAAGTTTTGACAACTGTATACACTGATGCAGCCATCACCAGACAAAAGATATTTGCATCAGCCCATAGAGTGCCCTCATGTGCCCTTTTGTTAATTTCCCACACCTCAAAGACAACCACTTACCTACATTTGTTTTGCCTATTATTGTCCTTCATACAAATGAGGTGATTCAGCATGTAGTCTTTTGTGTCTGACATCTTTTGCTCAACATAGTATATTTTTTGAGAAATACCCATTTACTATGTGTATCAATAGTTTTTTCTTATTCCCAAGTAATATTCCATTAATAAAACACATCAAATCTGTTTATCCATTCTCCTGTGGTATTTGGATTGTTTCCACTTCCAGGATACTACAAATAAGGCCTATGGATATTCTTGTTCAAGTTTTTTTGTAGACATATGTTTTCATTTTCTCTTGGATAAATGCCTAGTAATAAAATTGCTAAGTCATTGAATAAATGAATGTCAGTTGCCAAACAATTTCCCAAAGTGGTTGTACCATTTTATATTCCTACTAGCAATGAATAAAAGTTCTAGCTCTCTACACCTTCACCAACATTTGATATTGTCAGTCTTTTTTATTTTAACCATTATGGTGGATGTGAAATGGTATTTAATTGTGGTTTTAATTTTCATTTCTCTGATAACTAATAATGTTAAGCATCATTTATAAAGTGTTCTAGTCTTTTGCTCATTTTAAAAATTAGATCATTTGGAGTTTTTTTATTGCTGATTTATAAGAGTTCTTTATAAATTCTAGATATGAGTCCTTTGTCATATATATTGGGAATGTTTTTCCCAGTCTGTGACTTACCTACTCATTTTCATTTTGAAAGTTTTAATTTTCATGAAGCCTAATTTATCTTTTTTTTCTTTTATGGTTAATATTCTCTGTGTCCTCCTCCTCCTGAATAAATCTTCACCTACCCTAAGGTTATAAAGATTCTTCCTATGTGTTCTTATAGAACTTCATGATTCTAGCTTTCTGCATTTCAAATCAATATAGAGGTAGGGAGGTTATGAGGAATCTACAATTGTTTCAGCACCATTTGTTTAAAAACCTTTTCTCTCTCCATTGAATTGACTTGGCACCTCAGTTGAAAATCAATTGATGCATATGAGTCTATTTCTGATTCTCTAGTCTGTTCCATTACCCTGTTTGGTTATATAGCTTTACAGTAAGTCTTGAAATAAGGTAGTTTGCCTTCCAATTTCAGTTTTCATTTTCTAGAATGTTTTGGCTGTTCTAGATCTATTCTATTTCTATATACATTTTTTAATTGACTTACCAACTTCTTTGAAATAACAAAAAGGCTGCTGATTTTTGTCATTTAAATATTGAGTCTTACAATCTATGACCAAATATATCTTTCAACTTATTTTGCTCTTCTTTAATTATTTTCAGCAATATTTTGTCATTTTCAGTGTAGATGATTTATTTTACTTCTAATCATTTGATAGTTTTAATGCTGTTACCTTGAGCTTTTACAGGCTGTTCCCACTACCCAGAATAACCTCCTCTTGCCCATGCCACTATTTTAATTCACTCATCCTTCTGGTCTTAGACTTGACCTCCTGAGTGCAGACTTTCCTAACTTTCTTGGAGTTAGGTACTTGTTATAGAGTGAGCACAATCCACAGGAGTCTTCTCCATCCTCCCCAGATTACTCAAAGCACCCCCATCCCAAAAAAGTGCATGTGATGAGCATGGAGGGAAAAAAGGAAGTGACCCTACTGTTCTCGCACCCCTGCTCTGAGGTGTGGGATCCTCCTGCCCTCGTAGCTGTGGCCGGTCCTGGGTATAGGTGTTGATGATGGCTCCTGAACCATGGTTTTCTGTGTATGTCCTTGCAAAGACTCATTCCCAGTCAGGGCAAACAGAGGGACTGGGATGCAAGCAGCAGGAAGGTTGTGGTGACAGCAATCCCAGCAAGTGACCTGGTTTCACCCCTACCCTGTCTGTCAAAAAGCAAAGCTGCTCCTCACTCATCTGTTTCCCCCAGAGTTGTAATATTAGAAGCCAGAGATCATTTTTCATTGACTTTTGAGCCTGGCTCAGAGAAGCAAAGATACAACATTTAATGACTAAACAACTCTAGCCTATTTTCAGAGACATATTTCAGTTATATTAGAAAAGAAAACATTTTCACAGCACACATTCAAAATACCACATGAATAACAATAATTAAGCGTTTCATCTCATTCTCAAGATTTTGGCTCAAGTGTGACCCACTCCATGGTTCAAGAATATCACCATTAATAGAACTTCCACATACTGACACCTGTTTTTCTATTGGCTTTCATAATAGAATTAGAATATATGTTCCTGGTGAAGTGATAAAACAAAGTGAAAAATAAAATAATAAAGCACACATTTTTATAATCACAGTTACGTAAACTAGTTAGAAGTTCAAGTAGATTTTTTTTTAATTACACCAAAAATACATATCTCTTGAAGACAAACTAAAAGATGTGGCTAAACAAAAAGAAAAAATTTTTAAATTACCATTAAGACTTTGCTGTATATCTTCCTAGACTGTGTTCTATACACATACACACAAATTTATTTAACAAACACTAATACAATATTTAATATTTGCTAGGCATTATTATAAGCCCTTTACAAATGATACTAACTCATTTAGTCTTTTTTAAGTCACTCAGTCTTCATAAGGACCCTAACTGATACTGCTAGTAATCCATTTTGTAGAAACCAAAGCCAATGTTTCACAGTAAGAGCCAACCCCTGTTTGAATTCAGTGGTAACAAGCAAGGCTACAGAGCTGAAACTCAAATTCGGGCTCCTTAGCAGTCTTATCAGGATTGGCTGGGATATGCCTCGGTAACAAAATCTCTGTGTCTTCTGGGGTTCTGCACCAGGAAGAAGTATTTTTCACTCATACTCTATATGTCCGTCTACATTAGCTATGACTACACATTATCTTCACACCTCACCAAGCAGCCTTTCTCAGGAACATAGCTGGTCTCATGGCAAAGGAAAAATACATATTGCAAACTGTCAGCTCACTACTAAAGATTCTGCTCAGATGTGATGTACTTCACTTCCCTCCTTTTTGTAGGCTGAAGAAAATTACATAACCTCTCCCGAGTTTAACAGAATGAGGGTGTATAACCTTGGCAGAGGGGGATTGCAGACAATTGCAAATAATAGCTTAATGTACCACTAGCAATGTAGTCAAAGGAGGATGAGAAACAAAAGACAGTAAAAGAAGGAAGAAGAGAACAAAGAAGAGGTCATTGCATCTTCCAATTAGGAACAGAGATTCTAAATGCTATTGACTTGGGGTAGGGCATTTTCTTGGACCCGTCAAAGAGAGGGAAGGCGCAGGCATGTCCTGCCATTGCTCTGTAGATTTTCATGCTTATCTTTTGGAAAGGAATTTTCCAGAAAAATCAATGGGTTATGAGCAATCAAAGGAGTTGTTTTAATTACTATAGAAGGTTGGAGAAACTTCTATTAAATGGAATATCAAATTTGCAAATTCTGTCTCCTATTAGAGTGCTTGATTTACAATGCCAAATATTCCTTTAGGGAAGCACGAGTTTACACTCCTATCAATGTATGATTTTATAGTCCTTCATCCTTAACCAATACAGGCATTATCACACTTTTGTTTTAATCTTGGGCAATTTGATGGGCCAAAATGCTATTTTGTTTTGATATTCATTCTTGAAATTATGTGATTGCATATTTCTCATTGGTTTATTAGCCATTTATATTCCGTGAGTTGCCCAGTCATCAATTTTTTTCATTTAATCAACACATCCGTTGAGCTCTTGCTTTGAGGCCAAGTTTTGTGTTCACATTTCTTGCTCATTTTTCATCTATTTTCATCTTCTATATAAAGGTAGTAGAAGTTTATGGATCAAACACTTTGGTTAATACAATTTTTTAAAATTGACTTTTATGGAGGAAGACAGTTTTTATTTTTGTTTTGCTATTGTAAAGTTTAAAATACACATTTGGTCATATGTACCATTCTTTTCTTGTGATTTCTGCTTAGATTTTTCCCACGCAGTGATAAGAAAATACCAATATTTTTGGTTTTCTAATTCTTTATTAGTTTTAGTTTTTACATTTCAATATTTAACCTTGCAATAATTTCTTCTGGTGGGAGGTCTGAGGTAGATGTCTAAAAATTCTTTGCACATTTTTAGTTATTTTTTTACCCTGTCATTATAAAAATCCAACTATTCCAATTGATTTAAGATGCCTTTAGTACACTAAATGTACCTGAGACTTTCTTCACTTTTATTCTTTTCTATGTAATTCTTGTGCCAGAATCACACTTACTAAATTATTATAGCTTTAAATGCATTTTGACACCTACCAGAGTAAGTTTTATGTTTGGTGATACCAGAGAAGGTTTGTGACTTGAGACACAGAGAACTTGTGAGGCCCTCCTGAAATTGTGACCTAATGGACATGCTTTTTGCTAGAGAGAGGGACCATAGTTTAACTACATTCTCAAAAGGATCCATAACTCCAAATAACATTAAATATTACCAACCTAAAGGAAATGAAAAGGTCATGGCTAATTCTCCATTGAAGAATTAGCCAAATATTAGAATCTTTACAATAAATATACAAAAAAATATACAAAAAATATACAAAAAAATACAGCTAAATATTTACAATAAAAGAATCACTCTGTGCTTTTACTGGTCCCTTCTTCACAGCACTCTGGAGAAGCCAGGTTTTGTGCATTTGTGTTTGTTTGCTTATAGCTCTAGTTTATCTGAACCGAATAACACCAGTTTATAATCAAGCCAGAAGACAAAATTCAGTAGCAAACAGAGGAGAACATTTACTGGATGACTAATCTAAGGAGTCCTGAAAATTTCCATAGTATCAGGCAGATGCTGTGTTAGCAGCCGTCACCTCCTGGAGAAGCCATTCTGCCCCACTAACCTAACATGGCCTCCCCCAGTTACTCCCTGTCACCCAACACATTTGTGTACGTTTTTTATGTGTTCCTCAGTGGAATGTAAGCTCCAAACAGTCTGTTTTAGCCACCATTATACTCTCAGTACTTAATCTGTTATCAGGCACATAGTAGGAGTTCAATAAATATTTATAGAATAGAAAATGTATTTTAACATCTTCCATGTGGAGTAAAAACACATACAAGGTTTTCCTTTCCCCTCAGTAAACATATATCCAGGCATCAGGCAGGTGGGATTTTGTATTATTTTGGTTTGTGTTGTTTTTATTTTGCTTAATGTTCTTAAAATGTACTTGGCAAATGCAGTTCTAAAGAAGACTAAGAAGTGACAGTTACTAGCTATGTCATCTGAAGGGTTTTTATGAAGAAGATAACAGCAAATTATTTTCCTTGTCCGTGGATGAAAAAAGCAAAAGGGAATGTGGAATGCATTTAAGCTAACGTGAGGAGAGAAAGTGCTCAGCAAACATTAGTTTGATATTTACTGTTTTAAGCCTGTTTCATCACAGAGCATGCCACAAACAAGGTGCTGAATGAATACCTGTTAAGTGAGCTACACCGAATGACCATTAAGGAAATAAAGCGGCAGGCGGTGCAACCTGAGGAAGAAGCCATCTCTCTGTCTCTAGCTAGCACTGCTTCATTGAGAAAAGAAGCTGGCTCTTCACATTCTTGCTACTTGAGCTCAGTCAGAGGTCATTTCTCACCATGTGCATGCATTTCAGTCAGAAGGGAAGCATATGCAAAGCCTTGGAGTCCCCCAGATGATTTTTCTTGTATAATGCTTTCTCCTTTGCACATAATAGCTAGCTCAGTTATCTGAGAAGGATAGCCCATTATAATTTTGGAATGAAGCACGTATTTTGTTGAAAACAACCTTATCCCTTAAAAAGTTCTCAATAATTAAGAAAAATAAGAAAGAACTTCCTGGATAGGCAAGGAAACCCAGCAAAGGGATAAAAATTTGCTATAGTTAAAACCAATGTTCATGTGTATAACCAACTAGGAGTTGACTATATATAATAGTGATGAAGGTGAATTTTGTACACAATCAAATTTATTTCACTACAAACTTAAATGGTCATCTCATTTATTTCTTTGATTCAAAATTGTTTATTATTTATATTAGATCCTTCATAAATCATCCCACAGCTCACCTTGAATTTAATAAGACTAAAAATACACAAGTATATTATTAATGGGTAAATAGTGACCTTTTTCCCTCATCATATTTTGAGTTTAGAACTGCCACATCGCAGAGTGCTGACAATGATACTCTCTGAGTAGACTTTTAACAGACTTGGAGGCATGTTCATTGCTGAATTGCAAGCAGTTTCTTTGCGAAAGCATCTGGGTGTTTACCTGGGGAAGTGGAAGAAGATCATGAAGAGGGAGGAAACAGTGCCTGTAAGTTAATATAGCTCAGTTTCCCCTTGTCTCACCATAAGAGAGCATCTTCACATTATTCCTAGAACTACACAACTGGAAATAGTTAATGTAGCCAAATTATGAATGTCAACACCTTCAGTAAATTAAGCTCCCCAATTTCCTGACAGGTTATAGTTGATTTATAGTATACCTGACTTTTGA
Source organism: Manis pentadactyla (assembly GCF_030020395.1). Lineage (NCBI taxonomy): Eukaryota > Metazoa > Chordata > Mammalia > Pholidota > Manidae > Manis > Manis pentadactyla. The sequence continues at coordinate 88,973,494 of NC_080023.1, forward strand.
AGACATCCGGAATAAGAAATCTACCTTCTCTCTCAGTAAATCCTTCAGTGTATTTTCCATATCTCACCTGAAGGAAATTTTGCCAAATACTTCATGCTACATTTAAAATACATCTCAGGGGCTTATATCTGCGGAAAGGAACAACAGTTATGAACTAAATACCCTTGTTTTAAATTTAAATATACTTCAAAAGCATTCTTTTTAACCTGTTTTCTTTATTATCCTCCATATAGTATTTTAGACTTATCATCAGACAGTCCTAACTTTATCTTTGGAGTCTTATTTACTAAGTCTGTCAATATTTCAAAGGCTGCCTTCCAAACCTACCCAATTTCCCCCACCTCCTTGGCTGTAAATCTTTAATGCATTACCGAAGTAAGTGATCTGAACAGAATAATTAATGACAATTGCTCTCTTAATTATGTAACACTTTTTAAGTCTTGATGTCTGGCCAAGAGAAACCCTTTCTAGTTCTTCTTCCTCAAAATAAGTTTTGACTACTCCTACTCTTTTGCTTTCCTATCTAAACTTTAAGATCTGCTTTTCATGTTCCATAAAAAAAGCCTTTATGAGAGCTGGACTGAATTTAGGGATTGCTTGGTGAAGAATTAACACCTTAACAATACCCAGTCTTCTTAACTCCTTAACATGGTACTATTTATGAGCAAATGTTGGTTTCAATTTCATGTATAGATTACTGATTTTAGCAAATACTTTTTCTCTGTCCACTGAGATGGTCATGTGGTTTTTCTCCTTTAAGTATTTTAATAAGATAATTCCATTAATATATTTTCTACTGATAAACTGTCCTTATACTCCTAGGAAAAACTTAAATTGCTCAGGATACTTTCTTTTCCATTTACTAATGTTTCCTTTTTATTTTTATCACCTTTCTTCATAACCATTATTGTCACATAATTGTCACTTTCTGATGTTATCCTGATCTGGTTTCAGTATCAAGATAAGAGCTACTCTAGCAACATGAATTGATATAAAAATATTTTTCTGTTCTCTAGAACAGTATTTTTTAACTATTATTGTAGAGACATTATTGATATACATTCCTATAAAGGTTTCACAAGGAAAACATTGTGGTTATTACGTTCACTGATATTACCAGGTCTCCACATACCCCACTGAACTATCGATCACTGTAGTAAGATGCCACAGAGTTATTACTTGTCTTCTCTGTGCTACACTGTCTTTCACGCGACACACCCACACACCATGTGTACCAGTCATAATACCCCTCAATCCCCTTCTCACTCCGTCCCCACCCACCTTCCCTCACCCCTCCCCTTTGGTAACCACTAGTCCCCTCTTGGTTTTGCTATGTTGTTATTCTCCACAAATGAGGGAAACTACTTGGTACTTGTATTTCTCCTGGCTTAATTCACTGAGCATAATACCCTCTAGCCCATCCATGTTGTTGCAAATGGTAGGATTTGTTTTCTTCTTATGGCAGAATAGTATTCCATTGTGTATAAGTACCACATCTTCTTTATCCATTCATCTACTGATGGACACTCAGGTTGCTTCCATATCTTGGATATTGTAAATAGTGCTGCAATAAAAATAGGGGTGCATATGTCTTTTTGAATCTGAGAACTTGTTTTCTTTGAGTAAATTCCTAGAAGTGGAATTCCCATCAAATGGTATTTCTATTTTTAGTTTTTTGAGGAAACTCCATACTGCTTTCTACAGTGGTTGAACTAATTGACATTCCCACCAGCAGTGTAGGAGGGTTCCCCTTTCTCTGTATTCTCGCCAGCATTTGTTGTTCCTCCTCTTTTGGATGTTGGCCATCCTAATTGGTGTGAGGTGATATCTCATTGTGGTTTTAATTTGCATTTCCCTGATAAATAGCAATGTGGAACATCTTTTCATGTGCCTGTTGGCCATCTGAATTTCTTCTTAGGAGAAGTATCTATTCATATCCTTTGCCCATTTTATAATAGGGTTATTTGTTATTAATAGGTTATTAATAGGGTGTTGAGGCCATGTGAGTTCTTTATATATTTTGGATGTTAACCCATTGTTGGATATGTCGTTTACAAATATATTCTCCCATACTGCAGGACACATTTTCGTTCTACTAATGGAGTCCTTTGCTGTACAGAAGCTTTTTAGCTTGATGTAGTCCCACTTGTTCATTTTTGCTTTTGTTTCCCCTGCCCGAGGAGATGTGTTCAGGAAAAAGTTGCTCATGTTTGTATTCAAGAGATTTTTGTCTATATTTTCTTCAAAGAACTGTATGGTTCATAACTTACATTCAGGTCTTTGATCCATTTTGAGTTTAGTTTTGTGTATGGAGTTGACAATAATCCAGTTTCATTCTCTTACATGTACCTGCCCAGTTTTGCCAACACTAGTTGTTGAAGAGGCTGTCATTTCCCCATTGTATATCCATGGCTCCTTTATCATATATTAATTGACCATCGATGCATGGGTTTATATCTGGGCTAACTAGTCTGTTCCATTGATCTATGTGTCTGTTCTTGTGCCAGCACCAAGTTGTCTTGATTACTGTGGCTTTCTAATAGAGCTTGAACTTGAGGAGCATAATACCCCCTGCTTTATTCTTTCTTCTCAGGATTGCTTTGGCTATTCGGGGTCTTTTGTGGTTCCATATGAATTTTAGAACTATTTGCTCTAGTTTGTTGAAGAATGCTATTGGTGTTTTGACAGCGATTGCATTGAATGTGTAGATTTCTTTAGGCAGGATGGCCATTTTGACAATATTAATTCTTCCTATCCATGCGCATGGGATGTGTTTCCATTTATTGGTGTTCTCTTGAATTTCTCTCATGAGTGTCTTGTAGTTTTCAGGGTATAGGTCTTTCACTTCTTTGGTTAGGTTTATTCCTAGGTATTTTATTCTTTTTGATGCAATTGTGAATAGTTATCCTGATTTCTCTTTCATCTAGTTTATCATTAGTATATAGGAATACAACAGATTTTTGTATATTGATTTTGTATCCTGCAACTTTTTTGAATTTAGTTTTTAGTTCTAGTAGTTTTGGAGTGGATTCTTTAGGGTTGTTTATGTATAATATCATGTCATCTGCAAACAGGGACAGTGTAACTTCTTCCTTACCAATCTGGATGCTTTTTTTTTCTTTGTGTTGTCTAAGTGCCATGACTAGGGCCCCCAGTACTATGTTGAATGAAAGTGGGGAGAGAGGGCATCCTTGTCTTGTTCCTGATCTTAGAGGAAAAGCTTTCAGCTTCTCACTGTTAAGTATGATGTTGGCTGTGGGTTTGTCATATATGGCCTTTATTGTGTTGAGGTGCTTGCCCTCTATACCCATTTTGTTGAGAGTTTTTTTTCATGAATGGATGTTAAATACTGTCAAATGCATTTTCACCATCTATGTAGATAATTATGTGGTTTTCATCCTTCTTTTTGTTGATGTAGTGGATGATGTTGATGGATTTTCTAATATTGTACCATCCTTACATCCCTGGAATAAATCCTACTTGATGATAGATGATTGTTTTATGTATTTTTTAATTCAATTTGCTAATATTTTGTTGAGCATTTTTGCATCTATGTTCATCAGGGATATTGGTTTGTAGTTTTCTTTTTTTGTAGTGTCTTTGTCTAGTTTTTGGTATTAGAGTGATACTGGCCTCATAAAAAAAGTTTGGAAGTATTCCCTCCTCTTCTACTTTTTAGAAAACTTTAAGGAGGATGGGTACTATGTCTTCACTAAATGTTTGATAAAATTCAGCAGTGAAGCCATCTGGTTGTGGAATTTGGTACGTAGGTAGGCTTTTTAATTACCAATTCAATTTCATTGCTGGTAATTGGTCTGTTGAGATTTTGTTTCTTCCTGCATCAGTCTTGGAAGGTTATATTTTTCTAGAAAGTTGTCCATTTCTTCTATGTTATCCAATTTGTTTGCATATAATTTTTCATAGTATCCTCTCATAATTCTTTGTATTTCTGTGGTGTCCATAGTGATTTTTCCTTTCTTATTTCTGATTCTGTTTATGTGTGTACACTCTCTTTTTTTCTTGGTAAGTCTAGTAGGGGTTTACCTATTTTGTTTATTTTCTTGAAGAACCAGCTCCTGCTTCCATTGATTCTTTCTGTTGTTTTCTTCTTCTCAATTTTATTTATTTATGCTCTAATCTTTATTATGTCCCTCCTTCTGCTGACTTTGGGCCTTATTTGTTCTCCTTTTTCTAGTTTCATTAATTGTGAGTTTAGACTCTTCACATGAGATTGTTCTCCTTTCCTGAGGTAGGCCTGTAGTGCAGTATACTTTCCTCTTAGATGACCTTAGTTGTGTCCACAGATTTTGCAGTGTTGAATTATTGTTTTCATTTGTCTCCATATATTGCTTGATCTCCATTATTATTTGGTCATTGATCCATTGATTATTTAGGTACAAGTTTTTAAGCCTCCATTTGTTTGTGGGTTTTTTTGTTTTCTTTGCATAATTTATTTCCAGTTTCATACCTTTGTGGTCTGAGAAGCTGGCTGGTACAATTTCAATCCTTTTGAATTTACTAAGGCTCTTTTTGTGGCCTAATATATGATCTATTCTTGAAAATGTTCCATGTGCACTTGAAAAGAATGTGTATCCTGCTGCTTTTAGTTGGAGTGTTGTGTAGATGTCTATTAGGTCCATCTGTTCTAATGTGTTGTTCAGTGCCTCTGTCTCCTTACTTATTTTCTGTCTGGTGGATCTGTCCTTCAAAGTGAGTGGTGTGAGTCTCCTAAAATGAATGCATTGCATTCTATTTCCCCCTTTAATTCTGTTAGTATTTGTTTCACATATGTAGGTGATCCTCTGTTGGGTGCATAGATATTTATAATGGTTATGTCCTCTTGTGGGACTGTCCACTTTATCATTATGTAATGTCCTTCTTTGCCTATTCTTACTTTGTTTTGAAGCCTATTTTGTCTGATACAAGTACTGCAACTCCTGCTTTTTTCTCTCCATTAGTTGCATGAAATATCTTTTTCCATCCCTTCACTTTTAGTCTATGTATGTCTTTGGTTTGAAGTGAGTGTCTTGTAGGCAGCATATAGATGGGTCTTGTTTTTTTTATCCATTCAGTGACTCTATGTCTTTTGACTGGTGCATTAGACCGTTCACATTTAGCATGATTATTGATAGGTATGAAATTATTGCCATTGCAGGCTTTAGATTCGTGGTTACCAAAGGTTAAAGGTAACTTCTTTACTATCTAACAGTCTAACTTAACTCACTTAGTATGCTATTACAAACACAATCTAAAGGTTCTTTTTTTTCCTCTCCTTTTTCATACTCCTCCATTCTTTATATATTAGGTATCATATTCTTTACTCTTTGTCGGTCCCTTGACTGACTTTGGGAGTAGCTGATTTGATATTGCATATGCTTAGTAATTAATTGGTCTACTTTCTTTACTGTGGTTTTATTTCCTCTGGTAACAGCTATTTAGCCTTAGGAACACTTCAATATATAGCAGTTTCTCCAAAATACACTGTAGAGATGGTTTGTTGGAGGTAAATTCTCTCAGCTTTTGCTTATCTGGAAATTGTTTAATCCCTCCTTCAAATTTAAATGATAATATTTCCAGGTAGAGTATTCTTTGTTCTAGACTTCATTGTATTAAATATATCATGCCATTCCCTTATGGCCTGTAATGTTTCTTTTGAGAAGTCTGATGATAGCATGATTGGTGTTCCATTGTATGTGATCTTTTTTCTCTCTCTGGCTGCTTTTTATATTCTGTCCTTGTCCTTGATCTTTGATGTTTAAATAATTATGTTTCTTCATGTTGTCTTCCTTGGTCCCTTGTGTTGGGAGATCTGTGCACCTCCATGGCCTGAGAGACTATCTCCTTCCCTAGATTGGGGAAGTTTTCAGTAATTTCCTCCTCAAAGACACTCTATCCTTTTTTCTCTCTGTTCTTCTGGTACCCCTATAATGTGAATATTTTTCCATTTGGATTGGTCACACAGCTCTCTCAATATTCTTTCATTTCTAAAGATTCTTTTTCCTCTCTTTGCTTCAGCTTATTTGTATTCCTGTTCTCTAATTTCTGTTTCATTTACCATATCCTTTACTTGATGTAATCTGCTTTTAAATTCCTCCATTGTATGTTTCATTTCAGATACTGTATTTTTCAAAATTTGTATCTCATTCTTCAATTCCTCCCTGAGTTCTTGAACATTTTTTTGTAGCTCCATGTGCATGTTTATGATTTTTATGTTGAAATCTCTTTCAGGAAGATTGATGAGTTTATTTTCACATGGCCCTCTTTCTGTTGTTTGTGAGATTTTGGTTTTAACCAGTTTCCTTTCACATTTCATATGTGTAGGTGGACCCCTCTAGTGCCCAGAAGCTCTACTCTCTGGAGCTGCTTGGCCCCTGGAGTGATAGAAGGGGTTGCAGGGGAGTGGCACTGGTGCCTGTCAGGAGGAAAGAGCTCTTTCCTGCTTCCTGGTTGTAGTACCTGCCTCCACTTCCATGGCCAGTGGACAGAGTGCACAGGGAGAAGCCTCTATGCTATGCACTTATAGCTGCCATAGGCAGAGCCACCCTCTGGCTGGCCTGGCTCAGCAGCGGAGGCAGCAGGTTTGAGAGCCAGTGCCAGCCAGGTGGAAGGAGCAGAAGCCTGTGTATTGAAGTGGGAGCCTCATAGCTGCGTTTCCAGCCAGGGAGCTGGAGTCCCTGAAGCTTCTGAAAGCTCCCAACCTGCTGGGCTGAGTGTGCCCAGACAATTTTGTCTACCTGCCCTTTCTCCTGAGCAGCAAGCTCTGTGCAATACTTGTCCCTTTAGCAGCCCTCTGGCTGTTAGGAAGTCTCTTAGACTTCCTGCCTTTCTTTTGTCCCAGAGTGGCTGATTGTGTATACCTACTTCCCACAAGCAGCTGGAATCTCAGTCTCTCCAAGTATTCCACCTGGCATTCCAACTCCACTAATCTCTAGAGCACCATGTAATGTAGTTTGGTGCTCCCAGAGAAGATCTTCAGGGATGGATGTTCAGCAGTTTTAGGTCTCTGCCCACTCCTTGATCCTTTTCTCTTCCTCCCACCAGTGAGCTGGGGTGAGGGAAGGGCTTGGAGCTTGGATCCCTCCAGATCATGGCTTTAGTACTTTACCCTTTTCCTTGAGGTCTGCTGTTTTCCCCAGGTGTAGGTAGTCTCCTGCAGCCTTCTTTCCTGTTGATCTTTCAGGGTTGGTTGTATTTGCTATATTTTCATATTATGTGTGTTTTGGGGAGGAGGTTTCTGTCTCACTTCTCATGCCACCATCTTTAAACCCTCTAAAACAGTTTTTATAAGATAGGTATTGTCTTTCTTGAATGCTTGTTGATGGGCTTATAAAACCATGTAGTATATTTGAGGACAGGATAATAGAAGGAACTGCTTATTACATTTCTTTGATGATCATTGGTATATTTAGATTTTCCATTTCGTCTTGAATTGCTTTTCCAAGGTGTATTTTTTTAAGGTAGTGTCTGCATTGACTTCTTTATTGCTTTAGGTAGGCTGGTGATGAAAACTTTAAGAAATCTAAGCTCCTAACTGACTTTGAAAAACACCTTGCATTATTTTTTGACCCTTTAGCAATTTGTATTCTCACCTAATAGTTATACTGTCTGGGCCATGTTTTCTAAATTTATTGCCTCATATAACTGAATTACCCAATCTTCCTGGAGCCCAGATAAATTAGAACTATCTCTTTTTCTTGATTTACCTGGGACTTTTATCCTAATAGATCAGGCTAATCTGACAGTGTTTATTCTTCATGAAGACATGCTGGCAGCTTTCAGTAAGGTACTTGCAAGTTTTCCTTTCAGTGATTTTTAAATGTACAGACACTTACTGTATAGAATTTATACTCACATTGCTATAGTTTTTGGAGGTTTTTACTGGAATATCATCAAGTGTGCTTTCTAAGAACAAATTTTTAGGAATACATCACTAGAGAACAGACAATAGAATGGATTGAACAGGTTCCTTAAAGAGGCATGTTGTCCATAAGGGGACAAGGTGGAATATAGGAATAGAGAATTGCACACTAAATCCTCGGTGTTTTCCTATCTCTGCAGTCATAAATTAAAATGTGCAATGAATTTATGTCCCTGGTAAGAAGCACTAATGGTTGCTTCTCTGATGGTGCTTTTCTCAAATAATTGAAATAATTTTACCTTTATCTAGGTGATGGCTACTACGTGAGTGTTTACACATGTCAAAATTCATTAAGCTCTTCATTAAGATTTATGCATTTTATCATATTAACCTCAGTTTTTTAAAAAACTGAAAGAAGACCCAGTTGCCACCAGATGCAGATTAAAAGATTATTATCAAATATGATGGTACTCTTATCCCATCCCAGGCATTCCAGAGGAAAGGAGGTAGATCATCTACTACTCTTTTACAATAGAGTTGTGTGGACTTCATCATGTGTGTGTGTGTGTGTGTGTGTGTGTGTGTGTGTATTTAGGAGTATCCTAGTTAACTGCAGCAATCCATTCAATTCTTTTGAAAGAGTTAATTCATGGATTGTCAAAATACAGCTCAAGAGCCAAAGCCAGCCACTGCCTGTTTTCTCAAATGAAGGTCTATTGGAACACAGTTGTGCTCATTTGGTTACACATTTTCTATTTCCATTTTTGCACAACAAATGAAGAGCTGAGCATTTTTCATAGAGTTCTGGTCCCCAAAGCCGAAAATAGGTACTTTCTTGCCCTTTACCAAAAAAGCTTGCCAATCCCTGAATTAAATAATTACATGTCAAAAAAGCCAGAGAATAGCTTAATGTAGGGCAAATGATCTTAAGCTGGGTTCATAAATAGACACCTGGGGTACATTAGTCCAATAAACAGCTTGTATTATTTATTGTGTGTATGCATTTTACTGGTAAGAGGGTCCTACAGCTTTCATCAGATTCCCCAAAGGGTCTTATGACCCACAATATGTTAAGAACTAATGTTTTAGGTGAATATTGTTTATTTGTTCTTTTGAAGGTTTATGGAATGGGCTAGAAGAAAAAGCAGTTCACAAAACTGAAAAAAAAAATTACCTCACAACTATTAGAAGGGCTGTGATCAAAAAGACAAAACATAAGTGTTGTCGAGGATGTGCAGAAATTGGGATTCTTGTACACTATTGTTAGGCATGTAAACTGATGCAGCCCCTATGGAAAACAGTATGGAATTTCCTCAAAAAATTAAAATGGAACTATTATATGATCCAGCAATCCCACTTCTTGGTATGTATTTGATGGAAATGAAATCAGCATCTCAAAGAGATAACTGTGTTCACATTCTCATCGTAGCATTATTCACAGTAGCTAAGCTAGGCAAACCATCTAGATGTCCATCAGTGGATGAATGGATAAAGAAAATGTGGCATGTATGTGTGTGTGTATATATACATATATACATATATACACACACACTCACACATATACATATACATATATATATATAAAAACACATATAGGGTATTTTGTGTGTGTGTGTGTGTGTGTATACACACACACAATGGAATATTATTTAGCCTTTAAAATAGAAGAAACCTGTAATATGCATTTGCTGCACACTTGGAATCAAGGCTTCTTACAACATAGTAAATGTAGGTGACCTTACAAGTGGCAGGGATTGTGCTTCCAGGCATCTTGTTACTTGTGGCTGGACTTGATGGGCTGAAGCAAATTAAACAGGTAAAGCAGATTAGGTAATGAGTAACAGACTTAGACCTGTTGGGGATTTCATTAGGCATCAGAGATGGTAATGGCAGAGGAGGAACCTCATGGGGAAAATATATTTTGCACTTGGTTTCAATAAAAAGTCTCTTCTTAATCTTCAGACTACACAAAGTTTATATCTATGGCAAATGCTGAAATGGCTATGAAATACAGTTTACTTAGGCTAGAAAATAACTGCAAATATAAAAGGCTAATATTTACCTTGAAATGTAACTTGCAATAGAATGGAATTGGCTGGGCTTTCCTATTGCCCATTCTCTCCCTGACATGTTTGGTGACTTTTACACATGAGGAAAATAAACGAAAATTAGAAAATTTAGTTTTTCTACTATAAAAGCACTAACTCATTAAGTCACCCTGTGGGTAAAACAGTATTTCCAGAGTCTCTCGCCTGGCCTTAGTGTATCTTCATATCTTAGTTTCCAAGGGGTGGAGAGAAGTAGTCCATCTCCATATCAATAGGTGATTACAAGGGGTATATAATGGTATTTCTGGACCGGAGAGGTTTGGTGGGGTCCCTGTTTTGCAGATAGGTCGCAAGAGACATGGGCAAGCAGAAGTGGACAACTGCTTGTAAGCAATATACAGATTTCTCCCACTTTATTTCTCCCTTTGACCGATTTCGGCTTCAAAGGTAATTTGCCCCAGGCTGGGAACACACCCTTTAAGACTAATAACTAGTGTATTTCTTTGTGATACCAGTGTTCCTATGTGATCTTTTTTCAAGTGCCTTCTTGGAAAAGGCACTCTGCTTTCTGGATATATAGATCATTTATATGATGCTCAATCTATCATTCTGGATCAAAATTGCTTTTGGTTTTTTATATCACTGCACTCGAAGAAGAAGAATGTAAGGTCCTGGCAACAACATTTGTGCTTCTTGAAGTGGGTAATATCCCTTCTGGGTAACCTTTTGTGAAATCACATGAATGTCAGCTAGCCTAACACTGGGTGTCCCCCTTCAGGCAATGACATTTCAGCTGCTGTCTTTTTATCTTGCAGCATCTCAAAGCCAGTTACTCAGCCACGTTTTCAGCAGCATTAACGATGATTATCCTTTGCTTGTTGAATTTATAAAATGTATTTGGGCATTTTTAATTACCCAAATATTCAAGAAGACAAGGTTTTGTGGGAGTGTTGATTCAGGTCCACACCCACACTAATGATAGAGGTCCTCTCAACTCCATGGCCAATTCCCCACTTCTAGAGGAAATGCACACATAAAATGAATTGTTTTTTAATCCGATTATTTTAATCACCAGTCAAATTCTGGATTATCCTTACTAAATTAGAGGAGTACTTTACAGCTAATCCAAAATATCTTTTTTGGATTAGATTTGGCTCCTTGCTCACAATTTAACACTAATAATATAATAACTAATTAGAGGAGGAGTCAATATAAAAGCATGTAATTTTTGTAGCTAAAACTTAGTTAAAACATAGAAAATAAAAACTTGTTTACATCTCAAATCAGGGTTTAGATTTGAAAATAGCTGTGGATCCACAAAATAAATAGTTTTTGTATAAAGCCTGGAGAGTAGTTGTAAAATCCCACTATAAATTGTCTTTTTAGAGAGCCTGTTTAGAGAGTCTGGGCGTTTTACTTCAATTATCCACACATCCCCTATGGATTTTCAGCCCTGCCGGTGCCCCCAGGAAACTGCTGCTGGGGAAGTATGCACAGGAGGTTGGAAGGCAGAGAGAGCGAATGAGGTAGGGGAACTGCCCTCCGTCCCCTGCTTCAAGGAAGGGGCCTCTGGCACTCTGTATGCCTTACCAACCACAGCTCCTTCTGAGGGGCCTTGCCTCTTCCATTACTCCAGTCCGCTGTGTTTCTTCCTCTGGTTCCTTAACACCCATGGCTGTTTACCTGCTTCCCACCTGTGCTAGTCTCTTAGCATCTCACATCCTTCTTTCTTCCTTTCTTGCATCCTGCCCTTGCTGTGATCCCTGCAGGGAAGTCTCTTCATTTGAACACCTGCCAGCCCCTGATGATAGAGAGAGGCTACAAACAGAGATGGTCTGCTTTTTATTTTTTGTTAGCCATATTAGAATGCAGATATTGGTAGTGGAAAAAAAAACTTGTGATGAAGGGTCTGACTACTTTAAAAATTAAACAATTAAGGGTTGGCTATTCATAGCCCCTTTGTTGACCTTTATCCTTATTGTCCTAGAGTTACACTTCCTGGAGTTAGGTAAATTTGTCATTATGTTTGTAATTTGGTAGCATAATAACAGATTCTTTCCTTTATCTAATTTTGGCAAATTCTCAGTCTGGTATTATTTAAAGGAAAATGGAATTGTATAATCCTAGCAAGCATAGAATGTCTATTTTGTATCTCAGCATTCATAGGTCATAAAATCAAACACTTTAGCAAGTTTCGAACTGTTATACATTAAAAGAGGTGAGGTTTAAAATTTCCTCAAAGAGTAAATCAAAGTAAATCATAGAATTCAAAATAAATAAGTCATTATTTGCATAAACAATCTGAACTTTAACTCTTGGCATTTTAAATCAAACATTGTTTTCTTTTAATACAGATATCCATAGTTAATGTATCAGTGTTAATTAATTAAATCCTCATCCAGTGCAAGAATACTGTAACTTCAATTGTTGAGTGTATTTCCTTCCTGTTAACATTTATGTTTCAGCCTAAGATCTTATATATATATATATATATATATATATATATATATATATATATATGTGTGTGTGTGTGTGGTGTGTGTGTGTGTGTATGCAATATGTATACATGTATATATGTGTGTTTGAGAGAGCTATTTAGAATTTTTTCAGTGTAAAACAGAAGTATATTGCAGAGTATCAAGTTGACTTCACCACAAATAATATAAAAAATGGCCCTCAAAAATGTCCCTTGTTCACATTTGGTCTAAAACATTGCTTCTCTAAACTATCTATTCATCATGATTGCCTGGAGGGCATTTTAAAAACACAGATGAGTGGGTTGAATCTCCTTCTGTAGAGGCTGGGGCTGGATGGGAATATGTTTCATTCTTCACTGGATACCCAGAATCTCACACAAGCCCTCAGTTATCACCTGCTGAATGAATGGATCAGAATGTCTGAAGGTAGGGTCCAGGATCGTGTATTTTCAGAAGTGCCTCCAGATGATCAGATAACCAATCACTTCCACAAACACTGGTCTTTGAGAATTTTAGATCTGGAAGAGAGGTTAGCCATCATTTAATTCAAACCATTTGTTTTAGAAATGGAAGAACATGGAGTCTGAGACATTAAATAACTTGTATACATAAGTCACAATATTTTCATACCTAGCCACACATTTTAGGACAAATGATGAGAAACAAAGAGAAAGTGGACTAAAAGATACAATTTTTACCTTAAAGACAGGCCATTTTACCACTTGGCCTTAAGGGCCATAGGAGGTCAGCTTGTGTAAGGCGAGGAGCAATCTCCAGTAGACTCACCTCTGAGCTCACCCTGCCAGGGTCCTATTTCAGGAATGACTAAAGAGACTTCCCTCCCCACTCCCTTTCTCTCCCATAGGCTTTCACCCAGATATGTCAAATACTTGAAGAAAAGTGCTTTGCTTTTACTCTAAGTATCTATATTGACCTTCTCTTCCATTACAATTTCTTAAACAACTCTCATCTTTTCTGTGCAGCATAAATTAGGCAAATAGTTGTGAAGTTATGTTTTCTCCCAAAAACTGTCAATAATGTAAAATTCACTTGCTAACATGATAGTTTGTGCAAATACACCAAAAATGTTTAATATCTGACCTTCTTACTCCTGCCTGCATATTAACATGATTAGAAAATATTTGTGGCTAGATAGTCATCAGAAAGCAAACATTTAGTCACCTAGCTGTTATTCACAAAATTATTTCACTATGCTTAAATGGAATTTACTGCTGACCACAGTAATCTTATCTCTTTAAACGACCTATGCAGCTAATATCTTCAAAGTATTCAATAGCCCAAAATAAAAGTGCTGGCATACTTGTTAAAAGTACTGGTAAAATAATATTTAGAATCTGCTAAAAATGATCCTCATTTTTTTTAAAAGGGTGTACATTGTCTCAAAGTAATGACATAATAGTAATTTGCAATGATATAGCGCTTACTATGTGCTAGTTATATGCTAAACATTATTCATAGAGTACTTAATTTATCTAAAAAAAGTAAGATAGTTAGGCAAGTATGTGAATATTTGTGTAAATACATATATCCATATATATGAGTACATATTTGGCATATCCATCCATATGATACATTATATAGTCCTTATGTTTACTTAAATATATGTAGAAAGTTTCTGGGCAGATATTAAGCCACAGTTAATCATTTTTATTGTGGTGATCACTGGTGGCTGCCTTCTCAATAACCACTCCCCCTCTTTATTGCCAACAGAACACGGGTGTCATTCAAGCAGCTGTGTGCCTGGCCCCGGGCCCGGGGGTGAGTTAAGACTGATGCAACCCAGTCATGGCAATCCCATTCTCTTTTGCTGTGGTGGGTCTATGGGAGGGAAGTGACTGAGTTCTTGCCTGGGGAATAAGTGATACAGGAAAGTCCACTTGGGACTCCTGGGAGGATTGTCCTCCTCAGAAAATGAAGATGTGCATGAGAAGAAGGCTCTTTTGATTTCCACCCCTTTCTTCCTGCCTAAGAAACTTTCATTTGAAACAGGGGTGTCCAGAGCTACTTTAGCCACCTTACCCATGAGGTGTGATGTTGCTGGCACCTTGTGAAGGGAGGGTGCTCTGGATTTTGTCACAAGCTACAGAACTGACACTGAGACCTCCTACCTCTGAACTTCATGTAAATTAGCAATAACCACGATTAGTAGGCGTTTTTGCACATTGTAGCCAAAGCACTCACAATGTATTTACCGATGTAGTTACTTCCAGGCAGTGGAACTCAAGGTGCAGGAAGAACAGTCTTACTTTTAATGCCTATCTTTTTGTGTTGCCTTCATTTGTTTTACCATCTATGGGCAATGCTTTTAAAATTATAAAGCAACAAATTTATTTTTTTTAATTGCATATCTGAATAACTGATATATTCACTTGGGGAGAACTGGTCATAATGTTTTAAATAGCGCCCTCAATCTCAGCCCACAGTTGAAACCCAAGCACTCTTTGTAGCAATATACATATGCATCATCATTTGAAATATTTGACCAGTTAGCTAACCTTGAATTCTCACAACAAATTTTTCTTCTTTCCAAATTATTCACAAGCATCTGTGTGTCTCCCAAGCCAGGTAAGTGTAAGATGAATCTCACTAGCATTAGTTAGTGGGGAGACATTTAGTGTATCTATTGTGATTCACTTCAGGCCCCATCATTTCTTTCTACAGGAACAGAGGGAGAACAAAGAGGTGCTTTGCCAGCTGGGGCCAGTGCGAGTCAGTAGATAGCTCTGCCAGGTAGATGCATTGACTGGGATGAGAAGGGCTGAGCCACCAGGGAACACTGGCCAGCGTGCTCACCAGTGTTCTTCCACGGAAGGACCTTGTTCTCTGTACAGCTCAGTCGACACTAACATCAGTTTAACAACTATGGGCCTATGAGAAAGGATATAATCGTCACTTGGATGTGCTTAGGCAGGATTTCCAGGGGCTATGTTTGCCAGGGAAGCCATTATTTACTTCCCATTTCTCCTCAGAGCTCCCATGTCTCAGGCTTCTTGTCTCCCTCAAGGGAGGGTATCGGAATTAAACAGAATTTGGGACTCTAACACTACTGCGGCTGACATCCCTGTCCTCAGCAGCAATATTTACATTCGGGGGAGATAGGGTTAACAATCAGGATCAAGAGAATTAGAGTAAGGCCACTCTTAACGCTGCCACTACCATGCACCTTCCCAGGTCCTGGAGTTCAGAATCACATTTACTTCATGTATTTATAATACCATCCCCTACACCTGTTCCACCACCAAGACCTGTTGCAATCTTCTTGGTTAAAGTTCTGGAAAACTGTTTTTTTTAACTCCCTGTGTTTTTTTATAACTACAATACCCTCTGTGGATAAAATGAAAGTTCCTGTGGCCAGGATTCTCACCTGGCCCTGGTTGGCTAGCTCACTGCACATGTGTGGGCAATACATTACTATTGACCCTATATAAAGGGCTCCACCCAGTGGTCTGGGCGACACACTGGCAGGGCCACAAGGCTGCAGGAGAGCAGAGTAGAGGCTGGAGCAGTGGCAGTTCTGAGAACAGAGGCCCAGAGGACGGCTGTGCAGGCAGAGGGGCCCAGAGGCAGAGACCAGCTTGCGGCATGCAGACTCGTTCTGAGTGAACGGGATTTTAGCAATTGACCTGTCACCGTGGAAATAAAGTTGGGTATAACCCTTTCACCCCAAGAACGTTTTACTCTCATTTTCTTTGGTCACATTGAATCCATAGTGAATTTGCCCAGGGCTGAAATCCATTGGCAAGACATTCCCAAAGCCTGATCTAATACTTAAACTTGTCCTTGATGGTTATTTAAGATATTATGAAGATTCAAGGACACTGAAATGCAGGATCCAGATACTACTGTTGAAAGACACATTTTTGAGATTCTTTCCAGTTCTCTTCTTTAAGAACACCCCTCTCCCTCACCCAAGAGCACCAGCTGTGAGCCCTTCTTCCCATATTTATACCAAATAAAACCAAACCTCCTTGACTAGAGAAAAGGTGGACGCCTGGACGATGAACTGGAGCAGTCTGATTGTTTTTCTCTTGAGAATTTGAACTGAGAGACTCAAGCTGGGAGTCACATTATGGGGATCACTGGAGCTGCAGGAACCTATCAAATGCGAGGCTATGTGAGTCATGGGGGGCCATGCCTGTGAGGGGCACACAGAGAGCCAGTCTGTGGGGAGGGGCCGGACAGGACAGCGGAAACAGGGTAAGAGTGTGCAGCCCCAGAGAAAGCTGTGGGTTCCTGAAGCCTTTCAGGTTCCCAGTCTAACTCTGGAATTGGATGAGTGCTACTGTATAAAGTAAATCTTCTTTTACTGAAGCAGCCAAAATGGGTTTCTGTTTCTTGCTACCAAATGAGCCCTAAGGCAGAGTGAAGCCATATTCTTTTAGAAGTTCTCCATCTCTGACTGCACTTACAGCAAGGGAGTATTTGAGAAGGACATCTTCTTCAACATACTTCCACAGAAGATGTGTGGATGCATTCTTCGGAGACTACCAGCACTTAAAACTTGCTGTTAATTACAGTATTGGATTAGACACATATGGCCTCTGAGAAAGCCAGGCCACCATGTCTTCTATTTCCATTCCTCTGTAGAATGAGTTGTAAAATTTTTATGACTCACTTTGCATTTGCCCTATTCTTTTCAAAATGAAGACGCTTCATTTTCCTCGGTGAAAAAGAATGGCAGTTGAATACTTTTGCCTTCTTCCTGACGTCTTTTAAACATTTATCATCTTCCCCAAGGAGATAGGCCCATTCTTCTCACGGTGATTTTCTCCTCAACATTGCTAAACAACCTCTGGTAGCTTTAAGGATTTTTTCAAGCTTCAACTTATTTGGGAGTCAGCAAAGGACTGTTTCTAATATGAAAGCCAGTTTACTTACCTTTTAACCTAACGGAAAAGGTCAAAGTAAAATGTATTTGGGAGGATGCAATTTAAGGAGAATGAAAAATATGTGATAAGAATAACTGTGTAAAGAGATGAGTCAAGAATTCACCTTGTGGGGAAAATACATGTGACTGCAGGGTTCTGAAGAATGTCATGACAGCCAAATAGAATAGCTTGAAATTTCCTGTGTGGTCATTTGCCTTTTCTTGGTATCTCTGCAAATACGGTCTTTCACAGCTAAGGTGTGTGCCGTTTTAACCTTGCAATTAGAATGCTTCCAACCTTGTCCTGGTGGACAGACAGTGTCCTTCTACTACTCTGGTTAATGAGCAATAATAACAGCAGCAAACATGTTTACAAAGAGGCTCTGAAGTCAAACTGCCTGGTTTTTGGATTCCAGCTTCAATGCTCAATAGTGTGACCTTACAAGTTACTTAACTTTTTATCCCTCAATGATTTAATATGTAAAATCGGATAATACTAGTACCTACCTCTAAGAAGGATGTGAAAAGTTATTTTAAAATTTATTGCCAGACTTTGGTATGAAATATTCAGAGATAATCTGTGGCCACCGGTGATGTTTTCTTCCTCCAGAGAGGAAGGGGGGCTGGAGCGGTAGCAGAGGCTGCTCATCTCATCTGCCAGGCTCTGGCCTTTGAGGGCGATGTACGTCCAGTGCACTTACTCTTTGGGTTTACCCCCTCAAGATACCAAACACCCAGTGAGTTTATCACACCTCATCTTCCTTGGCAACCCTTCAGCTCTGATTTTTCTTCCCTCCAGCACATGCATCTGCTGAAAGCTCTGTTCAGGGTCCTACTTCTCAGCCCCCACTGTTAGAGGCGGCAGCCATCTGAAGAACAGCAGTTCAAACTCAGGCTCACTTCTTTGGGCCTCCCTGTCATGTTTCCGTATCAGCACCCCATGAACCCATTCCCTTACCACCTAGATGGCTTTTCTAGTTCTCAAAGAAAGGATTGGTTCAAAACATCCTACTCCATGTTTGCCAGAAGCAGAACTCTTGCCTGTGTTTTTGTTTTGTATCTGATGACCTTATTCTTCAGATTTCAGGCAGCATGCAGATTTCTTAAAAAAATAGTGATAGAGTTCCAAACAGCTTGCCAAACAAACTTTTAGTGGGGAAAATGGGTTTTAGAGCCATGGGTAGGTCAATGGGAAAAGTTGGAAACATCCTTAAGGAGATCCAATCTTTACCATAGATGGTAAGGCCAACATTTTCTTATATGTCATAAATCACATCATAAATACCTCAAGGAGTCTTTTGTGCAGCCCCTTCAGTTTCCAAGATGTTACTAAAGTACTTGGGAGCCTTTATTCCTGAACTTTAAGATTTAAACACCCTTCTTCTAGTTCATGATCCTAGGGTTACTTTTGATGAGTAAAAAAGATTGATTTATTGCCGAAAAAAAGGCAACTGCATGGTGACAGTAATCTGTTTTCTGTGTGTGTGTGTTTTTTAAAGAAAACAATGCCAAATTAAATGACAAGGGATGAAGGCAGCTGCAATCACACTCTGAAAGGTTGGAGAGGACTTAATGTTATGCAGTACAATTCCCTTAAGAGTTATGTAACAGATACCTGTTAAATTATTTGTTGAAAAAAATAAATCTCTCTTCTAGACTACAAAGAAATTTGAACTGATTATGCCAAGGACTGCCATGAGCTGAGAGGACAGCTCCTGCCTGGCAGGGAGCATTTGGCCTCTTAGAAACTGAGCCTGGATAGCAAATCCAGTCAGTGCTTTCTTTTCCTTCTTCTGAGTTGGTATGTGTCACTTTCATCTTTATTTCATTAAAAGTAACAAACTCTTTATGTCTCTAGTCCAGGTGAATCCCTCCCTCTCTTGTAACTTGCATTGTCTCTTCTGTTGGCAGAACTCATACTTGTTGAAGGACAGGAGCCTTAGCTTCCAGCCTCTGTCACAAGAGAGACAGGAAATCCCAGTGGTAAAAAAAGAAAACAACAACAGAAAAGATACGCTCATAAGAATAAGAATGCAGAAATGGTCTGCATTCCTTCCTCTCCCAGATGCTGTGGAAAGAGATACAGCCACTCCAGAGCTTTATATTCAGATATGGCCGAGGGTGGACTGTGATCTGGATCATGAATGTTGGAGTAACTCCTATGTTAGGCTCACTTTTCCTAACAACTACCATTAACTGAATGTTCTCTACGGACCAGGCACAGAAATGATGGCATCATATTTTAACTCACTATTTTCACAGTAACTCTGTAAGACTCATGCTGTTGTTTTTTATTCTTTTATGAGATGGTCATTCATGTGCAGCCACAAAGGGAGATGGAGCAGAAGCTCAGGAAGAAACAAAGTTTACTCACAGATCTTAGAGACAGAGGAGCATCAAGCAGGGCCACACGTAAAATGGCAGGGTGGTAGGAGAGCAAAGACAGGTGTGGCGGGAGCACCTGGGGCACAGTCTTTACTGGGGTTCCGTGGCAAAGGCAGGGTAGGGCAGGGCACACAGTTTAGGTTAGCTAAATTTGATAGGCTTTGGCCAAGGGGTTGCCTGGTACCTGGCCCTGGGATGATTAAGGCAGAGGAATATTGCCTCTGGGCTGCACTGGCCAGATACTAGAGATCGGACTCAGATAGGGATTGGTTCGTTTGCATATCAAAGGCCAGACTTGGATAGGGATTGGTTAGTGTGCCTGTCAAAGGTATGTTCCAGGCTGGGCCCTAAACATTAGTTAGTCCAGACAGGGGCAGCCTCTCTCCAGACAGAATAGTTTCTCATGATGTGAAGACATCAGAATATACAGACCATTATATATGTACAATAAATTAGTATTCTTATATAGTAGAAGAGGAAACTGAGATTCAAAGAAGTTTAGTCAGAGCTCAACTGGTATTTATCAGAGTGGGATTAAATATAAAGTCTGAATGACCATAAATGTTTCCTGAATTAATTTTTCCTTAAGTAAATTTATTTCAAATTACACTGGATTCATTCCCAGACATGCATTTTTTAAAAATGAGGTAGCACCTTTAAAGTGATTTTATTTCTTTGATGGATTAATGTGCAGATTAATTGTAGTTAATCTGCACATTCACCAGAGTTGAAGACACTCTGTAATTAAAAACATTAATCTACCGATATTCTCCAACTATTCAGTTTCCATGAGTTTTCCATTTCAAGTTACTCACCCTGGAGAGTAGGCCTTCTCATTCGGTCAACAATACAGCTTGAGCTGTGCACAGTAAGGTGTTCAGTTTTTTCTACCTGGGACAGACTCATAAAAGTGGTCTTACGGATTTATGTTATACTGAACATCCCAAAGAA
The DNA here is from genome assembly GCF_030020395.1 of Manis pentadactyla. Taxonomy (NCBI): domain Eukaryota; kingdom Metazoa; phylum Chordata; class Mammalia; order Pholidota; family Manidae; genus Manis; species Manis pentadactyla. Next base: position 88,994,101 of record NC_080023.1, read on the forward strand.
GAGTTGTGAGGTCTTGGAATTGTATTTTACATCTTCATTTAGGAAAAGACGATCTATTCTATGGGACACAGATTTTATTGTTGTAACAGAGGGGACAAAAGTGAACTGTTATCAAGAATGTGACCTACCTATAAAATAGGAAAGATAGAACAATAAAAAATTTAAAGATTTTTTTCTGGAGAACAGAGCTCAATGTGAGAAATGGGAAAAGAAACTTTGATGGTAAATACAAAAATATTAAACAAACAATTAGGCTACAGATTTTAGATCAACCCTGTATGTTAATAGTTGGGAGACTATATTTTTATCTTTCTACATTAGAATTTACCATAGTCCTGCTTCTTTCCAAAGCGAACTTGGAGGAAAACCTCAAGAAATGACAACATAAAATAAGGATAATAAAAGAAAATTATGTTTCTTCCTACTCACAACACTTCTGACACCAAATGTGTGGATTTTCCATATCAAATGATTCTCCAGTTCTCTGCAGACATAGCTGGGTGACCTACAATTTAATTCATCATGACACCAGCTGCCCAGAGTTCATGCGGACCCTGCATGTTAAGAGCACAGGGCCCTTCGGATGCCAGCCACAGGGCCCAGGGTTTCACTGGTAACTTCTGACTGACCGACTACAAATCAGGGCTCCCATGATCCTGTCCCTGGGTTCAATGTTTTGCTACAAATGGGTCATAGAACCAGGGGAATACTGTATTTAACAATACCAGTTTATTAGAAGGGATACAACTCAGCAACAACCCAGATGAAAGAGATGCTGGGGCAACCTCTGTGGGGGGGCGCAGAGTTCCTGGCACGTGGGTGTGTCCACCAGCCTGAATGCTTTCTGTGCACAGTGCTTTAGGGTTTCTATGGAGGCTTCATTACAGGGCATGCTTGATTTAATCATTGGCGATTGGTGACTGAACTCAACCTGCTGGCCTTCTCCCTTGCTCAGTCTCAGGGAGGGGCTAAAAGTTCCAACGCCTAACTTCACAGTTGGTTCCTCCGGCAACGAGCCCCCATCCTAAGGCTATCGAGGGCCCCATTGAGAGTCACCTCATTAACTTCAACTCAGGTAAGGTTGCAAGGGGCTTATTATGAATAACAAAAGACATTCCTCTCAGCCTTGTTCAGGAAATGACAAGGGTTTTAGGAGCTCTGTGCCAGGAACCAGGACAAAGACTAAATATATATTTTTTATTCTATCATAACATCTCAGGTAATAAAACGGAAAGAGAAAATCAGAACCAGTGAAAGCAAGAAAAGAGCACAGATGCCAATCTGCTTTAAGAGTTAAAATAACTTGTGCGGCAGAATTTTTAACTCTGAGTTTCCTGGTAGACACTTTATATATAGAGAGCAGATTAGAGCAGTTTTAGGTTCACAACAAAATTGAGTGGAAAGTACAGAGATTTCTCATATACTTCCTAACCTCACACATGTCTATACTCCTCATTATCAACATCCTCCACCAAAGAGGTACATTTGTTAAAAGTAATGCACCTACATCGACACATCATGATCACCCGAAGTCCATAGCTTACATTATAGTTCGTTCTGGGTGCTGGGCATTCTGTGGGTTTGGACAAATGTAGAATGACATGTGTCCACCATTACAGCATCTTACAGAGTCGTTCCACTGCCCTAAAAATCGTGTGGTCTGCCCATTCATCTGTCTTTTCATTAATTTCTGGCAACCATGATCGTTTTACTGTCTTGATAGTTTTCTGGCAGCCACTTTTAAAAGGGAAACTTGTTAAAGCAACTATTCAGCAGAAAATAGAAGACACAAAATTTTCTCAGAAGAAGCAGAATTGTTCATTGGCCCTAAATTCTGTAAAACTTGTTACCTGATGGGGTCAAAATAGGCACATCAGATAATATCTGCAACAGTCTTCCAGAAAGTGTAGGTACAGGTATTATTTAATTATGTCTTATAATAATGTAATAAAAGCTGAAAGTCCAACTCAGTAGAGTCTTCTAGGTTCTAAGTTGAGTTCCAAGAGATTAACTTGATCCAAAGTCACTATCTGGGAAATCCACAAGAGTTGATAGGTAGCACATCCCCTATCTAGACTGCCTTCTTTAAATATAACTTATTTTAACAATGATTTTTATAAGTACAAAAGTTTTGCCTAGAGAACTGGTCTTCTGTGGTGTTTGAGAAAAGATCCGTGTCTTAGAGATGAGAAGAGTAGGTTGATCATTTATTATGAAAGTTTAAAAGCTTACCTAGTAGCCCCCCTATGTACCTTGCACCCCACTGGGATGCAAGAGTATTTTAGGCACCTCTGAGTTTGCTCAAATAGTTTGATAAAAGCTCAGTTGATTTTAGAGATTTAAAACATAGCATGTCAGAGCTGGTTTAGGCATGGAACTTTTAATGCAAATGTTTCCTTGAACATCTCTGCCTTGAACAGAGAGAAACCTTGGTAGAGAAGCATTTCATTCCCAGCAGTAAAACCTTGCCTTGAGGAGGTAATCAATATTAGCTGAGCACTTACTACATGTACAATGTGCTGGACTAAATACTTAATATAATTTACTGAATTTAATTAGGTAAATTATATGTTAAGAACCCTCAAATAAATCTGTTGACTTGATTTATGATGAAAATCATTGACTAAGTGAATTTTGGAGAATGACTTTCAAAGACAATGGTTTTTTAAGTAAGTAATGTCACAATGAATGTTAAGCTTTCTTTCTGGTAATAATTAAATACTATATTCACTGGCTTCTTGAGGCTTCTTAAATACAAAGACAATGCTAAGTAGTCAATGAAAAGTTTTTATTTTCCTCCTTGGCACACTGGAAAAATACGTTTTCCAATTTATCTTCCAGTTAAGTTGGAGCAGTGTGCCCAGGACCTAATAGAATGTGCTAATAGAATGCCACAAATCCCCAGGTATGTCTGCCCTGCTCTCTCCCCTAGCCTCCCTTGTCCACATGCCTACATGAGGAGAATCCCAGGAAGACAGAACCACAGGTTGGAAGATGCCCAGATTCCTGAATAGCCACTTATAAAGGATATTTTAGGAAAGCTGTCCAAACTGCATTAAATTTTGCACTAATGAAAATAATTTTTACTGTTGTTAAGCCAAAGATAGTTGAGGGGTGATGTTTTAAAGAAGCTAGCTAATGTTACCACTCCTGGCTCTCTGATACTAAAAATTCATTGTCAACAGAGAAAAATCTTTCTATTTTTATGCATAAGAACATAAATAGAAATTCCTATACAAATTTGTATTGGATCTCAAAGATACAATTTAAAAACACTGAGAGGGAGGAAATTAAACCGTAACTCTATTTTATATCTCTTGAAACCACTTTCTAATTTGTTGGTCAGCCCCTCATGACTGTTTCACTTCTTCCAGTGATACTACTATAGAATCAAAGGACTATCAAGTAGTCCTCATGGTCTCTGGCAGGATGATTCGAAGGTGGGTGAGAAACATCAATAGCAAAGGTGTCTGCAGCTTGCTGGTTCTCCTGTGAGCTGTATCAGACCAAAGACTTCAGTTGTGAAAACAGCAAGCAGCACAAAAATTTGAAGGTCAATCTTTTAAGTTGGTAATTTTTAAATTATGTTTTAATTTGTTCATATGGTGTGTGCTATATACTCTAATGACTGGTTTTTGTAACTCTTAATAAATATTCTTATTTTTTCCAATAAGTTTTTAAGTGATCCTGTGGATAAAATGAAAGTTCCTGTGGCCAGGATTCTTACCTGGCCCTGGTTGGCTAGCTCACTACACACATGTGGGCAAGCTGTTATTGACTTTATATAAAGAGCTCCACCCAGTGCTCTGGGTGACACGGTGGCATGGCTGCAAGGCTGCAGGAGATCAGAGATGAGACTGGAATGGTGACAGCACTGGGGACAGAGACTGAGAAGCCTGCAGGGTTAGAGAGGCCCAGAGGCAGAGACCAGTTGCTGCATGCAGACTCGCTCTGAGTGGATGGGATTCTAGTGATTGACCTGCCACCGTGGGAATAAAGTTGGGTATAACCTTTTCACCCCAAGAACATTCTGCTGTCATTGCTTTGGTCACATTAAATCCATAGTAAACTTGCCCGGGTCTGAAACCCATTGGCAAGACAGAGGCTGTCACAGCAGAACTGCTCAGGTGCAGGATGAGACAAACCACACGTGAAACTGCTCTGGCTTCACAGCCTTAGGCCCTCCTGGAGCCACTAGCTCTTGTTACCATCTCATAGGCATAGCGTCCAAGGTCTCTTCTAGGGACATACCCAGTTCTGAGAGTCATTGAACTCAGGTTGGTCCAGTGCTATTGTCTGCTCTCAGGTGTATTTGGTTCTCTCTGTCTAAATGCAGTTTATCAATCGGGGTCCATTTTTACCAGTAACATGGCAACATAAACCACCTTATCAGGTTGCCAGGGAACAGGGGTAGAAAGTTAACATAAGGTCAAATTCTCCTGCAGAAGGAGAAAGGATTTTGTTAACCCTTTACCCACATGGAGGTTTTCTGTCAACTTGATTGTAATGGATTCTTTTACTATATTAACAGATTATACTTGCTAATCATTTATTTAGGGCTTTTGCATTGATATTCATAACTGAATGAGTTGTATGTAGGTGGGTATATTTGTGAGCATATGAAAAGGCTATTTTTTTTCAGGTTTAGACACAATGACTTACAGATATTTGTAGCATTCCTTTTTTGATACTTAAGAAGAGCTAAAGTAGTACTGGAATTATCCCTTTTTTCTTTGAAGGCATATGTTCTGATCGCAGGACAACTATAGCGGCTGTGTGTAGGCTAGAAAACTTACAACACTTACCACATACTATTTCATAAAATCTTTACCCATGATCACTTGGAAGGCACTACATCTATCCAGATAAAGGGAATATCATTGTAAAAAATGAATGCTAGTGTATTTTATTGCTCCTTGTTGCTTTTATAAGGTACCTTAAAGAAGAGATGAACTCAGCCAAGATCTGGCTGCTTTGCGAGTAGAAATGGAAAGAAATGAGAATATTCTGAAATTTCAGGTCTCCCAGAGTTGAAAAAGATAACTGCTTTGAATACCAAACATTAACATAAATAAAGGGATCCAAGCCTGTAGCAAGGATCAGCGTAAGGGTGTTGCCCTCTCAAGTAACCCTATTATTTCAGCCAGCCTCAAGGTGGCCTCCATTAAGATGAAAGAGTAAGGTATGGACACAAGGAAGAAAAGAAATAAAGCAGGCTTAAGAACTGGGACTAGAAAGGACTTTGATTGTGGTTATCCGCACAAGGGACTGACTGGAAGCAATTAGATCAGGAGCCTATTAGAGTTTTAAGGAAATCTTGTAGCCGCAGAAACCATGAGTCTGGCTTGAAAATGTCTGTGTCTGTTAGTGCCTTAAAGCAACACTCAGGCCTTTACATTTTTTACCAATAGAAAAAGAACTGTAAATGATGTACAGCCCCTAAGGATAGCATATGCTCCAACAGTCACTTCTGATGTGGCTGTGGAGGATTAATGGGCAAGGCTGTAGAAGCAGGGGTGACCTGATGGTCTGGCCAAAGCACTCCTCACTGCCAGAGCAGAAAACCTCCATAATTCTTGCTCAGCGGGGAGTCAGAATTGCTGTGAACAAGTAGCTGTGTGTTCCTCAGCCTTCTCTTTTCTTACTAGGAGTTTTTAGAACAATATTCCTGTCCCTGTGCCACTACTGTATATGGGAAGGGGGAGCAACAGCTTGCTTAACAGTTTGCATGACACTACGACACCTTGATAAAGCGCATCTCTCCCCTCTGCCTGGACAGCCCCTCACCGTACATCCTCACTTCATTCAGCCTCTCTCAAATGTCCCCTCCCACTGGGGACCAAATCACTCTACCTAAAATCATACCTCATCTCTTCCTATCACCTTATCCTTCCTTTACCCTCTTTACAGCTTTAGCCTCTCTTCATAGCTCTTGCTGTCTCGCTCCCCATCTGCATTGTAAACTTAGGCCATGACTTTGTCTTGCTCCCAGCTGAAGTCCTGGCACCAGACGAAATGGCCAATACACTGTAAGGTCTCAATAAATATTTGTTGAGAAAAAAACAAAACACATAAGAGCTTCTAATGTCCAGATGTTTTAAGTTGTGTTTGTTTGGTTCTATTTTGTTATTTATTTGTATCACATTGTGCCCAGTGGTAATTATTTGTGAGTGAGAAAATTAGAATTACTACTTTCAAGGTGCATTACCTGATATGAAACCTAACTGAAGGGTTGTCCTACTGAAAAAATACAGATGTTGCTTAAAAAACAACAAAAAAAGCTATTTTTATTTGTTTTCTCTTGTTTTAAATATTGAGATAATAAAATGCCACTCCCATGGGAACTTCACCTCTTTTTCTGGAATGATCACTGGCCATCATTAATTGTCGTGTACTAACCAGTTAGGCCTTGGAATTCCTTTAGAGCCTCCTCAATACGTGATTCAACAAAGACTGATATAATCAGCTCCTGCTTACTCAAGGGAAAAGCTAAAGTTCAGCAGGTAGAATTCAATTCAATCCAATCCAACCTATTTAATATTTGTTGAGTTTAAGCCTTGTGCCAGGTAGTGTGCTGGGCATATAGTAACAACTGCCCTTGCCCTTCTGTTAGTTAGATCACTATCTTGGGGAACTTGGGATGGTAGAAAAGCATTTCCAACACAGTGCATTAAAAGCTACAACATGGGATGTATAATATCATAGAAGCACATACCACAGGAGTCTCAAGCCAAGTTAAAAATCAGAAAAGCCTTCCTGGGTAAATATTAGCTAAGCTTGGACCCAAATGGTAAATGGAGAGTGTCCAAATGAAGAAAGAAGATGAATGGAATGTTTTCTAGGCTAAGAAAAAGATATGGAAAAAATAAAAGAGGCGCACAGACGGGCATTACACTTCTGTTCCAGGTTTTCCATCTATTTTCACCCATGACGCATCCTCCTTTCTTTGTATCTCATTTTTAGCCTATAGGTTAGTCCCTTCTCTCTAATTATCCATTGCTGGTGGGACTTATTTGCGAATCCAACCCAGGAACCAATAAACGCAGATAATGGCTAAGGAGTAGCCACTGGAGCCTGAAGCCAAGCCTACATTACACTTAAAAAATTTGATTTTCTGCAGAAAAAATATTTTGACTCTTACATTTTTGGGCTTCATTAGAAAGATCTGAAATGATGACACCAAGCTGTTTGCCTAAAATAATGTCCCAAGCCTGAATTGGCATGGATATTTCCTGAGATTAAAATAGAAACTTGTTTTGCTAACAGAAAACAATTTGGAAATCAAAGAGTTGTTTAAGTTGAAACCATTATTTTTCCTTTTCTTGCAGAAAATTCCTGTTTTTATACACATGAAGAGATCAGGATAGTGAGGCCACAGTGCCACAGAACTTTCCATGAAAAATTTGAAGTTGGAAAAAACTCAAGAAGAAAATGAAGATAGTAAAAAAAGTTTGCCATGCAAGGAACTCATCTGACAAAACTTTAGGAGCACGAGGCACAGTTCTAGGCACGAACAAAAAAGCTTGCCCTTGAAGAGTTTGCACTCTAGCAGAAAGAAGACATACACATAAGAAACAAGCAGGTTATATAGGAAACTAGATGAGACGTATGGAGAAAATACAAAGTACAAGAGCAGGGGGCATCTGGAGGGAGCAGGTTGCTATTTAAAATTTGGGTAGTCATGGTTCATTTGTACAAAGAGATGACATCTGAGCAAACAAAGACTGAAGGACATAAGAATATGACCCACACAGGTATCTGGGTACAGGCAGAAGTAACAGCCAGTCAATGGCCCAAAGACGGGAATCCCTGAAGTGTGCAGGAATGGCAAGGAGGCTATGGACTAGGGGAAGAGGGAGGAGATTAGGTCTGAGAGGTATGGGAGATGGCAGACAGATCACTGCACAGGCGAGAAGTCGAGTGACTTGATCCGAGCTACGTTTTAATGTGTATTTTAGGGTAATCATCGCGTGTTTCATATGAACAAGGTCCCTTAGTGCATTGTTTTTTACTCTACAACTGAGCAATGTTTGCTGACAGTGGTTTCTAAATGACCTGGGCAAGTTCAGGCTCCACGAGACTGCTAAGCAGTAACAGCTCTCGGTTTGCAGGGCACGTGCCCCGGGAGGGGACAGCCGTCGCTGTCCTATTGTGCTGGAGTTGAGCTGGCAGAGAAACAAACAGTCTGCATGTTCTACAAAGTCCACTGGAGAGCCCAACATTTCTTTCGGCTGGTTACAAAATTAAAAATATGCCTTTGCCAACTCTGCGGGAGAAGCCAACTCCCAGAGTTTGCCTTTGCTAATTTGTCCAAGTCGTGCTGTGGTTTTAATGAATACAGACCCTGTTCCGCTCAAGCTCCATAAACCTCTCTGGTCTTGGGCTTTTCCGCCCTGCGATGAAAGCTACGGCGCGCCCCTGCGGTCACCACCTGCTCGGGCGGAACCCGCGGAGCGCGCACCTACGCCCCGGGCCCCTTTCCTCCCCGCCTCACCCTTTCCTGCCGAGCACCCTGCTTTCCCTTGCCCTGGCCCGGCTTGCAACTTTCCTTCCAGCCTGGCGCTCGCCCCACTTGGCTGGCCCCCAAGGGACGTTGCCTTCCTTCTGCGCCCCCGCCTTCCAGCTTCCCGCTCAGGGGCCGCGAGCCCTGGCCCCTGGCCCTGCGCTGGAGGGCGGCTAGTCGGGCGCGCGCGCCCCCCGCCCGCGGGCCCCTCCCCGCCCGCGGCGCAGCTCCCCCTGCAGCACCTCCCCTCGCTGGGAGGGAGCCGGAGGGGGCTCCCGGCGCCGCGGCGCAGACCTGCTCGGGCCGCGCGCCGCGCCGCTCTCCTACCAGAGCGGCGGCAGTAGCGGCGGCGGCCGCAGGGGGTTCCCGGCGCCCGCAGCTCCTCCTGGGAGCCGAGCGCGCCTCTCCTCGCGCCCGGCATCCCCAGCCAGATCCCCGCGCGCAGCTGCGCGGCCGCCAACATGGATTTGCTCCTGGTGCTGGTGCTCGGGTCCTCGCTCTACCTGCCGGCGGCCGCGGAGTTCGACGGGAGGTGAGTCGGACCCCAGGGCGCCCTCTCCTCCTCCGTCTAGCGCTTCACGTTGCCTGTCCGGGGGTCCCCTCTCCCTGCTGGGTTGCACCATCAAAGAGGCGGCCCCCCTTCCAGAAGATGGGCCACCGCACAGACTCGGCGGGAGGAGAGCCGTCGAAGCGCCGTTTTGGCCAGGGGTTGCCCAGGGTTGGGGAGAGCGCGTCCCCTGCGAGTCCCGGAACCCAGTCGCGGCTCCCGGCGGGGCGAGCCGCCCACCCTCGGCTCCCAGCTTGGGAATTACGGCTGCGAGGGAAGAGAGGCTCGAGCCCGGCGCCGCGGCTCCGAGGACGCGGGGGAGCCGCCAAAGCGCCGCGGATGCGCAGGACATCCCCGGCCAGGAGCTCCCGCTCTGGGTTTAGAGGGCTCTTCGGTGGGGAACTTCCAGGTGGTCGGGGTCAGATCCCGGCTTGGAGCTGTCAGCCGGTGGGGGCGAGGAAGAGACTGGGTCCAGAGGGACCCATTTGCCTTCGCAATTGGTTTTCTTGAGGAAGGAGACTCAAAATAAAGACTGAGGTTGGGGAGTGCTACGTGTTTGTGCGTGTGTGTGTGCGCGCGCGCGCAGGCACACAGCTCCCGTCCCGAGCCCTGGGGCGAGCCCGTCTGCCGCGTGCTCTGACAGGTTCCGACAACCCCAGGCCCGTCGCCGCTGTCACTCAGTCCGTCTTCCAGCGGCAGCTCTCGGCGCTCTCCTCCCGCCGCCGGATCCGCTCCAGCGAGTGATTTAGTGTGTGTGTGCCTGTGTCGGGAGGGAGGGCTTGCTTGGTTACCCCACCAACGTGCATTGACAGACCAGACCCGTCCCGAGCGCCGAGCGCTGCTGGTTGCGCAGACCTGGCAGGAGTAGCCAGCAGAGATTTTAACCTGGGTCACAAGCCATCCAGTCTTCCTCTTTCAGAGACCCCCTGCCCCCGCCAAGTATCTCCCGGCGCAGCCTTTAAAGACTGCCGCACCTGTTTTACTTGCAATCTTGGAACCAATCAATTCCACGACTGATTGGTTTTCTTGTACCTGGAGAGGAACCAAAGGGAACCAGTAGAGCGCTGAGAGAGAAAAGCGCAACCGCTTGTTATCACCTGGTCGGAGGAAATAGAAAGTTTGGGGTTATTTTGTACTTTGGGCTTGGGGGAGTAAGGGGGAGATAAACGAAAGGGGAACTGAAAAGGTTAGGAGCGGTTAAGTAAATATGTGCTGTAAAGCAATCCTTGGCCTACACTCGGGTATGTTGTGCATTTCTTATATGCACGTTTGCAACAAGAAATAATGATTTGAATTTGAATCAAGAAAACAGGATTATGAATAAGTTTTCATGTAGCTTTTAAAATATGTCTAAAACAGCCTATCAAAATAATGATCCTCTGTGGCTAAAAAGTCATTTAGGTGTGAATCTAAACAAGGGAATGATTTACCAAATAAGGTGTCAAAATGGGAGCTGGTGTATATATCGATATTCTGAAATTGAATACATTCTTTAGTCTTTATTTATATTATTGAGGAAGGTAACATGAATTGTTGATTCAGGGAAGTTTCAAAGCACAAGGAAACTTGAGATGATAGCTGCACTTTCAACTCTCCGTGGTTTTAAGCAGACTTCTTTAACTAGTCCTTTTTTTTTTTCTGGGCACTTTTTCAGCCACAGTCATATCTCAAAAAGAGTTCTGGTTCATTTGAGTTTGAGGAAACTCTCCTCTTTCTGCTCCTTCCCAAATCTTTTTATAAGGTAAGAATGTAAGGCAGAAAATGTTTTTCTTTCTGTTTTACATGTTTTATATCATCTCAGTTTATGATGAAATTGGTCAAGTTTTTCCTCCAGGAACAGGTGTCCTCTATGAGGCATCTGTTTTATTTCAAACTTCAGAAACCAACCTGTGAGTGGCAGCCTTGAGAATTCTCGGATTTTAGCTGATGCTATTTCAATTCGAAAAAAGATCTTCCTCTCCCTTTTCCTCCCCTATTCCTGTCGTGTGTGTGTGTGTGTGTGTGTGTTAGTGTCTGAAGTGTGAAATTAAATCATAACAACTATTTCCTTCATCCTTAAATTTCTGCAGACATGATGGAGTTCCTAAAAAACTGTTGGATATTGATTTAAATTTTTTCTTCTGAAATTATAACAAAGAGGAAATGAAATTTTAACTTCAAAATGTATTTATTTTTAATCTTTTTGTTTGATAGGTGGCCCAGACAAATAGTGTCATCAATTGGCCTGTGTCGTTATGGTGGGAGGATTGACTGCTGCTGGGGCTGGGCCCGCCGGTCCTGGGGACAGTGTCAGCGTGAGTATCATCCCCGGGGACCTCCGCATCCTCGGAGGTGGGGCTCTCCACAGTCATTCATGGCTTCACTCTGCACACCAGTGGGCTCATTCCTGAGCAAGGCTTGGTGGTGTGGTTCTGACATGGGAATTTTCTTTTCCTGACTCCTTATTCTGCCCCATTTCTAACCTGAGCCCCCTGGAGTAAGGTGTCAGTTTTGTTATGCACAGAGAGCCACCCGGGATGCTCATTTTAGCATTTGTCCCCAATATCTCCACCTCCTGTTTGCTCATCCAGCTTACTCTTTTCCTTGCTCCAGGCTCTGAAATGGGGATAAGATAATGAGTCTAGACTGTATTTACACTAAACAGACTCTGAACTTCATAGCACTTATAAAATCCTTACCATAGCTGTTGTGGAAAGTGGCCTATTTGTAAATCTTTTTTTGAAGTGAAATTGTATTGACTGTGTTCTCAAGGGACCACCCACTATAATAAAAAAATAGATTATACCTCTGGACACCTCTGAGAAAAACATCATTATTAAGTTCTCTAAGTAAGCAACATCATATATTAAGTGCCAAATCAGAACATTGATTTTTACCTCTTCTATGGATATTTTAGTGGTAGAAATCAGAGATGCAGCATGGAAGTTTGAGAAATTTATTCCCAGCATTTCTTTTTGGATCTCAAAATTTTATCCTATATCCCCTACAAAAATATCTGCTACTGATCCAGTAAACTTCTAGGGCATCTTTAAAGTGCTAGGTTGGGATGTCTGGTGAGATGAGGGCACCTAAGCTGAGTTCCATATAAGCCACTGTGTTATTGCTAATGAGAAAGGGGCTTAGAGGACTGGAGAAGTGCAGTTAGGAAGGCTGGGGCTGGAAAAGGAGGAGCATCCTTAGAGATGTGTTGGCAGTGTGAGGGAGCAGGTAGAAAAACTAGGAGTTTCCTCAGCTATTGTAATCTTTGAGAATTCCACATGATATCTGTCCTTAACTTTGTGAAGGAGGGAGAGTAGAGTCACAGGTTGATGTCCCTGGTTGGGGACGTGCAGGTAACAGGAACTAATGTTTGCCTGCCTGCTTTCTGCAAGCGACGGGGCCAGACCTTTTGCACAGTTGGGTCGTTGCATCTTTTCGTAAACGGAGAGGTCAGTAACTCCAGTTGCTGGTAAACGAAAGAACTGGGCAAACTACTGTGTCCCCCCACTGGTTAGTTTACATTGTTAAGGGGAGATGGTCAAAAAGAAGAGTGTTACCTGGTGGAATATAGTCTTCTGCTAGTCCTACGATGATGTCAGAAGTGTTTGCACAGCTGGAGGCCACAGGAACAGGATCTGAAGAGTACTCAGGCTTTGGCAATCAGAGGGTAAGGAGAGGACCCTGCTCTTAGCCCATACAAGACACAGGCCTTTCCCAAATAAAAAATGAGTAGTTTCTTTGCAGGAATGGAGATAAATGGCCTCCTCCTTCTTTGCTGCCCTAAGTCGCAGATATTCCCATAGTGAATGTGGACATGCTCGGGGTGTGTGCAGGTGCCCAGCCCCACCCAGGACAAGCTGCCTGCTGGCGGGCCCTGAACACAGCAGGTGCATGTACCTGGAGGCAGAGGCGTAGGAGGACAGATGCTCTCTGCCAGATGTGCTGAAAGAACTGCGAGGAGAAAATTCCTCTGTGTCCTAGAGGTCAGCTGATGGTCTTTCCCCAGAAAGAACCTCCAGGAGCTGTCCATGTCTCTTTACCATGTAATTACATTTTCACTAGTATCCACCAGAATGGCAAGTCTGACTTTGAGTGAGTGTACAGACCTTTCAAATTACTGTGGCCTTACAAAATATAAACATCCAAGCAATTTCCTAGTGTTTCACTTTATGCATTGTTGCTTTCTGAGCAGATCTGGGACACTATTTTATTAACTTCTGTACCTTCATTTTGTTTCCAAAAGAATGCAAAGTGGTCAAATTTGATAGTATTTATAGTATTTGATAATATTTGATAGTATTTATCTTTCCCTTCTTGTTACTCCTCAAGAATCTGAGGAAGCTGCAATATGACATGAGTTAATTATTGAAATGGTAGTGTTGTAAAAATGTGTAAGATGGTCCTGTACAGATCACAGTTTATCTTCACTTTGATTTGGTGAAAGTTTGAGAGGACAGCATATGAAGGAACGTGGGCTCTGGAGCTAGCCTGCCTGGGTTTAAATTCCAGTGTCACCTCTTATATGACCTTGAGCAAGTCATTTAACCTCTGTGCTTAATTTTCTTCATCTCTAAAATGGATCTAAAATAGCACAATACCTCATAAGACCGTATGAGTTGTAAATGAGTTATTTGTAAAGCACTTAAAACTATTCCTGGCCCAGAGTAAATGCTACATATTTGGTAAAATTAAAGAAATATAAAGGACTACTGCTATGGAGACAGTGTTACAGGACTGAACATCTCGTGCTGTCAGAATCATTGTTCTCTAGGCATGACACATGTATTTTTACATTCATACTGCCAAAATACAAAATGGTTCCTAGGTCCTCTGTGTTAACAGTAAAATGAAATGCCTTTATTTAGAATGGGCCAGGTGGATCTTTACCATTAATATCGCAGATGGCAAAGTTGTAAAAATGAGCACAAAGATGGATGTTCCCTTGGGTGAGTTTCATTTTTCCAGGACTTCAGAGGGTCCAAATGGCTCTTGTCAGCTCAGAGTTCCCTCTGTCTTTGTTTGTCTATAAACAGGTAGAGGAATGTGGGGTGAGAGGTCAGCTCCAAGTGGGAAGAACAGCATCAAAAAGGCTTGTTAAGGACAAATGGAAAAACCCTGATTAGTTTTTAACAAAAGATTTTGTGAAATGAAAACCTTCGTCAACACGTTTTTTCAAGGAAAATGCCCTGCTGTTCATGAACAATAACGTGGTAATGGATCACCCATAAAAATTCCAAAGAGCTTCTGGGAAATTTAATGTGAAAAATGTTTTTGCCTTTCTGACCCTTAGATAATCTGGGTTCTTTCCCGTGAGGAGCATTCTCTCTTCCTTACAAAGGTGCCCTGGTTCTCGTTTTTTGGAATGATTCACTTAGGAATTTTCCTTCACATCAGCACTGCAAAGAAAAAGGAAACTATTCCCCAGCTGTACACAGAACCTCCCAATTTATCCCTCAGAGGATGTATGTGTAAATTGCGGGGATGGGGGTGGTACCCTCCTTGTTCTCTGTATCAGATCTCATGCCCTTGGGTGAGTGCTTATTCCATTTGGTTGAGCATCACGTGAGACATTGGCTCAATATTCATGGGAGTCAGCTGTATGTATTTACACACAAGGTGCTGCCTTTCATTGTCACACACTCCATCCTCCCCGCTTTCCTGGACTTGCTGGGGGAGGACACCTTGCAGGGGCTTGTGGTGCTCAGCCTCTGCTCCGGCTCACTGTGTCTAACCAGGAAGCCACACTCAGCCAGACTTCCCATCTCTCCCTCTGAAGCTGAGGAAGAAGCAGAGGCTGGCACACAGGTATAGGAGCTGTCCTCCTGCTTCTTGCCTGGGCCACCAACATGTACTCCAGCTTTCTGGCCTGCCTTGGGGGGAGCATGATCTACCCCAGAAATGGAGCACTGGGGGTGAGGGGCTGTTTTCCTAATTCCCTTATAGGCCACACCCTGGCCTCCTTTCTATTCGTTGATTCTTTGCTTTGTATTCCTGACTCATTCTCACACTGTGTTTTTTAATTGTCTTTGGCTTTATCCCTTTCAACTGTTGATGTAGCTTCTTTACTGTAAGGTGAAATAATTCTTGATGTGTGCTCTTAACACACTGATGGTTATGTATTTACAATAAAGCACCTTACTCAGATTGTCACAGAATGTGTGTATCTTGCTCTGTAATTATTCTGTTTCTTAATTTTTTCATCATATTAATGGCACACTTCATTCCAATTATTCTAACAATTTCTCTATTCTTACTAAGCAGAGATCTCTGAAATAAAGACATCCCAGACTTTGTATATTTAATTTAAAGTGCATGCCATGGAACCAGTTCTTCACTAAAAGCACTAGACAATCGGGACACCTGCATTGAGCCCTGGCCTTTTTTATATCTGATTAGCTGTTTAACATTTCTCAGCTGCAGTTTTCCTATTTTACAAGCAGACTTCTAAGGTGCATTGCAGCTCTGAAATCCATCTGAGAAATTCCTTACTGTAGAAAAGAGTGCATAGGATCTAGATACTGTATTTCTATAAGGTTGTCTTTCTCTTTACTTGGAGATTTTGCTGTATATGTGGCTCTGACAATAGTGTTTCTGTTGAAAGCACTTAATAGAGGTGTGAAGAAAAACTCAAAATACAAGTAGTTCCAGGTTTCAATAAAACTCTTCAGTTTCTGACTTCTTTGGCTGTCAGTAAGAAATCTGTGGCTTCTGAAGGAAATTATGTGAATTAGGGTTTTGTATCACTTTTCCTTACAACCAGGCAAAAGCCAGATGGTTATGTTTCTCTGGAGATTTTGGAAAGATGTAAAACCTATACCTAGAGTTCAATTTTGCTTTATTAGTTCTAAACCTTGTTTCTGCCTCCTCCCTGAGGTTAGAAAAGGTTACAACTGTACAGATGTCATGTAAAGTGAAAATTTTGGATTCTTATCAATCTTAGATCCATGTACAGGTTAATTCAACAGAGGGACTGAGAAACTAATTCATGCTGAAGTTATGTTGGACTTGTCAAATAATTGTCTAATGATTGCGGAAAGAAAAATGAGCAAATTGTTGAATTAATTCTTTTTTATTTCAAAGGAAAAAGCTTAGTTTATGCAAGTAAATTTAATTTAGTAAATGGAACATTTAAGTTTCATGTTGTATTCCTTACTTGTACCTGTGTTCAGAAACAGCCTCATAAATGGAACATGATTTATTAATTTTTTTCTCCCTATGCTGGTCATTGGCTTCCTGTCACTAGTCACAAAATTATATAGGTTATACCTTTATTGGATTATTTAGATTTTGAATACTAAAATCATCTAGAGTAAATAAATACTGGAGTTGTCTTTGAAGGCCACACAGTATCTCCAGAAGGAGGCTGTGCCTGGTGACTAGCTTCCATTTGTAGTTAACAACTATGGCAATCCCACTGGACAAGAATGAGCATTTTATAGATAAAGCTTTTCTGTCCTGCACAGCGGCATGTACCCCAGGAATAACTGGGGGTCTCAAGGCAGGTTGTGTTGCCCAGAGCCACACAGAAGGTTGCTGCAGGTCCTGGGAGAGCTTCCTGGAGCTGAGCACACTTGACTGTCTTAATGTTTATTAGCTTCCTTCTCTAATTTTTGGGATGAGAATGTAGACTCAGGTTCTTTCTTTCTCTTTCTTTTTTTTTTAGGTAGGAATAAAAGTAAGGCAGTGGGCAATCATAACTACTCTCTGCACTACACCTGAATTGCCATATCCTTGGAAAGTGAAGTTTTTGATTAAGATTCTTCAACCAGCACTTTCCATGAAAAGGTTATTTAAGAACACCATGTACTTTGGGTAACTTCAAGTGGTCTTGGAATGTAGATTCCAAACTAAGGTGAAAGCAGTTTGACCTCTTCAGACAGGGAGTTCTGAGTGTGTGTAAGAGAAAGATAAGTTTCACAGAAATTACTTCGGTCCTTCATTCTTTTCCCCCATTAAAACTGATCTTTATATAATACTGTGACAATTTACTAATTTCCTAAGAGCCCCTCACGAAGTTCATCTGGGCAGGTCTTAACCTTCATAGCTTATTAGACATTTTAGTACTTTGCAAGCTGGGAGGTCATGACAAAGGGAAGTAAGTACTTGAGCTGCCTTCAAATCCCTGCCACCGGGCTCTGCCGCTGGAGAGAAGAGCTCATGTGCACGTGCGCTGGCACCAGGAGGCACTTCTGGCTGCAGAAACAACACTGCTCAAAACTTTCTGATAAGTCCTGAAAAATATAGGCATGCTTTTTTCCCCATTTCCCCCATTACATCAGTGTAATAGACAGCATTTCTGCATGGTGCTTTTTATCTGTAGAATTCAAGCTATATGCATTTTTGAGCCAGTTGAATCAACTGGATGCTTTTAAAGTGATAATCCAGTGATGCTGAGTGATTTTATGCAGCATTTTGCACTGAGTAATGGAACATATTCATCACAGGACAGGGCCTTTATCACAGGGGAGATGAGAGAGGAGAGAAGCGTGCTAATGGTCTCCCCCCTCCTTCCCTACCACCACACAGAGATACTGTTGCCCCTTTCCCACCAATTTTGTGCAGGTTTATAAAATGTTCCCATCAATCTTTTAAAAATATTTATTCATAAGAGAAAAGGCATTCATTTCCTCAAATACCCCTTTTCAGAGCAATAACTATAAGCAGCTTTTTTGTGTACCTTTCTGAAATGTTTTACATACTTATGGCAAATTCCTATATATCTCCTCCCTTATCTCTTTTATGAAATTAAAATATGCTCTATACACTGTTCTGTACATTGGTTCTTTTTCTTAACAATACATCTTGAAAGGCTCTCTTTATCATCAGTACATGAAGAGCCTGCTCACCTTTTTATGGATTTATAGTATTCCAGTGTATAACTACCCCATATTTCATTAACCAGTTTCTTATTGCTGGACATTTATATTGATTCTAGTCTTTTACTAAATACAAACAATTCTAAAATAAGTAACCATGAACATACAATGAAAAAAACATTGTTTTGCTTGTGTTTTTGTATTTCTGCAAGATAACTTTTTATATGTGACTAAATGGCTTAAACATTTGTAATTTTTACCAGTTGGCCAATGGTTTCTTACTTGTGAATAAGTAGATAATGGGACTGAAATGCTGACCGAAGTTTGCTGTATTGTTAATTGAAGGCCAGTCCATATATGTATATATATATTTTTTCTTTTTAGTCCATGTATCTTAGAGACCAGTCATCAGTTGATGGAGTTGGTAATCCAGAGGCATATTGTGAATAGAGTGCAGATAGGTGTCTCTTATGATCCAGGATAAAGAGGTTCTGCAAAGAAATCAGTGGGAAAATTGCTTATATCAACTTTGTATGAGTTATTGTTTTCATCAGTATATAAGCAATTTTGCCACTTTCTTATTTCCAAGGAAATTATGACTTGGGATAAGAGATGAAATACAAACATTGCTCCCAGTCATCATTTATCCTACTTATGCTGTTACATGGACTGAAGGCCAGTGAACTGAGGAACAGCACCACCCCTGCCCAGTGCTCATTCCCTCAAAGCTCCTGATGGTCACAGGTGTGCACGAAGTCAATCTGACCCTTAGTTGTTACCCTAGTTCACCTGGATCTCATGGAAGCCTGCCTGACTTAAGCCACTTAGGCTTGGATAGACTCCAGGCAGAGTCTGTGGTAAGTATGCTCGTGTCCCCACCCAGACCCAGGCTTAACTCCCTTTCCCTGGGGTGTGAGGAAGGGCTGATGCTCAGGCAATCGGGAAGCCCTGGGGGCAGTGGAACCTGGGATCCCGCTGCACACACGCCCTAGGAGAATCTCTCAGAACAGAGGAATAGCTTGATGTGTGTCTTGAGAGGGCACCAATGCAGAGGGCATCTCCAGGGGAGAAGCACAGAAGGGGCTTTGAATGCCTTTTCTCGAAATCAGGATCAGTCAAGAACGTAGCCTGTCTGAGAAGTGTCACTTTATATCAGCCTGGAGCAGAGCTGAGTTTACGTTGCCAGGGCCAAGATCTTCCACTTCATGGGAACAAATAAATAACCAGTTCTCAAAGATAGTAGGATGTAGTCAAGATACTTTGGCTTGAAAAAATTTCAGTACTAGTCACTGATTATAAAAAAATACTAGTAGCATAGGCCTAATGTAATTGACAGAGCATTCCTAGGAATCTACCAGGATAAATTATTTGCAAAATGTATACCAAGTTACTAAAAATTGGTGAGTTACAAGATATACAGTTCAGTTAAATAATATCAGATATAAATAAACCTTCCATTTTAAAGCACTAAATGTTCCTTTTAAGTTTTCTGATTTCATCATTGAATTGCTACTAATGCATAATTAAAGATATAATTATGGTCATAATAGAATCGATAATAAATTCCTAATAAAGCCAATATAAAGGAGCACATTTAAGCCCAGATATGATAAAATAGTATGTGTCATAAAACAGTGACAGATATCTATGTGTTCATCCTATATTCTTTCATAGATTCTCCAAGAATTTCAGTTTTAACTTAGTCTGATGAAATGCTGCTAAGTCAACTTGTCACGATGGAAAAACAGGTGAATAATCAAAATGGTTTCTTAGCTTTAGAATATAGATTTTGGGAGAAGAAACAGGTTTTTCCCTAGTTATATTGAATTAAAGGCCCTCATTTCCTGCCATTTATTAACTAAAGGCTGCAGGTAGCCATGGTAGGTACTAGATGTCAGGGAAGAGCCAGTTTGGTTAAGGATTTGTCATAGATGATATGAATGCAGGTAATCTAGAGTCAACTAAACATTAAACCAGAACACTTCATTTGGACAATATCTTGTTGATCATGGTAAATTAATGATCTAAATTCTCCAGAACTGAGATTGTTTTCCTATTATAACATCATCACATCACAAGATCGAGGTTGCCTTTCATAGATACTGTTGACTTTCTGAAATTTTAAGAACTATGTCATCACAGTTTAAATATGTGCTAACGTACACAAAGGAAGAAACAATTGGAATTTTTAGATTTATGCTTATTTTGCCCAAAACAATGTTGTTCTTCAAGAATCTTAAGCCTTGTTTTCATATATCAGGGTTCTCAAACTCAGTTTCTATGAGAAACCCTAAATGTGCTGTTAAATTTACAGGAAGTAACTCCACAGGTAGACTTTCCAAATGTAAGCTTCCTGTCACCCAAAATATTTTTCTAAAGCCTCTGGAACCTTCTGTGTTATTTCAGTATTAAGATTTTATAGGTACTTGGTCATTATCTGCCAAGTGTTTACATGCCAACAAAATAGCAAATACTAGAAAACACAAATTGTAGCTCATGCCTAGTTATGCTTTTTTTAAAGTACATGGGTGTTTGGAATGGATTTTATATTATATACACTTACTGTGATAACAGTTTCTACTGGATAAATTGTTCCATGTGCTTCCATAACTATTTCAGGTGTTTCGAATAGGTAGTGGTGCTTTCAACGTCCTTTGTCCTTTGGATTGAGTTTTAAAATGACTGATGAATTAAAAGATTCATTGTATCTTGGTGTCCATGTATGACCAAGAATTAAGACATTCCCATGTGAGGTTTCATATCCTAAAGTTGAAATGTTTTTTGAAACAAGTTGGGGAAAGAAAATATAAAATTGTGAAAAAATAATTTGTAGATTTGCTAAACCTTCTCTGATCTTGTAAGGAAGTCTGGTGAATTCTGTAGCTTTAGTACCAGTAAAGTAGTAGATTGAATGTTGGACTCATCCAAAGTCTTACTCAGAATGCTATTTGTGGGATCTCTTGTCCTGGATGCTGGCCCTATAAACCTGCAGAGTTGGACAGTTGTCTATGAATAGAGTTTGCCAGGCTAGTATCAACTTGTTTGACAATGAGAAATACAGCATGAAATTTAAGGTTGGGGTGTGGGGAACTTTCTAGACTTAGCTACTTTTCCTAGCTAAAGATGAGGCTTGAGAGACAGAAGTACCATGTCAGGGAAGACCTTTCCCTTTCTTGCATGTACCTGACATTTGTCACCTGTAAGGAAGTGCATGTTTCATGTTGTGCTCTTTGCTTAAGAGGCTGTGTGACTCCTATCTGGGTTGTGTAAATTCATCAGTCATCTTAGTCTGAAGTATTTTATTATTTCCTTTACAAAGGTTATGCTTGGCCTAACATTTGGGCATTTTACAATCTTTTACAGTAAATTCAGCTGTACACCAGAAGACAGGCATACCTTTGGATAACAAGTGGACTTATTAGTTCCTTAGGTTTTTTATTCCTTATTTTCTTACACTGTCCAAAGCCCAGGATTGACTCCAAATCTGTAAACCTGTGTTTTACAGGCAAGAAAAAGTAATCCCCTTATTAGTTTCTGTAGTTTGTATTAGTCACAGTTTCATAAAATCATCAGAGTGCTTATTATTTTTAACCATGCCTAATATTACTGAGAACCCTCACTTGTGTCACTGAGACCCCTTATCTGAAGCAGTGGTTCTCGGGCAAGTTGATCATAGACTGTAACTGAGTGCTTTCACTGACAACAATGCATGTATTTACTACTGTGGCTATTTACAATGGCTATGGAGGAAGCAGATTGCCAGGAGAAAATGGGACAGATTTTTCTATTCTGTTATGTGCTGCTAATGAATCCTGTTTTAGTGGCTCTCACAGTGGAGTTTATACCACAAAAAAATACATGTAGGGCATTTATTTTTGGTAACTTTCACAAAAATTGTGGTGATGGTTGTCTCTGAAAATGTCCTTATACATTGATAGAGAATAGATCCGAGAAACTTCCTGTAACTAATCTATTCCAGGTTTAACATTGCTTTGATTTAAAGTGCAGTTTTGTATAGTTTTAAAAGACAAATTTTAAAATATGGAACATTGTTAAAATTTCATGCTAGAAGTCTTATTTAATGGATACACATACTGATACCATAAAATTTACTAAATCTGTGTGTGTCAAGGCTAATTTATGTTAAGTAGAGGAATGTGACCCCCCTTTAAGATATGATGCAAATAAGCTATACAGAACTGTTGGCTGCTTGGTACTAACATGACTACTTAGAAAATAATGATGTTTGCTATTCTTTATTGTTTCACCTTTATTTAAAATCATTTAATATATTTTTCTTGATAAATTAGATTACTCAAAATTGGCAATTAAAGAATATTAAAGAAACGGTATCCTTTTATATTTTTCTCTTCTGATAATAACCAAAGACTAAACAATTTTCCTTAATATGTGATCCAGAATATAATTTGCAATTTATGTTTTGACTTATTTTCAGTTTTTTTGCTTAGATTGACCCTGATACAGTTTAAGAAATGTGTCAATATCGAGATATGGTGAGTTCTTTTAAAGTTTAACAACAGCAATAAAAATAAAACACTAATTTATTATAAACCTAACCAACATGAAAAAAAAAATCCTCTAATAACTAGGTGCAATGTGTGCTTTTAAAAATACAGAGCAGTCATTCTGGATTGCTAGTTAAATTATTACTTTGATTGAATCAAATTGAACTTAGATTTTTTTTTCTTCTGATATTACTCAAAAGATGGCTCCATTTTTATTTTAAATTATACAAATAAATACACAAATTGAAAGTTAAAATGAATATTCTATGCTTTAAGAGGAGGGAAAGTGTTCATCTAAGAGAGAAATTATAAGATCATCTCTTTCCTTACTTCTAGGATTTCTAGGCCGGTCGAACCCTGACCATTATTAGCAGCGTTTCAGGTTTCTTCCATTTACTTTCATTAAACTGGGTTATTTATGTATCTTCAAGTGAAATGGCTGAGCTTTCTTGGCAATTCTTGTTGCTATCCACAACCAAAGCAGCCATGCAGAAGATAATGCTGTGAGAAGGAAAGAAAAAAACCTTAATATTTCTTCCTCAAGGCTGGAGAAGGGGAACATACAGTGTGGAAGGAACAGGTAAGTGAAGGTGTGTCAGTTCCAAACCTACCAGCATTGGTTACTAATTGACCAAAAGTTTTAATTTTTTTCAGATATTTTGTCCAACACTCATTTAAATAAAAGGATACTGTCTCTTGGAACCAAAAATTAATATTCTGAAAATGAAAAATTGGATTGGAAGGTACAGTGTCACAAAAGGTCTGAAATATTTTAATGTAGAATTTGGACTATGAAAGAATAGCACAACTTCAATTATTGGGAACTATTTTTGTTACAAAATGTTTTTTAATGTCAAAATGGTGACTAAAATATTACTATTTTAAACATGTCCTAGATTTTTTTTTTGTTTCAGAAGAGCACTGAGAGTTGAATATGTGTAAGTCTCCGGGAATGTAACAAGTTGATAAATACCCAAGTCCAGCCTTCTTACAGAGAAAAGATCTGGAATTTCTTTTTTTGGACATTTGTTTTGCAGCTTTCTACGTCTTAAGGCAGAGAATAGCCAAGATAAGGTGCCAGCTCAAAGGTTAGAAGAACATATTTCTTGAAATAATTTTGGCTAATCTATGTCATGAAAGGCATAACATCTAAATAGTAACTTCACAAAGCTACCAATAAACTTACCATTAGTTGTGTTTTTGAGTTGCCTTTTGTGGAAATAACTATATTCTTTAGAGGTAATGTTTATGCATAATCATACTAAGTTACTTTTATTTTAGTTATTACATTAAACTTTTCCCTTTCAGTTTATAATTCCTTTCTCCTGTTTTATGAATCTAATAAATTGACCTCCATTCTAACCTAAAGGACAGTTTATATTTTTAATACTTAAAGAAGCAAATAAAATAAAGCCCACCAAATGAAATTACTAACACCAGGCTACCATTAACCTGGGAGAATTGTACCATATCTCATATTCATTAATTTTCCATGGAAAAATTCAGGTAAGAAATATTTTTATTGTATAAAATATATGCAGTGTTATAATACACCTATGAGATTACATGCTTTTGTTTTGGTACATAAGGGCTCCTGTTAAAAATATCTTCAGAAGTGAATAATGTCACTTAACAAATCACCTTTTATAATACTTTATTGGGAAATTTTGGTGAAATATGTGAAATTCTATTTAATAGAACTGGTGCCAAGAAGACAATGTACTTTAAACTGATAGATGAAAGATCCTATTGCATGTCATAGAAAGTTTTTAAGGGAGGATTTTAGTAGAAACATTTGGGAACAAAATTGATAGTGCTAGAAATAAAAGTTAAAGAATTTCTTTGTTTAGGGAGACAAAAATGTCAAAGTGCATGTTTCTTATAATTACTAACAGGTACAGGATTAACTAGCAGAGCTGTGGCTAATGTTAGGGAGGCAACACCAAAGAAAGAGTAGATACTGAGTTCTGTCACCAGTAGATCTCGGTTCAGGACCTCTTCCTGTGACTTACCAACTATGAAGTACTAGACATTTCACTTTAATGAGCCACAATTTTCTGATCTTTATACCTACTTTGCCAGGCTGTTGCTGGATGGAAATGCCTGGTGCAGACCAGTTCTTGGTAAATGTTTGCTGCTGTTAGTGCACGGTTAATATATAGAATACAAATGTACAACTGTGGGCACCCTAGGGCCCATCAGTATCCATGGTATAGGATGTTTTTAAGTACATTTTGTTTACCACACCCATCTTTTAGAGAAGTAGAAAATATCTCAAATTACTCCTTTCTAAAATAAAAACTTTCATTGGATAGCTGTCTGCACTTCTGAACCATTCCTTTCCTACTTCTCTGAGAATATCCACGTGCAGACCTCAAGAGTGGAGTATGGCTTTGGTTACTGACCCAAAGGAAAAAGGACTAGAAGAAACTAGAATTGTAGAGTTCAGTTAGAGTTTCTGTGTGTGTATTTGACATACACTTATTTGACAATCCAAAATTGTATGTAGAGTTGCTGTGATTTATTCAACAAACATTTTGAGTGCTTACAAGAGTCAAGAAGCTAAGTTAGGTGCTGAGAGAAACAAAGATGAATCAAACAAGGACACTTGCTTGCAAGGAGCTCTTTTGGTAAGATGGTTGTCTCTCATTCATTCCAAGATTCTAAATTAGGAAAGAGTTGGGGATGAAGAGTTGGGGTTGTTGAGAGGAAGAACATTTCCTACTGGAGAGGATTTCCAAGGAAGATCTCATGGACTTGGTGGCTCTTGGTGGATTCATTCATTCAGCAGATGTGTTGAGTCTGTTCCCTGCCTGATCTTAGGCCAGCCACTGCAAATACTACCTGCAAGACGGAACAGCATGCACGTCATTCACTGTCAGTGTTGAAGGCCCACCGATGGTGACAATACTGGATGGGAAGTCTGTTTTGATACAGGACACTGTGAAAGTATATCTCAGGAGGGTAGTATTCCAGCCCGGCAGTGATGGAGTGGTGGCCCAGCTAAATTCTAAGCTATGTCCAAGGAAGGGCACCCTGGCCAGACTGAAAATGCGGAGTGAGGGGCACAATCCAGGAAGTGTGAGAACCGTAATCCGGCCCTGGGATATATGTTGGAAGTATATCCAGTGAGAGATTTGGTGGGAGAAGTAGGAATGGGCTGATGCATGCAAGGCCTTTCATGTCATCTTAAGTAGATTAGCCTTTATCCCAAAGCTGTAGGGGAGAGTGTTGTGATGATTGTAAGCAGGAAAATTATATAACCAAATTTATATTTCAGGAGTTACAGGCTGGTGCTAATGGGTCAAATCTAGCGTACAGGTGAATCTAGTTTCACTCACAGGGCATTTTAACATTTTCTGAAATAGTTGCCAGTGTCTCACAACAAACATGAGTATCAAGCTTTGTTAAAAAAGCAGTGGTTCTGTGTTGTTGTGAAGATGTTGCTTAGCAGCTGCCCCATTTGGAAAAAAGCATGTTCTCCAGTTTACCATGGGGCCCACTTCTTCAGGGCGAATGCCTGGGACCTGTAGGCACTGAGGTTCTGGGGCCAATTTCTGAATGTTTTCCTCATTGGCAATTTAGAGAACAGCTATTTGAGGTTTAGGACTAGAGGCTATTAGAGAAACCAGGTCTTGTTTTAGGCAGTTGTGGTAGGAATAGAGGGGATAGGGTTTGAAGGATATTAAAGTGAGGTGTGCCACGTTAGGACAGCGGGGAGCACGCCTCGCAGGCTGCTACTGCTTGTACGGCAGCTGCCTGCCTCTGTGAACTGTGTTTTTGAGAAATTTATCTACCTTTCTGAGCAGTAGCTTCTTTTTTGGTAAAATGGAGAGAAAAGCCCTACTTCACAGGGTTTTTATGAGGATAAATGAGAAAATGCTTACACAGCACTTAGCTCAATCACTGGCTTGGGGTTTCAGTAAAGTGGTAGCTGGTGATGGTGACGATGGTTGTAAGAAAGGAGGACGATGGGCTCAAGGACGACACCCGTTTCTGGTGTGTTACTCGGTGAGCCAGAGAAGATGGCGGAAAGGCACGTGACGACTTGTGTGTTGGATGTGACGTGTGTGCAGGCCCTGTGCGACCTTCAAGTGGAGACACGTTCTGTGTGGTTGGGTTCTGGCGTCTGGAGCCCGGGGGCAAGGTTTGAGCAGGACACAGGCTGCGATTTGATCATCTGTCTACCGCTGCCCTACTCAGACCTCCATTCCCTTCCATCCCCTTCAGGCAGCATCGATAAGCATCACAAGCACCTCTATAAAGGAACAACTTTCAACAGAATTGGAAGTCTGTAGGAGAGGAAAATGCTGTTACAGGTTGGCTGAAATATGATCTAAGAGCTTTACCTTCTTGCCAACAATTCTTTCCAGTTTACTATTTTGGCCTCCAGTTGAAAGAAACGAATAATTCAACATTTGTGTATATCAGGACTGGAGAAAAAGTCTACAAACATGTTATTATTTTTCCCCTTTTGATTGCTCTTTTCTGCTTTACATCACTATCACTTCTAATTCTAAGCAAATATGCAGCTACAAGTGAATCAGTGCTAGGAACAAGTGGCCACATTTACTTTTGAAATTTGCATCCTTTCTTACCTGAACATACTGAAAACCAGCCCTGCTTCAAGTCCTGGCTCGAATGCTACCTTCTCCTCTCTGCCTGTGGACGTTAGACGACGGCCCCTCTTCTTCCTCTGAATTTAGTTGTAGCACTTGCATGGAGCCTCTCATGCTGCCCTATATTCTTGTTATTTGTGGATCTATATCATCTGTTCTGAGATTCTGAGAGACCGTTAGTTCCCGAAAGCTGGGGGACTGAGTCTTATACATCTTTATATCCGGTGCAGTAGCTTCCTCAGTGCCTAGTCTAGTTCTGTAGACTTTGGAAGGTGTAAGCATCAGGCACTTCGGTATGAAAGGGATAAAAAAAGATGAACATGATGCAATCTTAATAAGCAGATTGGTTTTTAGGAAAGACAGTTTACTGGGAAAATGAATGTATTTCATTTGTCTGCCTATCTTAGGACCTTATTACATACCACAGATCTTAACTCGTGATTACAGTTCCAAGAAGAAATCAATTTACATGCTTGAAAATGCATAAAATGTAATCTGGTTGGGTCATCCAGTGCTTACAATCCATTGATTGTTTGCAGTTATGGACAGAAACCTGATTTTTTTAATACAAGGCTGTTCAGGCTGACAACTGCCTCATCTTTGAGGCACTGTTTCCTCGCTGTGCGGCCGTGTCACACCGGACTGCTGTTCCTGCCCAGACCCTCTGCTGCCTCACACTTTCTGGCTTTGCTTTTGCTGCTCATTTTGAATAAAAGGCCCTTCACCCACCCACCTGGTGAATCGCTACTCATCCTTTAAAATTCAGCTCACATTGCCTCTTGCAAGCCTTTCCTGACATTTTTCCTACTCCCACCTCTCTGCACAGAAATTCTTTCTTCTATATTCTTTTAACATCTTGTACACCTGTCACATCTGTCTGTGTCACAAGACTGTACACTATTTCAGAGCAGGTACTGTGTAAAGAGCTCAAAGTCTAATGGGGGAGTTAGATAAGAAAAAGAACTGTATAACTATGGTGTAGCATGATGTGTGTATATATGAACATAAACACATACAAATAATTTATGATAGAGCTGTGCACAGGGACTTAGGAAAGCACTGAGGAGGGCTTCAAACTCAGAATGAGGGTCTAAAGCAAATCTTAGAGATGGAATGTTTAAACTGGGTATTGAAGCCTGTCTAGATGTTATTTGAGTAGGCAAGAGGAAGAATAACATCCTCAATGAAAGCATCGAGGTATTAGAGAGACAGAACTTCCTGGTGACTGCAATTAGTTGGTATATTTGTAGATGTGATTGGAAATGAGGCTGGTGAGATAGGCAGGAGTCAAGTCATGAAATGCAGTGTTGAATGAATTACTATGATGAGCCAAGTAAATATAATGAGTCAGTGACTGAGTGTGAGGAAGAGAATGGTGTGGTGGCAAGGTCCCTTTCATAGCAGACTGGGTCTGGATTTGAAGTCCATAGTACTGGAGGTGGGAAGACCATTGGGCCATCATTTGTTTAACCAATCCCTTGTTGATGACGTTTAGGTTGTTTCTGAATTTCTACTTGAGGTTCTTCATCAGATAAATTTAGAAGAATTAATCAATTAATGTTTTTCTTTAAAAAAAGGTGACAATTGCCTCACAGTCTGTGAGTCTATGTATATAGAATTGATTCTATTTTTAGAATAATATGTAGCTTATTTCATAATACATCAGTGATCCTTTTAAACATAGGGATTCTGGTTGCTGAAAGAAATGATAATGGCTACATTAAAATTTTCTGGCCTTTTGAGATGATTGCTCAGTAAGCCTGCTCAAAATTAGGGCATTGTCTCCTCAACTCAAACAATTATGTTAATTTTCACATAAAAGAAATACATTAATGTGTTTCATTATATTCTAATGAATTATTTATTTATATAATCTGGTGTCTTGTAAATTTCCTTTCTTGAAAGAAGATTTTGGGCACCACTTCCTTTCTGAAACCTTTGCTGAGTTTCATAAACCTGTGTAATTGATCACTTCCTTTTGTGTACTCTTTACATACATCCATAATTAAGACATTTTTGTTTACTTCTGTCTCTCCTTATTGGCACTTTACCTACTTGAGGATGAGGACTTGATATCTTACTGATTTTCATATCCTCATTTCTTAATACAATATCTTAGACTCTGGAGTTTTTCTTTGTCATCCTTACTATCCTCTTGATAGCTAGCATTTATTGAGCTCCTACTATGAGATAGCTACTGTTCTAAGTGATTTTTTTTACTTTCTCATTTAACTCTTCCAACAGCTCTGAGCAAGTTCTTTATGCACCAGGTGGGTTTACTATTTTTAAGTAAAAAATGGTAATGCTCCCAGCTTCCTCTGGTTCAACCTATGATCTCCATTTTAGATCAGGGAGAAGCTACGTGATCTGGATAGGTCCCACATTTCCTAAGGGACAGAGATGGGACCCTGGCAGTCTTAACTCCAGCATTTGTGCTCTTCTCTAGAGCACTGAAAGTAACAATGGTTCACAAGTAATAATAGCATATGCATATTACCCTACTTAAGTTTATCAATATTTCCCATTTTTATAGTAGAAAAATTTTAAATCCACAGGTGGGTTGAAATTATAGGAACAATGAACACCTCTATACTCTTCATCTATAACTGTTAACATATTATACATTCTCTTGCCCTCTCTCTCTCTCTCTCTTGCTGAGCCCTCTGAAAGTAACTTGCAGACATAATGGCACTTTGTACCCAAATACTTCAGCATGCATCTCCTAAGATCATGGACATTTACCTATAAACCACAATATTATTATCACATTTAAGAAATTTAACATAGATAAAATAATATTATGTAATAAACAGTCTATATTTAGATCTCCTCAATTATCCCAATAATTATTTCTATGGATTTTTTTCTTTTTATTCCAGACCTGGTCAAGGATCACATGCTGCATTTAGCTGTCTGGCCTTTTTTTGGTCTCCTTTAACTTAGAACAGTTCTACAACCTTTTTCTTTTTTTTTAATACTTTCTGACAGTGACATTTTTTCAGACTCTGGATCAACTGTTTGGTAGAATGTTCCACAACCTAAATTTGTGGTTTTCTCATCATTAGATTTTAATAATATTACTATTAGCTAAACCTTTTTTTTTTCAAGAATATTACATAGGCTATTATATTATGATATTCCCATTGCACACAATGGCACTTTGTTCCATTATGGGGGATGCTGTCTGATCAGTTGGTTAAGGTTCAGTCCACCAGATTTTTCTACAGAAAGGCACTTTCTTTTTATAATCAGTGAGTAATTGTGGGGTGATACCTTGAAACTGTTTGAATATCATGTTCCCTAACATACTTCCAACCAGTGAAAATTTTAACACCTATGGGTAATTTTTGCTCAGATTAATTATTTCAATGGTGGTTGTAAAATTGTGTTTTTCAAATTCTGTCATCCCTTGGTCCTGTTTGTTGGTATTCTATAAAAAGAAGCTCTGTCCGTTTATTAGAATCACTTTGGACCCATGGATTCTTCTATTATTCAGTTATCAGCTACTATCCTTATTCTTCTTGGTCCTCAAATTATCCCAAATGTGGTCTGGGAACACCTTCAAGCTGGCTCCTGTGTTCTTTTTGCATTTCCATCATTCTTTGAATACATCCTTACTTTTTGTTGCAGCAAAATATTTCAGCCTCCCAGGCCCAGCTCTGATTCCTTTTATGGTGGAATGGTATTTAGAGATGAAGATCTGGGCGCTAGGGATGCTCATTGCTACTGTTAGCCCACTGAAAAACAAACACAAAAAACCTACTTCAAATAAATGATAACGGTTTCTTAGGTGTTCTTAAAGTCTCATGTGGTATTGATCTAAATTCTACTCTTACATCACAATGGAAATAGAAAAATTTTAATCCCAAGTAACCTGAAAATGACAGCACTCTTCAAAAGATGATTTTTTTTTAAGAGGAAAAGAGCAGCACTTAATTATGATAAATAAAAGTTGGCTTGAGGTACACAGATACTGATGCAGGCACTTACTCTCTCTAGTCTGCTTCAGGAATTACAAGTGAAATGGTGAGAGATGAAATGGGTACTTGGGGAATATGTCTAACTTGGATGTTCCCAAGGACCAAAATAAAATGGTTGTCAGACAGCTCCTGGAAGACATTATATAGACCAGAATCCCTTATTTATTTTAACATTACGGTCTTAATTATCGGTCGACTGATTGACTTAATACTTGAATAGATAGTTTACTATTCATTTAAGTTCTTAATAAAAGTACTGTTAGATAAAGTATGAGAGGAAAATATAGATGTAGCAACATTTCAGAAGAGATAATCTCTATTCAAAAATGATTCAGAATCTGGGATTTATACAAAACAAACAATGAATAAAGAGATTATTTAATGTGAAATATTCTGGCAGTGTTTTTAAAATTTTCTTAAGTCTATAATGATTGTGTTCTTCAACTTTTTCTTCCTGCAAATGTAATGTAAATACCTTTATGCCATTAATCATCACTGACATTCTCTACCCCTCCTATCATGTCCCGCCTAGTGTTTTTACTATAATCTCACTCTCATTCCTTCCATGTCCATTCAAAATGCTAGGCTTTCTGGCCTTTTCTGAGCATTAGAACTAATGGAATGGCATGGAACTGGGATAAGAAGTTTTTACTGAAACTGGGCAAGTCACTTAAATTTCTGTGGTCTCCCTTGTCTACTGGTCAAATGAGAGTAATGTCTTTTTCTCCCTGCTATATAAGGCAGGATCAATTTAATTAGTCCTAGAAAATGGTTTTGAGTTTTGTATTGCTAAAAGAATTTAACAGATAGTATTTTACAGAGAATACAATAAGAGGCACTTTCATACCAGTTTTTAACTACACCAGGAATTTCTATTTAAAAATAGGATAATTGACACTACATCACAGACTATTGGGAAGGCTGAAGATCTTGGAATCTGTAGGATTCTTCCCTCTGGATTTTGTTTTACCTATGCTAGGGGATAGCTCCAGGCCCTTTCCAGTGGTTCTCTGGACAAGCCTGCCTCCATTGCTTCCATGGCCATTAACACAGCAGTGAGTCGCGTGTCTCTTTCAGCCAGTTGTCTCCCATGGCCAATCGCTCTTGAAGAAGACAGTCCTCATCATACATTCCTGTTCCCCTCAAATGAGTTTGTCATGTCTGAGTTCTCAGAGGCTTGTTAGATATAATGAGAGCTCACCGAGATCCCCCAGTTCTGCACTCATTTATTCTTCTGCCCTACCCTTGCATACTTCTTTGTCACCTTTGTCTCAAAATTACATATCCTGGAGGACAAGGTTCTTTGTTCTGCTGTTAGTGGTGCCATGTCTGAATAGGAACATGGTATAGTTTGCTAAAATTACAAATGATCCTTAGGACTCTGAAGACAATCTTATATACATTAAGAAAATCCTTCTCATGTTCCCAACAAAATCTGAGATTGAGCTGGCCTTTCCCTAGCCGCTCTTCAGAGCCACCAACTGCTTGGATGTATCCTTATTTGCTCAAATGTTGACACCAGACTCTCAGTGTGAGTAGTTTACATGAGATAAACAGAATTGATACAGAGTTTAATTTCCCCTAACATATTCAATAACTCGTTACTTATATTTGTGTCAGAAACTCAGAACCCCAGTTACACCAGTTAGGATAAGTTCGTAAGAGTAAAATTTTAGATTGCAGTCAAACAAGAGATTTGGACATAAGGCATGAGAGAGCTATGTTTGTTTTGCCAGTTGACACTTGTTTTTCTAGTGTAAATAATGACTTAGAGGTTATTTTAAGAGCATGTTAGAGATTATGCTGCAGGAATGTTAAGTCTGAGTGTGATTTTCCCACTTGGGCTTAATCCTGGTGTTGGATTTTGGGGGAAAAAAAATTGTCATCCATCAGCTATCTATGATCTGACTTGTTTACTGAGCTGCTAAACTGTATGTGAGACCAGACGACGGTGGACTATCAGATACAGCCCAGACTTGTCTAATCCATGGCAAGGTCAGAGAAACAGTGCTGCCTTTTCTGATTAACCTTTAGCACCAATGGGCATGTTATTTCCTCCAAATCATGTACCAACTATTTTTTATGATTTTAGAAGACATACTAAAAAATGGACCATTTATTATCATTTTTTCCCTGACCTGCTTATCCACAGCGGTTATAAAAGTTGGTGTTCTGGCTCCTGGAGTAGGTTTTCAAAAAGTAGACCAGTTTAACAGAAGCTGGAATAATTTTTCTCTAGTTTCAAGAAGGATATGTAGTTTTCAATCTAATCTTTAGATTCAGAAATGAAGCTCTTTAGGTATTTCTAAAACCATATGGTGTAATAGGAATAAAATAAATTTGACAGATTGCATTTCTTTACTAGGATCTACCCATAGTATTTCTATCCTAAGTGTGCATCCAAGGAAAACATTTGCTGGCTTGATAATAAACACAGATTAAGTCCGATTCCATAGCTTTGTGCTCAAGGATAGTTAAGAATTGTATTTGGCTTCAAGTAACAGTGACATAAAACCAGTGCCCTAAACTGGTAGGAAGGCAATTTAGGGTTAATATTATGACTTCTTGCTCTGCTCTCTTCCATTCTCAGGTTTACCTCATGGTCATAAAGTGGCCCCTGTATGTGGCCTGACTTCTATATTCCAGGGAAGAGCAGAGGAAGGCATACAGGTCAGGCCCCATCCAGTAACATTTGTTCACATTCAGTTGGCCAGAATTTAGTCACTTGGCTACCCACATCTGTCAGGGAACACAGGGAATGTAGTTTTCCTTTGCTAACAAGTCCCCACTCCCTAAACAAACAAACACAAAACCTATTCTGTTTTAAAGGAGAAGGGAAAAATAGATGTCGGTAGGCACCCAGCAGTTCCTGCCAGCAAAGCCTTTGTGATTTGCCCTAGCCACTCTGTAGGTCTCATCTGCTGTTCTAAGCACCGGACACGGTGGCCCCCCAGAACACTTGGCACTCTGGGAACCCCCTCCGTTATCCTTCCCCAGGCTTCGCTCACATCCTGAAAGGCCTCGGCTCCCAACCCCACCAATAGTCTGAGCCTCTTCGGTCTACCTCGTTGCTCAGAGCACATTTCCTCAGGGACCTTTCCAGGGCCTGCAGGCATTGTTATTATCTGCCCCTCTCACCTTCCTTTTTTCATCTCCTCTCTGTCATAGTTCTTGTTACTTTTCGGCCAATATATTTTGTTTTCACAGCTAATTTTTCATATCCTCAGTGACTTCTCACCCCTCACCCCACTCACCTAGTGCAGCACGCTGTATGTAACACATGTTCAATGTTTGTTTACTGGGTTCATTACAGACCTAATGCCAGGAGGATAATGGGAGAGAGAAACTCTTTGGTACAACATTTCTCAAAAGGTTTTGTTTTGGTGAGGGAATAGAGTCGGCTCTCGCAGCACCAGGTCACCCTCCCGTCCCTAGCTGGTGACTGACACACGGCTGTTGGTGACTTCAGGGAGCAGCCTGCTGGGTAGAAGTGCAAACCGCAGTTAGTTTGAAAACGCTGATGCCCTTAAACGTGTAAGAAACTTGAATAGTACTAGTCTCTCAGAATGTGTGCATTTGACGTGCCCGGGATTAGGGCTCTCCCCTGAGAACAATGAGAGAGGGAGGGACAATAAGCGCTTCTTCCTCCACAGTGCCTGTGAACACTGTGCACGGGCAGCCATCAAGCTGGTCAGGGGCTCTAAAGGCGGGAGGGCCTGGGTGCCTCCCGTGTACTTGCCCCATAGGTGTCCTCTTCTCCGCATTACTAAGTGGCACTTTGTCCTGTTTGGGGAGGTATTTTCCAATTCCAGTTGCTTTGAAAGGTTGGTACCTTAGGTGGTGCTTTTGATTTGGGGATGCAAGCTCTTGTGCCCTGGGCTTGTGTTCACATATAAACATTATGGTTCATGGAAACCTTTTTCTTTAAAACAAAATGATTTAAGTTGCATTTCTTGGTTATGCGGCCTAGAAATTACATACAAACGATTGATTTCTGGACTTGTTTTCGAAAGTGCATATAAACCATCTGCTAGGTGTACAATTGACTAAAGAATACTGTCGGAGGCCCTCCTAGATTGTGTCTTCTAACAGATCTAAACAGAATTGCTGCCCTTTGAATTTCATGCCATGGTTAAAGTTAGATTTTAAGAATTTTCCAAGTCTCTTTCTCTTCTATTTACACTCTAGAGTCTGCTCATCTTTTCTTTCCGCAAGCTTTTTCAATACCTGCTGAGCAGCACTCCCTAAGGATTAGTACTGGTACAGGGTCCAGCTGGGGGGACAAAAGGCAGGAAAGGCCTGCCAGTAAAATTGGCGAATAAGCCCTGTCCAGTGCCAGGCGAGGGAGGGGTTAGTGAGATGCCAGTGAGGAAAGGTAGAAACACCAAAAATGACGTGCATGTCAGTTTCACAGGCACGTTAGAGTTTTGAAGGAAACAATGTTTAAGAATTGTCAAAAGAGACTGGGAGCAGATCCCAGAGAAGAAAGGGAGCCTGGGCTAGTATGGGAAGGAGCAGGTGGCAGGCATTCAGAGTTTAGAGCCGTTGTTGGCCCTGTTCCCCCTGGTCCTCGGGACGTGCTGCTCTTCACTCAGCGGCCACTGCAGCCTGTCTCCTCCTGGCGCAGACACAGTGACGCCCTCCTTGTGGCAGCGGGACACTTTCTAGTCCACCCTGTGTATCACCACCAGGCAAAATTCCCAGAATTTTGCTTTTTATCAGGTGATTCTGATGATGATAAGTTTCCAGCAACTTCCTGTTTCCTATACATAAAGTACATATAGGTCTGAAATGTACAGAGCATCATCACCAGATGCCACTGACCTGTGATTGTCTACTTTATGTTCTTCCACTAGCATTTACCTATTTCTTTAGCTTGACAAGCTGCCTCAGTGTCCCCTAAGTAAATGATGGTCCATTTTGCTGTATAATTCTACTTCACATCATCTTCTCCCTTCTCTGTCTACCCAAGTTTCAAGATCCAACTCAAGTCTCTTCTGTGAGGCTTTCCGTACAAATCTATATGGCTATGCTTGTGTGAGGATATCTTCACAAATTTCATATGTGCCACCCATTTTGCTCATAAGTAAATGTTGTCTTGAATTGAAAACATGTGATTGCTTTGTCTCTTCATCTTGATTGTGAGCTTTTTTGGACCAGTGATCACGCTATGCAATGATTTTTCTTCTGTTGTAGCATTTGGCATAGCACTGTGCACATACTTGGTACAGAGCAAGGTCTCTCAATCTGGCTCCATCCCATTCTGGGGTGGGTAATTTGTTTTGGTTGGGAGCTCTCTGAGCATTGTAGAAAGTTCTGCACCTTCCCTGTATTCAACCTGCTAGATGCCAATAGCACTTCTTCCCAGTGTGGCAACCCAAACTATTTCCATTTATGCCAAAATATCCCCAGTTGAGAGTCTCTGTTACAAATAGAATAAATTCTAACCACTGTCTAGGTGGGAATGGAAGACGGTAAAAAGCTTTAAGTGTTGATTTACAGCATTTTGGATTTTTGAGAGAAGACAAAATTAACTCAGTTGATGGAAGATAGTAAATGTAAAATAGAACTTTCTCCTTGCCGTGACAGCCCATAGGAAGGCCAGTACAGATTGATGAGCACCTGTGCTGCACCTTAGGGCTAAGAAAGCTCAAGATGATGGAAGTGGTCTTAAGCTGAAGTTCCAAACATACTGAGTTTTAGCTTTTAGTTCATTCTGAACTGTTTCATATTAGAAATACCATTTCCAATAAAACAATAATTCTAATGTTTATTGGAAATTTATCTGGAGTTTATACAGACATCTCTGGAATAAGAGCTACTTTTTGAAATGTATTTGAGAGAATGAATATGAAATTATGATTGCAGGTTATTGTAAAGTTGTGACTATTGACACACATCAGTTGTGTTTACTCATAATTTTAGATATTTTCCTCCTTTTTTTGACTAGAATATTGTACTCAAGTTTAGCCAGTTTTGCAGCCCCATGTGATACACACACATAGCACATACAAGTGAGTATGAGAGAGTGTGTAATCTAGACAGGGCTGACCACTCCACAACACACTGATACTGTATATTTCTGCTACTCTGTTGTAAGTTCATAGTTATTTTCTTTTATTATCGAACTAATGCTTGACATAGACACTATACAGTTAATATGCTGCTGACCTAGAAATGACGCATGCTCTTTTCACAGCTGTGTGCCAGCCACAGTGCAAACATGGTGAATGTATCGGCCCCAACAAGTGCAAGTGTCATCCTGGATATGCTGGGAAGACCTGCAGTCAAGGTAGGCCCAGATGGACAACCAGGGCCCCCCTCTATTCCTGCCTAATATAAACATTTCAAGTTCTTGTTCCAAACCACGTTTCCATGGCTATTGTTCCAAAATACATGAGCTACCATTTTGCTAAAAGATAACAAGATAATAATGGTAAATCTTCTAAGATTTGTTTCATCAGAGAACAAGTAAAAGAATTTCATTTTCTTATTCACTGATAGAAATTTAAATGTATTTTGAAGAAAAGAATCACAGCATCAGTAATGTAGAAGCCTTACTTTCTGCTACTGCTGGTTCTTCAACTAACCAGTTGGGAAGCGTTGGCAAGTTGTTAGTCTCCTTGGACCCCAGTTAGATGAAAGCCCTTTATAATCCCAGTCAGGTAGGAAGTTTGAGTTGAGATTTTGAGGTCCCTTCAAACATGGAGCCTTTGGATTTTTTTATATTACATTCCCTCCAACTGATCTCAGTTTGCAGGGTTCCTCTGAGAAATAAAGATTTTGACTCACTTGGCTAGTTATTTTAAATTGGCATCAGTTGCTTAGAAAAGCAAACATTTACTTAGCACTCCCAGTGCCCAGGTACTTACATACTATCTAGTACTATCTATTTTCACCACTACAACATCAGGAGGTAGAGTGTTACTGGGATAATTAGTTATAAATAATAACATTATTATTTCATTTTTCATTTGAAAAGATATGAGGAATATTAAGCGTCTTGTCCGAGTTCACAGAATTAGTTGGTAAAGACCTAGTATGTCAACCTAGAGCTATTGTCTATATAATTCCTTAGACACCTTAGCACCTTAGACAATCTCTGACTCTACCAGTTTGGTTTTGGATGAAAAAAGTATCATTGGAAATATTATCCTCTGACTCATGCTAGCAAGTCTGATAAGGCTTGTTTTTCAAATTAATTTCAACCAAAAAGTTTCCACCATTAGGAGTAAAAAAAACACAAATAAAGGAAAGTTAGGGTTAGGTTTCACTAGAAAGTTAGGAGGATAAAAGAGTTAATTTTTTGCTTAGTTCTTAAGTTAAAGTAACACCCGCTATCATTCTGAATGTCAAATGAAACAATTCCATGGATTCTGACTGTCTCATATGTACTTACTTAAGCTCCCTCATCAGATGCAGAAAAGATTCTGTTGAAACACTCCTGTTCTTCAATATCTGATACTCCTTGAGGTGTGTCATGTAAACTCATGATTCACAGACTTTTCACAATAATCCAGAACACTGATGTTTGAAAATAATACACAATTGTCCCTGATCAGATGAAATCCATGCTAGTGAAGTGGGGCATGTCCTATAGTAGGACAAGCTGTTATTCTAAAACATGTTCTATCTTATCTGCTATTTGATTGATAACTGAATTTTTATAGTATATCTTGTAATACAACAGTTTTAACTTGAAATTTACTAACCATACCTGGATAGTACATTTGAAGTAAGTAGGGTTCTTATTATCTCAATTTACTCTTTTAAAAATCCGTCTGCTTCTCCTTCCCCCCTAAGTTTGCAGGTGGCAGTGTGCCTGGCTTTGATTATTGGGTTGTCAGTGTCCACCTGAGTCTTGGGATCTCTCTCTTTTTTTCTTCAAGTAGTGAACATAAACCATCAGAGGTTTCATTAATATGTCAGCACCATAAAACTTTGTTGTCCTGATGCCAGGAATTTCTACAAAGAAGGTTATTGTAAGAAGTCACATTGAGGTTGTAGAGAAATGCACTTAAATTTATTTGTGCATCAACTTTAATGTGCTTCAAAGACACTGAAACTATCATTGAAACAGGGCTTCATCTCTGAGTGTCCCTTAGTTTCAGAAAACCAGTTTATCACAAGTTTTTTCTTTTAATATGCACTTGTTTCTCTAAAGAAAAATTGAAATGTATGGAGCTGAAATTTTGCCTTCCAAAACTATATTCCTTCAGGAAAAGAGGATTTCATTAGCAGCAAAATAGGATTTTATACCTGCAAGAATAGGGCTGCCACTAAAATGTAATTTCAAGTCCATCTTGAATATAAAACTGCAGCTTACAGTAAACTTTGTGTTTTAATCATCTCTTTCTTTGCTTTCCTTACCAAGAAAGCAGTTGTGGCACATTCCTGATGGAAAGATCGATGCTTCTGAAGGCAGGAATCCTTTGTGTGTGTCTCTGATTTCTGGGTTACTGAAAGCTGTATTACAGTGACATGCACATCAGTGCACATTAAATATTCATTAAATGATAAATTGTTTCATATAATGGTTCTCAGACCTGAATGCCATAGGAACGTAGAAGAGTTCATGGAGTTTTCCAGTACAGGACCTTAGACAATCTCTGACTCCAAGGACTGGGGGCCCTCGTCAGGGTGAGAGAGGCTGCTGTGGAGGGAGCTGGGGCAGGGAGAGCTGTCGGGAGACCCCCAGACGTGTTATTAGGGAAAATTGTCTGTCTGCTGCACAGCAAATTAATTCAGACTATTTCTTTCTCGATCATACATTTTAATAAAGTGGAAAAGATGCCTTAGAAGCATGGGAAATCAAACTGGTTTCTTTTTTCTTGGGGAGAGAAATGTCAAGAAAAGATATGTTTGAAATAATTTCACAGAACTGGTAATCAACTTTCGATTAAAAGTAGGTTTTGGTATAAGGTAAGTAGTTGCTAAAAATTTTGTTGTGAGTTGTGTATTATGAGACATAACCCCTTAGAGACATGCTTGGCAGAGGGAACAGCTTGTGTACATGACAAGCGCTTAGCAAGTGCTTTTAGCACGGCCTGAGGACCAGCCAGCATAGTAGGGCAAGCCCGCTTGGGGACTGGCTTAATTCAACAACCTTGTTATGAGATGAGTGTGAATCTGCTGGTGGTGGCTTGCTCATTTCTCTGAGTCATTTACTGGATTTTCTACAGCTAATCATAGGCTTGGATTGATCATGAGCATACCCCAGAAGGCCCGTGGTTCACAAAAGATGTGTACCTAACCCAAGCTCTGACAAGATTTGTTTTTTTCTACCTTACCTTTTCTGGTAATTTTATTCATGCATATTTTTCCCCTCCTTGAGTTTCTATACCCATACAAATCCTCTTCTCCCTCAGTCAACAAAGAATACTATTACAAATAATAATCTTTTTTATAATTTTCCCACTAGGTAATGATTTTTAGCATTTAATATGTCACATTATTGTATATTTTTGAAAATGAATGCCATGTGCTTTGAATTCACAGTGTTCTCTGTAATAATTTCAGAAGAAACAAGTTATAAATTTAAATTACTAATATTTTGACATGGCTACTGTTTCATACACTAAATTCCTCATCCCAAGAAAAAAAATCAGTGTCTGTATACGGAACCAGATGGTAAACTTTGATGGACCAGTTAAATATGAAAGTTTATTGTTTTCCTTAGTACAGCAGTCTAAGTGCTTTTAATATTAAGGTAGTTTCTTATAGCCTTCTTTTTTGAAAGATGTGTAGGTTTAATCCCAGAAACCTATGTTCATTTAATTTGGAAATTTAACTGGCTGTTAATACTATGATAGTCTTGAAACACGATGTGGTTGCCTCTTTAACTCTACTTTTGAGTCTTACCCATCTTGTAATATTTTGATAAGCTAATAATGGCAACAGTTAATATCATTAGCAGGAAGCTTCTTATGTATATTCTAATGAAATCTGACCTAAATGTAACATAAGTTCTTAAATTTGAATTAAAAGAATGATGATCTATCATAGTATTTATTTAAACTTTTTACGTGAATCATAAAGTTGTGCATAATTTTGGAGTATTGTAAATTATCACACAACAAAATAATACAGGAAAAAGTCTTCAGTTGGTCATTGAAGACCTCCATGTCACTGAATAGAGCAGGTTGATTGTAATCAGTTTTTGTATAATCTGTTTTTTGAGTTTTCTTTGTTGATGTCTAAGACCATGCTTTTAAAAATGACCATCTTTCTTTTTG
Source organism: Manis pentadactyla (assembly GCF_030020395.1). Lineage (NCBI taxonomy): Eukaryota > Metazoa > Chordata > Mammalia > Pholidota > Manidae > Manis > Manis pentadactyla. Next base: position 89,035,306 of record NC_080023.1, read on the forward strand.
CGGATTTTAAAAAATATTGGTATGAGAATGATGAATTGTTAACTTACCACAAATATGTATTCTTAGGAAGCAAGCTTTCAGTGATGCATTTTAAGGAAAATAGAAATTAAAATAAAAAAACGAGAAGAACTGGAAGTGAAATTTTTAAAGTAGACCATTTTTTTTTGCACTCCACCACCTTTATGTAATTGTTTAATATATACTTATAAAGATTTTTAGGGCTAAAAATGACAGTTCGAAGTTAACTCTTATTACCTTCTCCCTGGTGTGAAGACGAACACTTCTACCCAACTCCTCTTGACCAAGGCAGTGAGCAGCCTCTTTTCCAACCCCTGGATCATCAAGCCACAAGTTTACCTTCAAGGGGTGAGCGTGCATTATGTCAGGTGGTCTGCACGGCTTCCTGCAGTTATGTCACTTCTTGCACAGACTAGCCCCCAGAGTGCCCAGCCTTCAGCATCCTGAGCATGTGAAGCAGCAGCAGGAACTGTCCCCTGGTGCTCATTCTCTGTGCTCTGAAGAACCTAGTGCCTCCACTGTCCTTTCACTGCACCAAGTATCATTGCTTTTCTTTTTCTTTTCTGGGTTTCAAAATGTTTTCTAAAAATCAGATGGTAAAATAACTTTTGTTTTCCTATGTAGGTAAATTTAGGAATTCCAGAGCAACTGAGAATGGCTTTTGATGGCCATTGCTAAGTCGATTTCAGAAGTGATGAAGTCCTCTTCCTCACCATCATATTTGGGTCTAGAGTTTTAGGTTACCTGGAAATCAAACCATACACTAGCTTCCTTCTTTCGGTGTACACCATGTAGAAGCAGAAAGCCTAGGCTCTGGTTCCAGGACAGCTGTTACATAGCTGTATGGTTATGAGCAAGTCATTTAATGTGTCTGGGAATTAGCATGCCAGCTAGTAATAGGAGGAGAGTTATTTCTGCCCTATTTGCCTACAGGGCTAGTGTGAGAATAGGAACACCAAAAATATTAATGTCTTCAACATGCTGGAAAGTTTTGTAGAGAAATTAAGAGGCAGCATGATTTTACAGTTCTTCTAAAAGACTTTATCCATCACTCTTAGATTTAGGAACTTAGAATGACTGAGTTAAAATAATTTAAATTTTTAATTACTGTTTCTCTGTTGATAGAGAACTTAATGCATTTGTGTATCTTCTGCAGAAAGAATTGGAGCAATGGGATTACTTTCAGAGTCATTGATAATTTAAAGAATAAAACTTGTGGCAGTTGACATACCAACATCTGTATGTTTACAACCTCCACCTTAGTCAAATTGAATGTAAAAGGTTAGACTTCTGGGGCATTGCTCAGTTTAAGCATCAAAAGAAAAAAATGTCCAAATGTATTAAATGAGTGAAAGATTATTTTACTTAAAAATCCACTGGGCTGTCTTATTCAATGATTCGATTCTAGATTTTTCAAGCTACTTTTCAGTGTCTGCATGCTAATAAAATTTCTGATTCTTTTTTTCCCTGAAGTGTAATCCTATGCTATGCAGCTTGCATTTTTGTTCTGGACCAGCTCCTTTCTCTCTCCCTCCTCCCCCTTCCCAAGCTCCTGAGTCCACCAACCTGCTCAGGTGTACTCCTGACCTGTAGTAGATGCTCTTTAAAAGTTGTATACCTAATGATTAAAGTGTTTGAAATGTAAGTGTTTTAATTGTGAAATTTAAGTGGTTTTGATTTTTGTATATGATAGAATTCATTAATTTTTTAAATATAAGTTTTCCTTATAATTCATAGTATATCATAAACTTCTAGAGAAAGAGTAAGATTAAAGTAAATTGAAAATACTAAAGTTTTCTTTCCCAGATTCTTTCATCAACTTTGAAGACTGATTTGAGAGAGTGCAATCAAGGAGAGTTTTCATGTTCTTTATATTGTTCCATTTATTATTATTATAGGAGCATTTACTATAAATTGGAAATGTCATTTTTGAATTTCTGGCTTAATTTGATAGTAACACAAGTGTTACTAGGCCTTTAGTCCAAGAGATTTTGGAAGTAGCATGAATTAATTCAATTTTATAAGGCACTAGGTCAATAAGAAAATAAGGTGTAATAATCATAGACTAGAAATCCTAAAGTAAATTGAGAAAAAAGTTCATCACTAGGACACCAGATGTTTTTAGTCTTTTGAAGCTCCCTGTTTTAGCAAGAGTCAGATATTTCGTAAATATTGATAATTGTGGATTATTGTGGAATCCTATTTCATAACTTCTGCGGTGCTGGTTTGGAAGGGTCACCGTGAAGTTTTTAGGACACATGCCGGTGGCAGACGAGCAGGGATGGCAGTCGCGGGGGCAGTCACAGCCGCCAGCTGTCAGGCAGTATCCGCTCCATTGCCAGCTGTTAAGAGTAAAGCTTCCTCTAATTGCTTTCATCATATTTGGATACTTATGTGTCAGTTTAAGAATAGCCCCAACAAATGTCTCTGCATTCACCCACCACGATGCTGCACGCTGGTTTCTTTTCCATACTATTCCACGGAGTGAATCCCAGAAGCCCTTTTTTTTTTTTAATCTCAACTGGTTTTTCATTTCCTTTCAATTTCACTATTCATAACCTCAAAGTGCTTTTTCCATGGGAAGGAAAGGAAAAATTTGAATTGAAGACCACCAACAGCCCCAGCCTGGATCCTGGAGACTCTCAGAGCAATCTCAGAGGGTCCTTTATTGACTAAGACTGGAGCCGCCTCAACTGGGCTTCAGCTTTAGTCCATGGAGAGGGTGTTGGAAGAAATTTCCATCTGTACATGAGCTGCCTGGAGCTATAAACATCTGGCCAGTTCCCACCAGGAGCCCACAGAAGTTTCTATGGCTCTTTAAAAATAAACCTAAGGTTTCTTAATTAACACATTTTACATCCATTAATATCCTTCCTTTGAGATACAGAATTCAGTCTTGCTCAATGAGTTTGTTGTTCTGGTCTTATTTTTGCGAGTGCAGAAAAACATAAAGCCTTTCTCTAAAAATGTACTCAGATTTAAATACTATTTACTGTAACATCAATCAGGGATTCCAAAGCCAGGTGGGAATTTCAGGGACGTATTAGGAAGGATAATTAACTTCTCTTAGAACATGAGAAAAGATTCCATGACTAATTTTAATAGGTACTGAAATACAAGGTAGAAGAATATGAGTGGAGTGAATCTCTTTCTGTCTTTCCTCCCTAATTTTACAGTTGTACTTCATTTTAACAGAGAGAGAAATCAAATTTTTGTTGATACTATAATCAAAAAAGCAGATTCTCTGAGGACATTTTTTTTTTGAAGTATTTTAAAATCTGTTGCTATTTTGAATGCCCTCAACTGGGCAGAAGACAATAAAGTGGAAAAGTGAAAAAAGTATAGGAGATGAAGAAGGTATCTGGTTTATTTATTTAAACCTCCCAGGCTTCACCTATTTAAGGATCTGCTTACAGTTGTGTTAAGGTTAGAAAAAAGACCAAGTTGGAAAACCAGTAAAATATGAAAAAAAAAATTTAGATGCAATAATTATTTGGTGGTTTTATAAAACAAGGTAACTTGATGGTTTAGTTAAGTAAAATATGTAGATTTCTAATAAATGAGGAAGATGGATCTAAATTTATTTGGATTCAATTAAAAACACCTTGCAACTAGATATATTTCTGATTTGATGATATGGATTAGTAATTAAATTATACGAATCAGTTGCTTATGCTGGTAGTTCTAGACAAAATAAACATGTGGGTATATTTCTTTTTAATGAAGTCTATATTTTGGCATTACTATCTTAGTATTTATTTGCTCTTATGAATTTTATATTCACTTGAGGCAGTGTTAAGCTTGGGCTGGAAAATTTTTATAATGTGAAGTCTATTAATTCATTTCCTATTGGTATTTAAACCCATAAACCAAAAGTACATAATAATAATCCATTATGCATCACTCCTTACTTAGTATTTCCATATGCCTTTCTTAACTGCTGAATGAATGTAAATATGTGGAAGGGTCTTTTTTTTAGTTTGTTTTGTGACTTGAATGCATAATTAAAGGCAGAAAGAAGTTTCTTCTTTACTCTGAGATTAGTATAGAATCTCTGAGATTGAATGAGAAAGCACCCAACAGTGATCATTCTAATTCATGTAGCTCTTAACCTCTGAAATTATAGCTCTGGGGGAGAAGGTTGAAGCAGTCTAATGTTTTAAAATTCATATATTGTAAACTAAAATAGGCTCATATGATCGCTTTTTTTAAACGGAAACAGGAAGAAATGGGAACAGGATGATCACATAGTCAGGAGTAACCCTAGTAGGATAACCCAGATATTTTGAGGATATTGGAGTCAGACAGATGGAAGAGCACCTCCACCTAGGCGGAGGCATATGTTGCTCTTTCCAGGGATGACACGTAGGCATGTGTCTGTGAAGTGACTCTTCCTAACTGTCCTTTGTGGACAAAGATCACATGTACTGTGTAATTTAAGCTCCAGGAATTCACACGGCCTTCCCATGGTTGTAAGGCTTTCCCTCACTTCTGATAGAAAACCCATGGATGCTCCTCATGAGACCGGTATTAAAATTAAGTCAGCGTGAACAGGCTCCATCTCTTACGTAAATGATGGGTTACTATAGCTGACTGCCTTTTCTCCTTCATCCTGCAATATAGAGAAGTATTTAAAATGAGGTTGAGTTGTGAGATGGTCTCATTTCTCGGCTCCACCCCCTTCTTTTCAGATCTAAATGAGTGCGGCCTGAAGCCCAGGCCTTGCAAACACAGGTGCATGAACACCTACGGCAGCTACAAGTGCTTCTGTCTCAGCGGGTACATGCTTATGCCGGACGGGTCCTGCTCAAGTATGTCAAGAATCTTAACTGTTTTACAAGGGCTTTGGGTTTGATTTCATGTTGTGCTCTGGTGTGTGTGAAAGCGGCCTCCCAGGCCCTCCTGAACAGGATGTGAGCATGTGTTTGTATGTGCGCCTAAGGTATTGAAAATCAAAATAGGAGCTGCCCATTATAAATGTCTAACATTGTCTCACCATGGGTGCCAATGTGAAATTGATTTGGAAGTGCAATTTAGAACAAGAATTACAAAACTAAGTGTATTTTCCAATGTTTTTCCCAACACATTTTTCCATGTCTTCTATCTGGGCATAGAACTATTCCAGCTAGAAAAACATTAATGACTATTTGAGGACCATTGCTATCCATAAGGATGAATATTAAACTATTTGCTCGTAGAGAATCCATCAAGTACGTTGATTAAAAATGAACTATTCATAAATACCTTCTCACTTCATTTTCACCTTTCTTTACAGTAGTCTAAAGACTAAGTTCTCTTTTCTAAAAAAATATAGTTCAAATGAAAAATTATAATAATATGAAAGCAGATTACATGTGTGTCTTTGTAAGAAAGAAATGTATGGTGTTTCTTATTACCATTTGGATGTATTTATAACATGGACAATGCCCTGATACTTTCTGCAGGCTGAATTGAGATTGTGTTTATATGATACCCAACCATTGATGACTTGATTTTGATTTTTTACTGAATTATCTGTTAAATTATTTAATTATCCATTAGTTAATTATAAGTTATCTCTCCCTAACTGGGTTGCATTTTATAAAATAAAAAAGATTAGCTAATATTATTTAGCATTGCATATTTAGCATGGACATTTCTGGAATGGGGTGAGTTCATGTTTAATAATGTGCCAAGGATGCTAGAATCTTCTAATGCTGTGGAAGTCAGTGGGAAATCTGCTATCTCTGGGGAAATTTAAAGGGAAGTTGAGAAAGTTGCTTTATGTTTTAAGACCATCATTTACCACGAGTAATCTGGAAAAATACCTCAATCCTCAACTTTCTGGGCCACTGGAGAATTTTCCAGATAATCTATGTGAGCTAAGGTATTACATTTGTCTTTTAACTCTTCATCTTCAAATGCATTATAAAGATGTTCCCCAGATGATAACAGCTGGCTCACTTTTTAATCCCTGGGGGAGGAAGGCCTTTCTGTGCCTCCCCCTGTTTCTGACTTTTTTAGACTGTTGGATGATTGAGGCCTTTTCGTCTTCATTGTTGATTCAGTGTCACTGGTGTAAAACCAAGTAAAAAACACAGTTATTTCAGTTACAAAATTTGTTCT